>NC_142873.1:26020681-26323712 GCF_051225735.1 Oryctolagus cuniculus
AGCTGAATGCTTGTGGAATTCCAATAGAATAAACCAGAAAATTGCACTCTAATTGGATTTGGAGGAAAATAATATCTGTCCCCTCAGCAAAAGTGTTGCATGTCCTTATCCAAAACACAAAAACACATCTTGGTCATTTTGCCTGTAGATTTCTAAGCATGAAATGCCAATTTGTTTTTTTTTTTAAATTTCATAATGGCTCGTCTGTCCAAATCTTGTTTGTATTGCATCAGAATACAAAATTTGGGAAGGAAGAATGCAAGACCAACTCAGACCCAGAAAACATTTAGGAACTTTCTGGAAAACCAAAAATCGGCTGAGGCACCCAAAACAATGACAGCAAGCCAGAATTGGAGCATGCCAACAGCTGTGCCCTGATTGAAAAAGACCATTCCTCCCGTGCCCTGAGCTCCATATTCCAGCCTCAAAACCAAAGCTCACATCAGAAAATTCATTACAAACCATGATATAAGAAAAATGTGAAAAAAAGCCAAAGAAATGCAAGAGTCCTTGGTGATATTGGACTCGATTTAGTCTCATGTATTCTGGCTGTTTTCGGATTCACCCACCCCTTCCAGATGACTGGATATGGAATTCCAATTAAATAAACCAGAAAATTGCACTCAAACTGGATTTGGAGGAAAATAATATCTGTCCCCTCAGCAAAAGGGTTCCATGTTCTTATCCAAAACACAAAAACTCATCTTGGTCTTGTTGCCTCTAGATTTCTAAGCATGAATCACCAATGTGTTTTTTTTTTTTATTTCATAATGGCTAGTCTGTCTGAAATCATGTTTGTATTGTGTCAGAATACAAATTTGGGAAGCAAGAGGCAAAAGCAACTCAGACCAAGAAAACATTAAGGAAATTGCCGCTCAAGAAACCCAAAATCAGCTGAGGCACAAAAACCATGACAGCAAGCCAGAATTGGAGCAAGCCAACAGCTGTGCCCTGATTCAAAATGACCATTCCTCCCATGCCCTGAACTCCATATTCCAGCCTCAAAACCAAAGCTCACATCAGAAAATTCATTACAAACCATGATAAATAAGACAAATGTGAAAAAAGCCAAAGAAATGCAGGAGTCCTTAGTGATATTGGGCTTGATTTAGTCCCAAGGAAACCGGCTGTTTCTGGATTCGCCCACCCCTCCCAGATGACTGCCTGTGGAAAACTGATTGAATTCACCTGAAAATTACAGTGAAACTCAATTAGAAGGGAATTAATATCGGTCCCCTCAACAAAAGTGTCCCATTTCTTTTTCCATGCACAAAAACGCATCTTGGTCGTCCTGCCTGTAGATTTCTACACATGAGATGCCAATTTTCTTTTTTTTAATTTCATAATGGCTACTCTGTCTCAACCATTGTTTGTATTGCATCAGAATACAAAATTTGGGAACAAGAAAGCAAACCCAAGAAAGACCCAGAAAACATTTAGGAAATTGGCACTCAAGAAACCAAAAATCGGCTGAGGCACCCAAAACAATGACAGCAAGCAAGAATTGGAGCAAGCCAACAGCTGTGCCCTGATTGAAAAGGACCATTCCTCTGGTGCCTTAACTCCATATTGCAGCCTCAAAACCAAAGCTCACATCAGAAAATTTATTACAAACCATGATAAATAAGAAAAATGTGAAAAAAGCCAAAGAAACGCAGGAGTTCTTAGTGATATTGGGCTTGATTTTGTCACAAGGAAACCAGCTGTTTCCGGATTCATCCACACCTCCCAGCTGACTGCCTCTGGAAATCTGACTGAATTAACCTGAAAATCACAGTGAAACTCGATTTGGAGGCAATTAATATCTGTCACCTCAGCCAAAGTGTTCCATTTATTTTCCAAAACACAGAAACTCACCTTGGTTGTGTTACCTGTAGATTTCTAAGCTTCAAATGCCTCTTTGTTGTGTTTTTTACTTCATAATGGCTACTCTCAAAATTCTTGTTTGTATTGCATCAGAATACAAAATTTGGGAAGGAAGAAGGCAAAACCAACTCAGACCCAGAAAACGTTGAGGAAATTGCCACACAAGAAACCACAAATCGGCTGAGGCACCCAAAACAATGACAGCAAGCCAGAATTGCAGCAAGCCAACAGCTGTGCCCTGATTGAAAAAGACCCTTCCTCCTATGCCCTGAACTCAATATGCCAGGCTCAAAACCAAAGCTCACATCAGAAAATTCACTACAAACCATGATAAATAAGAAAAATGTGAAAAAGCCAAAGAAATGCAAGAGTCCTTGGTGATATTTGGCTCGATTTAGACACAAGGAAACTGGCTGTTTCTGGATTCATCCACCCCTTCCGCTGACTGCTTTGGAATTCTGATTGAATTCACCTCAAAATCGCACTCACACTCAATTTGGAGGGAATTAATATCTGTCCCCTCAGCAGAAGGGTTCCATGTCATTTTCCAAAACACAAAAACTCATCTTGGTCGTGTTGCCTGTAGATTTCTAATCCTGAAAGGCCAATTTGCTGTGTTTTTTTCTTTCATAATGACTACTCTGTCCAAAATCTTGTTTGTATTGTGTCAGAATACAAAATTTGGGAAGGAAGAAGGCAAATCCAGCTCAGACCCAGAAAACATTTAGGAAATTGCCACACAAGAAACCAAAAATCGGCTGAGGCACCCAAAACAATGACAGCAAACCAGAATTGGAGCAAGCCAACAGCTGTGCCCTGTTTGAAAAAGACCATTCCTCCGGTGCCCTGAACTCCATATTGCAGCCTCAAAACCAAAGCTCACATCAGAAAATTCATTACAAACCATGATAAATAAGGAAAATGTGAAAAAAGCCAAAGAAATTCAAGAATCCATAATGATATTGGGCTTGATTTAGTCACAAGGAAACCGGCTGTTTCCAGATTGTTCCACCCCTCCCAGCTGACTGGCTGTGGCATTCTGACTGAATTAAGCTGAAAATTGCAGTCAAACTCGGTTTGGAGCAATTAATTTCTGTCACCTCAGCCAAAGGGTTCCATTTTATTTTCCAAAGCACAAAAACTCACCTTGGTCGTATTCTCTGTAGATTTCTAAGCTTCAAATGCCAATTTGTTGTGTTTTTTATTTCATAATGGCTACTCTGTCTAAACTCTTGTTTGTATTGTGTCAGAATACAAAATTTGGGATGGAAGAAGGCAACACAAACTCAGGCCCAGGAAACATTTAGGAAATTGCCGCTCAAGAAATCAAAAATTGGCTGAGGTACCGAAAGCAATGACAGAAAGCCAGAAATGGAGGAAGCCAACAGCTGTGCCCTGATTCTCAAAGATCATTCCTCCCATCCCTGAACTCCATATTCCAGCCTCAGAACAAAAGCTCACTTCACAAAATGCATTACAAATATGATAAATAAGGAAAATGTGAAAAAGGCCAAGAAATGCAAGAGTCCTTAGTAATATTGGGCTTGATTTAGTTCCAAGGAAGCCGGCTGTTTCTGGATTCATCCACCCCTCACAGCTAACTCGCTGTGGAGTTCCAATTGAATAAACCAGAAAATCACACTCATATTCGATTTAGAGGGAATTAATATCTGTCCCCTCAGCAAAAGGGTTCCATTTTATTTTCCAGAGCACAGAAACTCATCTGGGTCGTGTTGCCTGTAGATTTCTAAGCATGAAACGTAAGTTTGCTTTTTTTCTTTATTTCATAATGGCTCCTCTGTCAAAACTCTTGTTTGTATTGCATCAGAATACAAAATTTGGGAAGGAAGAAGGCAAAACCAACTCAGACCCAGAAAACGTTGAGGAAATTACTGCTCAAAAGAAAAAATTGGCTGAGGCACCCAAAACAATGACAGCAAGCAAGAATTGGAGCATGCCAACAGCTGTGCCCTGATTGAAAAAGACCCTTCCTCCTGTGCCCTGAACTCAATATTGCAGCCTCAAAACCAAAGCTCACATCAGAAAATTCACTACAAACCATGATAAATAAGAAAAATGTGAAAAAGCCAAAGAAATGCAAGAGTCCTTGGTGATATTTGGCTCGATTTAGACACAAGGAAACTGGCTGTTTCTGGATTCATCCACCCCTTCCGCTGACTGCTTTGGAATTCTGATTGAATTCACCTCAAAATCGCACTCACACTCAATTTGGAGGGAATTAATATCTGTCCCCTCAGCAGAAGGGTTCCATGTCATTTTCCAAAACACAAAAACTCATCTTGGTCGTGTTGCCTGTAGATTTCTAATCCTGAAAGGCCAATTTGCTGTGTTTTTTTCTTTCATAATGACTACTCTGTCCAAAATCTTGTTTGTATTGTGTCAGAATACAAAATTTGGGAAGGAAGAAGGCAAATCCAGCTCAGACCCAGAAAACATTTAGGAAATTGCCACACAAGAAACCAAAAATCGGCTGAGGCACCCAAAACAATGACAGCAAACCAGAATTGGAGCAAGCCAACAGCTGTGCCCTGTTTGAAAAAGACCATTCCTCCGGTGCCCTGAACTCCATATTGCAGCCTCAAAACCAAAGCTCACATCAGAAAATTCATTACAAACCATGATAAATAAGGAAAATGTGAAAAAAGCCAAAGAAATTCAAGAATCCATAATGATATTGGGCTTGATTTAGTCACAAGGAAACCGGCTGTTTCCAGATTGTTCCACCCCTCCCAGCTGACTGGCTGTGGCATTCTGACTGAATTAAGCTGAAAATTGCAGTCAAACTCGGTTTGGAGCAATTAATTTCTGTCACCTCAGCCAAAGGGTTCCATTTTATTTTCCAAAGCACAAAAACTCACCTTGGTCGTATTCTCTGTAGATTTCTAAGCTTCAAATGCCAATTTGTTGTGTTTTTTATTTCATAATGGCTACTCTGTCTAAACTCTTGTTTGTATTGTGTCAGAATACAAAATTTGGGATGGAAGAAGGCAACACAAACTCAGGCCCAGGAAACATTTAGGAAATTGCCGCTCAAGAAATCAAAAATTGGCTGAGGTACCGAAAGCAATGACAGAAAGCCAGAAATGGAGGAAGCCAACAGCTGTGCCCTGATTCTCAAAGATCATTCCTCCCATCCCTGAACTCCATATTCCAGCCTCAGAACAAAAGCTCACTTCACAAAATGCATTACAAATATGATAAATAAGGAAAATGTGAAAAAGGCCAAGAAATGCAAGAGTCCTTAGTAATATTGGGCTTGATTTAGTTCCAAGGAAGCCGGCTGTTTCTGGATTCATCCACCCCTCACAGCTAACTCGCTGTGGAGTTCCAATTGAATAAACCAGAAAATCACACTCATATTCGATTTAGAGGGAATTAATATCTGTCCCCTCAGCAAAAGGGTTCCATTTTATTTTCCAGAGCACAGAAACTCATCTGGGTCGTGTTGCCTGTAGATTTCTAAGCATGAAACGTAAGTTTGCTTTTTTTCTTTATTTCATAATGGCTCCTCTGTCAAAACTCTTGTTTGTATTGCATCAGAATACAAAATTTGGGAAGGAAGAAGGCAAAACCAACTCAGACCCAGAAAACGTTGAGGAAATTACTGCTCAAAAGAAAAAATTGGCTGAGGCACCCAAAACAATGACAGCAAGCAAGAATTGGAGCATGCCAACAGCTGTGCCCTGATTGAAAAAGACCCTTCCTCCTGTGCCCTGAACTCAATATTGCAGCCTCAAAACCAAAGCTCACATCAGAAAATTCACTACAAACCATGATAAATAAGAAAAATGTGAAAAAGCCAAAGAAATGCAAGAGTCCTTGGTGATATTTGGCTCGATTTAGACACAAGGAAACTGGCTGTTTCTGGATTCATCCACCCCTTCCGCTGACTGCTTTGGAATTCTGATTGAATTCACCTCAAAATCGCACTCACACTCAATTTGGAGGGAATTAATATCTGTCCCCTCAGCAGAAGGGTTCCATGTCATTTTCCAAAACACAAAAACTCATCTTGGTCGTGTTGCCTGTAGATTTCTAATCCTGAAAGGCCAATTTGCTGTGTTTTTTTCTTTCATAATGACTACTCTGTCCAAAATCTTGTTTGTATTGTGTCAGAATACAAAATTTGGGAAGGAAGAAGGCAAATCCAGCTCAGACCCAGAAAACATTTAGGAAATTGCCACTCAAGAAACCAAAAATCGGCTGAGGCACCCAAAACAATGACAGCAAACCAGAATTGGAGCAAGCCAACAGCTGTACCCTGATTGAAAAGGACCATTCCTCTGGTTCCCTGAACTCCATATTGCAGCCTCAAAACCAAAACTCACATTATAAAATTCATTACAAACCATGATAAGTAAGAAAAGTGTGAAAAAAGCCAAAGAAATGCAAGAGTCCTTAGTGACATTGGGCATGATTTAGGACAAGTAAACCGGCTGTATCTGGATTCATCCATGCCTCCCACCTGAATGGCCCTAGAATTCTGATGGAATTCGCCTGAAAATCACAACACTCGATTTGGAGGGAATTAATATCTGTCTCCTCAGCAAAAGGGTTCCATTTCATTATCGAAAACCCAAAAACTCATGCTGGTCATGCTGTAGATTTCTAAGCATGAAATGTCATTTTATTTTTTTTATTACATAATGGCTAGTCTGTCTGAACTCTTGTTTGTATTGCATCAGAATACAAAATTTGGGAAGGAAGAAGGCAAAGCCAACTCAGACCTAGGAAACATAGGAAATTGCAGCTTAAGAAACCACAAATCTGCTGAGGCACCCAAAACAATGACAGCAAGCCAGAATTGGAGCAAGCCAACAGCTGTGCCCTGATTGAAGAAGACCATTCCGCTGGTTCCCTGAACGCCATATTGCAGCCTCAAAACCAAAGCTCACATCAGATAATTCATTACAAACCATGATAAATAAGGAGAATGTGAAAAACGCTAAAGAAAAGCAAGAGTCCATTGTGATATTGGGCTTGATTTAGTCACAAGGAATCTGGCTGTTTCCGGATTCATCCACCCCTCCCTGCTGACTGGCTGTGGAATTCTGATTGAATTCACCTGAAAATCGCAATCACACTCGAATTGGAGGGAATTAATATCTGCCCCTCAGCAGAATGGTTCTATGTCATTTTCCAAAGCCCAAAAACTCATCTTCGTCATGTTGCCTATGATTTCTAAGCATGAAAGCCCAAAATGTTCTAATTTGCAATTTCATAATGGTTCCTCGGTCTAAACTCTTGTTTGTATTGCGTCAGAATACAAAATTTGAAAAGGAAGAAGGCAAAACCAACACAGACTAAAAAAACATTTAGGAAATTGCCGCTCAAAACCAAAAATTGGCTGAGGCACCCAAAACAGTGACAGCAAGCCAGAATTGGAGCATGCCAACAGCTGTGCCCTGATTGAAAAAGACCATTCCTCCTGTGCCCTGAACTCCATATTGCAGCCTCAAAACCAAAACTTACATCAGAAAATTCATTACAAACCGTGATAAATAAGAAAAATGTGAAAAAAGCCAAAGAAATGCAAGAGTCCTTTGTGATATTGCACTTGATTTAGTCACAAGGAAACCGGCTGTTTCCAGATTCATCCACCCCTCCTAGCTGACTGGCTGTGGAATTCTGATTGTATTCACCTGAAAAGAGAGAACATTTATGAGTATATTGGATCTGTGGAACCTTTCTTTTACCAATCCCATGTTAGACTGAATCATAGACCAAATATGGGGAATAAATCCTATGCATGTAAACCTTGCGGGAACTCATTCAGTATTAAATTCTGCCATACCCTCCTTCACAGCACTCATATAGTGGAAAACCCTCATGTGTGTAATGATTGTGGAGAAACCACTCAAGAGGTCAGATCTCATTAGACATCAGAGAATTCACACAGGGTTGAAATCTTATAAATGTAATGATTGTGGGAAGTTCTTTGCCAGAAGAAACACCTCATAAATCATCAGAGAATTCACACAGGTGAGAAACCTTAAGAATGTAATGACTGTGGAAAATCCTTTGGCCAGAAGGCAAACCTCATAAATCATCAGTGGATTCACAGAGGGGAGAAACCTTATGAATGCCATCATTGTGGAAAAGCCTTTGCTGAGAAGTCAAAGCTCACAAAGCATCAGACAATTTGTACTGGGGGGAAACCTTATGAATGCAATGACTGTGGAAAAACATTTGCTGAGAAGTCAAACCTCAGAAAGTATCAGAGCCTTCACACCATGGAGAAAGCTTATAAATGAAATGACTGTGGAAAAGCCTTTGGTCCCATCCTTGCATACCAAGGATAAATCCCACTTGGTCTGGGTGGATGATCTTTCTGATGCATTGTTGGATTCAATGGGCCAGAATTCTGTTGCAGATCTTTGCATGTATGTTCATCAGGGAAATTGGTCTATAATTACTTTCTTTGTTGCACTTTTTTCAGGTTTAGGAATGAAGGTGATGCTGGATTCATAGAAAGAATTTGGGAGAATCGCCTCTCTCTCAATTGTTTTGAATAACTTGAGAAGAATTACAGTTAGAGCTTTGAATGTCTGTTAGAATTCAGCAGTGAAGCCATCCAGTCCTGGGGTTTTCTTGGCAGTGAGGGTCTTTATTACTGATATCATTTCCATCCGGTTATGTGTGTGTTTAGGTTTTCTATATCTTTGTTGCTCAATTTAGGTAGGTTTTATGGATGGAAGGATGGTGGAAAGCCTCTTTGCTGTACTTCATAACTCATAAGATATCAGAGAATCCACACAAGGAATTTTCTACATGACCTTTTTGTGCAAGTTATATCTCATGAAATATTAGAGAATTCACCAAGGGGAGAAATGCATGAATGTAATACATGTGAATAAGCCTTTGTGGTGCAAATCAGACCTCATCAAACATAAAAGAATTCTCATGGGGAGAAATTTTATGAATGTAATGACTCAGTGCCTTTTACCATAATTCAGCCCTCATTGTACATCATCAAACTCATATAGGGAAAAACTCCTTTAAAAGTAAAATCCCTTTAATTAGAAGCCATACCTCATAAGACAACAGGGAATTCACGTGGGAGAGAAACCTTATGGGTGTAATGAGTGTTGGAAAGCTCTGCCCAAATCTCTCCTTATATCAGAATGCACAACATATATATCTAATGAATGAAATAAATGTGAGAAAGTCATTTCACATAGGTAATGCCTCATAATCCATCATGGAATTTGAACAAGGGAGAGACCTTAACAATATAATGAATGTGGAAGAGCTTTTCTCCAAAATTCATGTAAGTATTGTGACAAAACCTTTTGCTGGAAATCACATCCTATCCAACAGAGACTCATCTAAAGGAGAAAGCTTATAAATATTATTAGTGTCAGAAGTCAATGGTACATCAGAGAATTGACACAGGTGGTTTCTTAGGAGTATAATGATTGTGTAAAAACATTTTCTTTATTTCAGGCATGTATAGATACAGAATTCACAAGAGGTGATATTCTTTGCATGCTGTAAATATGATAAAACCTTTAGCCAGAAATTAGACATCAACAGACTTCAGAGAATTCATAAGGAACAAAAGTCTATGCAATGAATTTGGAAAAAGTATTTCTGCTATAAATCAGTCTTCAATTCCCATGAATAGACTCACAAATGAGAAAACATGCATGCATAGAAAAGTTTTGTACCATAAATTATCTCTAGATGGTAAACTAATAACTCACACAAAAGAAAAATCATGAGTGTAATGGAATTGGGAAACCCTTTGCTATAAGGCAGATTTCCAGAAAGCTTAGCAAGATTACAGAAAAGTCTCTGAAAATGTAACATGTCTGAAAGATTTGTTGGCATCACAAAGTGGAGGATAGCTCAAGTGCATGTGTTTTTGTGACCTGGCATCCAAATTGATATCTCTTTTTCTTAATGAATTCCTTGTTTGTTTATTTAACAGATTTAGAGACAAAGGATTCCTGTCCATTGATTTACTACTATATGCCCACAATTGTCATGGTAAGGTCTATGGCAAAAACTGAGTGCTGAGGGCTGTGAATCTGATTCATCACTGATAACACTGAAGACATTGGTTCCTGGTTCTTATGCTGCTATGCACGGAAATGTTATTCTAATTTCATTTTCAAATACTTCATTGTTAATATAAAGAAATGCTTCTAATTTTTAAAATTTCATTGAAATAATTTGTGATTAATGTGTACTAGTCATGCATTATTACAGGGTGTAGTGCAATATTTGCACACATTTATGCAGTAAAAAGTGATCAAGCTAAGCAACTATAGTTTTATTAATTTTTTAAAGATTTATTTATTTGAAAGACAGAGTTACAGAGAGAAGTAGCAGCAGAGAGAGAGAGAGGTCTTCCTCTGCTGGTTCACTCCCCAGATGGCCGCAATGGCCGGAGCTCTGCCAATCTGATTCCAGGAACCAGGAGCTTCTTCCAGATCTCCCACTTGGGTGCAGGGACCCAAGGACTTGGGCCATCTTCTACTGCTTTCCCAGGCCATAGCAGAGAGTTGTATCAGAAGAGGAGCAGCCAGGACTAGAACTGGTACCCACATGGGATGCTGGTGCTTCAGGCCAGGGCGTTAGCCCACTGTGCCACAATGCTGGCCCCCAAGCAACTACAGTTTCTAATTCTGCTCCGTGATTTGAGACTACCAGCTCCTCTCCTTCAGTTCTTTACACAGAACCTAATATGGTTGAATGTAGTCATCTCATTATATTATGGAACCCCAGAAGTTCTTTCTGCCTCTTTGTATTTTGTTACCTATTATCCAATCCCCCTCTATCCCTAGCTGCTTCCCTTCTCAGCCTCTAGGAATCACAGTTCTGTGTTCAGATCCATTATTTTCTTTCACTTCCACATGTGACAAGGACCAGGTGACATTTGTGTTCCTGCTTCTGTCTTATTTCAATTAATTTAATAATATTTTGTTCATTTTTGTATCTAAATGAAGTTCCCCTGTCCATTTTTTTCATTGATGGACAGCTAGATTGGTTTCAAATCCTGGCTGCAGTGAACTGTGTTATAGTGGCTGTGTTATGGGAAAATTGCCATATCTTTGATATACTCTTCTCCTTTCCTTCTAATAAAATTTCCTTATTCTATATAGCCAAGAGCAAGATAACTCTCAAATGGTAGGTCAATTTTTATCTTTATTTTAAATTTTTGTTATTTATTTGAAAGAGTTACAATAGAGGTAGAGACACATAGAGGTCCTTCATTAGCTGGTTCACTCTACAGATGACTACAAAGGCCAGAGCTATGCCATTCTGAAGCCTGGAGACAGGAGCTTCCTCTGGGTCTCCCACATGGGTGCATGGGCCCAAGGACTTGGGCCATCTTCTACTGCTATCCCAGGAGATAGCAGAGAGCTGGATTGGAAGAAGAGCAGCTGGAACTAGAACTGGCACCCAAATGGGATGCTGGCCCTTCAGGCCAGGGCTTTAACTCACTGCACAACAGCACCGGCCCCAATTTTTATCCTCTTTTAGGAATGACCATACTGTTCTGCATAACATCTGTACTAATTTGTGTTTCCACCCACCATATATGAAGGTTTTCTTTTCCCATATGCTCTCTAGCATTTGTTATTTTTGATCATTTTGGCATAAAGATGATATAGTATTGTTCATGTTTTTGTGTATTTTGAAATCAGTTAATTTGTTTATTAAATCTTTGTTTATTTGAGAGGTGGATTTAGAGAGAGGGGGAAAGACAGAGATAGCTTTCATCTGCTGGCTCACACCCCAGAGAGTTGCAACAGTTGAGCCTGGGGCATGCTGGAGTCAGGAGCTTCATCCAAGTCTCCCACATGAGTGGCAAGGACCTGAGTCCTTCGTCCATCTTCTGCTGGTTTCCCAGGTGTTTAGCAGTGAGCTAAATTGGAAGTGGAGATTCCTAAACTCAAAGTGGAACTCACATGATATGCTGGCCTCACAGATTGCAGCTTACCACACTTAGCCACAATGCCAGCCCCTCTATCAATTTAATTCCTCAAAAATAGGTCAGTAATGTTGGCATCTATCTCATTTTGTTTTTTCTCTGTTATTATTCAACTTATTGATGTCTTATTTGTCTTCACATTATTCCTCTCAATTGCTCTACCTGAGGTGAGTAGGGCTGCTGTGTTGCTTAAATGCAGTGTATGCTTTAGATTACTCATTTACTGAGTGCATGTATTTCACATAGCACTTCACTGAAGTTCTACTATGTCCCAAATCCTCTTCTAGGCACAGAATTCAGACACTTTTCTCTTAGGCCTAGATCTTGCCTTTAACATACTACTTGGAATTTAGTAGCTCATGAAATCTGCAGACTGCATAAATGAATGAGGGCTGTGCTTTTGTGGAGGAACTTCATAGGAGACCGAAGGAATAAAATAAATCAAAAGTATCCACAGTATATAGAATGTATACTATTTTACAAGTCACAGAGAAGAGGAAGAAGAAGGAAAGTAGTGAGACTAGAAAGTTTGTGGCAAGACTAGCAGGCACTGGTCAAGAACTTAATAAGCCCATTAGGAAAGCAGTAAGGTTTCTTTGTCTCCCCGTAGACTCTGCTCTCCAGAGGTGAACAGGGTCCTCTAAGCCCACTTGCTGCACACACAAAAACCTGAGTGCTGTATTCTCCCACAGGTGTTGGAGACTGATATTGTGTTCTGATTTATATTTACATAATGGCTAGTGACATCGGTCATATTCACATGTTTTGACCATTTACATTTCTTCTGAGAAATGTCTATTCAGATCCTTGCCTGTTTCTTCACTGTATTTTTGGAGTTTTTCCAATTTATGTAAATGTTTTGGAAATCTGTAAACATTCAGAGTTTTAATTTTTCCTGCCATTCGTTCATTGTATCTACACTCTGATGTTTACTTTGTTGTGAAGAAGTATGTTAGGGCTTGGGCTAGGTTAGGGTTAGGGTTTGGATTAAGGTTAGGGCTATTGTTAGTGTTAGGGTTAGGGTTAGGATTAGGGCTAGGATTAGGTCTAGGGCAAGATTTAGGGTTAGGGTTAGGGTTAGGGTTAGGGCTAGGGCTAGGGTTAGGGCTAGGGCTAGGGCTAGGTTTTTGGTGGGTTAGGGGTAGGCCTAGGGCTAGGGTTAGGGTTAGGGCTAGGGATAGATTTAGGGTTAGGGTTAGGATTAAGGTTAGGGCTAGGCTAGGGCTAGGGTTATTGTTAGGGCTAGGGTTAGGGCTAGGGCGACATTTAGGGTTAGGGTTAGGGTTAGGGTTAGGGTTAGGGTTTGGGTGAGTTAGGGTTAGAGCTATGGCTAGGGTTAGGTTTAGTGTTAGGTTTAGGGATAGGGCTAGGGTTAAGTTTAGGGTTAGGTCTAAGTCTATGGCTAGGGTTATGGTTAGGGCTAGGGCTAGGGTTAGGGTTAGGGTTAGTGCTAGGGTTAGGGTCAGGGTTAGGGCTAGGGCTAGGGCTAGGGTTAGGGGTAGAGTTAGGGTTAGGGTTAGGGCTAGGGCTAGGGTAGGGCTAGGGCTAGGCTTTGAGCTAGGGTTAGGGCTAGGTCTAGGGCTAGGGCTAGGGTTACGTTTAGGGTTAGGGATAGGGATAGTGCTAGGGTTATGGTTAGGGTTAGGGTTAGGGTTAGGGTTAGCACTACGGTTAGGGTTAGTGCTAGGGCTGTGGTTAGTGCTAGTGCTATGGTTAGGTTTAGGGTTAGGGCTAAGGCTAGGTTTAGGGATTGATTTAGATCCAAGGTTAGGGTTTGGGTTAGGGTTAGGGTTAGGGTTAGGGATAGAGCTAGGGCTAGGGTTAGGGTGAGCATGAGGGTTAGAGTTGGGATTAGGGTTAGAGCTAGGGTTAGGGTTAGGGTTAGGGCTAGGGCTAGGGTTAGGGTTAAGGCTTGGGTTAGCTTTAGGGTTAAGGCTAGCACTAGGTTTAGTGCTTGGGTTAGGTTTAGGGTGTTGGTTAGGGCTAGAGCTAAGTCTAGGTTAAGGGTCAGGGGTAGGGCTAGGGATAGGGTTAGGGTTAGGGCTAGGATTTTTTTTCGGGTTGTGGTTATGGTTATGGTTATGGTTATTGCTTGGCTAGGGTTAGGGCTAGCGCTAGGATTAGGTTTAGGGTTAGGGTTAGGGTTATATGGTTAGGGTTTGTGTTGGTGTTGGCTTTTGGGTTGGGGTTAGTGTTTGGGTGAGGGTTAGGGTTAGGGCTATGGTTAGGCTTACTGTTAGGGTTAGGGTTAGGGTTAGGGTTAGGCCTAGCCCTAGGGTTAGGTTTAGGGCTAGGATTAGGGTTGGGTTAGGGTTTGGCTTAGGGTTAGGGGTAGGTGTAGGGCTAGGTATAGGCTAGGGATAGGGTTAGGGATGGGGTTGGGTTTGGGTATCGTTAGGGTTGTGGTTGTAGATGGGGTTAGGGTTAGGGTTAGGATTAGGGCTAGGGCTAGGGTTAGGGATAGGGCTAAGTTAGGGTTAGGGTTAGGGCTAGGGCTAGGGTTAGGGTTAGGGTTAGGGCTAGGGCTATGGTTAGGGCTAGGGTTATAGTTAGGGTTATGGCTAGGGCATGATTTGCGTTAGGGTTAGTTTTAGGGCTAGGGCTAGGGCTAGGGCTAGGGTTAGAGCTAGGGCTAGGGTTTGGTTGGGTTAGTGTTAGAGCTAGGGCTAGGGACAGGTTTAGGGTTAGAGATAGAATTAGGGTTAGGGTTAGGGTTATGTTTATGGTTTGGGCTAGGGCTAGGGTTAGTGTTTGTGTTAAGTTAGGGCTAGGGTTAGGGTTAGGTTTAAGGTTAGGGCAAGGGTTAATTTTCAGTTTATGGTTAGGGTTAGGGTTAGGGCTAGGGCTAAGGCTAGGGTTACGGTAGGGCCAGATTTAGGGCTAGTGCTAGGGTTAGGGTTTTGGTTAGGGTTAGGATAGGGCTAGGGATAGGGTTATGGTTATGATTAGGGTTGGGGTAGGGTTGGGTATGGGGTTGGGATTGGGGTTGGGGTTAGGGTTAGGGTTGGGGTTAGGGCTACGGTTAGTGCTAGCTTTAGGGTTAGAGTTAGGGTTAGGGTTAGGGCTAGGGCTAGTGCTAGGGTTAGAGTGAGGGTTAGGTATAGGGTTAGGTCTAGCTCAAGGGTTATAGCTGGGGGTAGGGTTGGGTTAAAGTTAGGGTTAGGGCTAGGGTTAGGGCTAAGGTTAAGGCTAGGGAATGGACTAGGGTCAGGGTTAGGCCTAATGGTGTGGTTAGGATTAGGGTTAGGGTTAGGTGTAGGGCCATGGCTAGGGTTAGTGTTAGGCCTAGGGCTAGGTCTAGGGCTAAGGTTAGGTTTAGGGTTAGGGTTAGGGCTATGTCTAGGCCTAAAGTTAGGGTTAGTGTTAGGGCTAGGGTTATGGTTAGGGTTAGTGCTAGTGTTAGGGCTAGGGCTAGGGTTAGGGTTAGGGTTAGGGCTAGTGCTAGTGTTACGGTTAGGGTTAGGATTAGGGCTAGGGCTAGGGTTAGGGTTAGGTTTAGGTTTAGGTCTAAGTTTAGGGTTAGGGTTAGTTTTAGAGCTAGGGCTAGGGCTAGTGTTAGAGTTAGGGCTAGGGCTAGGGCTAGGGCTAGTTTAGGGTTAGGGTTAGGGCTATGGCTAGGGCTAGGGCTTTGGCCATGGTTAGGGTAAGGGCTAGGACTAGATTTAGGTTTAGGTTTAGGGTTAGGGCTAGTGCTAGGGTTAGGATTAGTGTTCGGGTTAGGTCTAGGGCTAAGGCTAGGGTTAGGGTTAGGGCTAGGTCTAAGGCTAGGGCTAGGGTTAGGGTTAGGCTTATGGCTAGCTTTAGGTCTAGGGTTAGAACTAGGGCTAGGGTTAGGGTTAGGGTTAGTGCTAGGGTTAGGTTTAGGACTAGGGCTAGGGTTCGTATAAGTCTAGGGTTAGGGCTAGGGTTAGGACTACGGTTAGAGCTAGGTTTAGGATTAGGATTAGGCTTAAGACTATGGCTAATGCTAGGTTTAGGGTTAGGCCTAGGGTTTGGGTTAGGGTTAGAGCCAGTGTTAGGGTTAGGGTTAAGTTAGGGTTAGGGATAGGGCTAGGGTTAGGATTAGTGTTAGTTTTAGGGCTAGGTCTAGGGCTAGGGCTAGGGTAAGGGGTAGGGTTAGGGTTAGGGTTAGGTTTAGGGTTAAGGCTTGTGATAGGGCTAGGGCTAGGGTTAGGGTTATGATTAGGGCTGGTGCCGGGGTTAGGGCTAGGGATAGGGCTTGGGCTACAGCTAGTTTTAGGGTTAGGGCTAAGGCTAGGGTTATGGTTAGTGTTAGGTTTAGTGTTAGGGGTAAGGCTAGGGCTTGGGCTAGGGTTAGGGTTAAGGTTGGGGTTGGGGGTGGGTTGGGGTTGATGTTGGGGTTGGGGTTGGGGTTAGGTTTAGGGTTACGGGTTAGGGCTACCTTTAGGGATAGGTTTAGCGTTAGAGTTAGGGCTAGGGTTAGGGTTAGAATTAGGTTAGAAGCCGGCGCCGCGGCTCACTAGGCTAATCCTCCGCCTAGCGGTGCCGGCACACCTGGTTCTAGTCCCGGTCAGGGCGCCGGATTCTGTCCCGGTTGCCCCTCTTCCAGGCCAGCTCTCTGCTGTGGCCAGGGAGTGCAGTGGAGGATGGCCCAGGTGCTTGGGCCCTGCACCCCATGGGAGACCAGGAGAAGCACCTGGCTCCTGGCTCCTGCCATCGGATCAGCGCGGTGCGCCAGCTGCGGCGGCCATTGGAGGGTGAACCAACGGCAAAGGAAGACCTTTCTCTCTGTCTCTCTCTCACTGTCCACTCTGCCTGTCAAAAAAAAAAAAAAAAGAATTAGGTTAGGGTTAGGGTTAGAACTAAGGCTAGGGTTAGGGTTAGCTTTAGGGTTTGGTCTAGGGCTACAGCTAGGTTTAGGGTTAGGGGTAGGGCTAGTGCTTGCACAAGGTTAGGGTGAGCATGTGGGTTAGGTTTAGGATTAGGGCTAGGGCTAGGGTTAGGTTTAGGGCTAGTTCTACAGCTAAGGCTAGGGCTAGGGTTAGGGTTAGGGTTAGGGCTAGGGTTAGGACTAGGGTTAGAGCTAGGTCTAGGGTTAGGGTTAAGTTAGGGTTAGGGCTAGGTCCAGGGTTAGGATTAGGGTTAGTTTTAGGGCTATGGATAGGTCTAGAGTTAAGGTTAGGGCTAGGGCTAGGGCTAGGGCTAAGGTGAGGGTGAGGGTGAGGGTTAGGGTTAGGGTTAGGGCTAGGGCTAAGGTGAGGGTGAGGGTGAGGGTTAGGGTTAGGGTTCGTGTTAGGGTTAAGTTTAGGTTGAGATGTTAGGGTTAGGGTTAGGGTGAAGTTTAGGTTTAGAGCTAGGGCTAGGGTTAGGGTTAGGATTAGGGCTCGGCTAGGGCTAGGGCTAGTGTTAGGGTTAAGGCTAGCACCAGGGCTAGGGTTAGTGTGTGTGCTTGTGTTAGATTTAGTGTTAGAGATAGGGCTAGTGCTAGGGTTAGGATTAGGTTTAGGGTTAGGTCTAGGGCAGGGCTAGGGTTAAGGTTAGGGCTAGGGTTAGGTTTAGGGCTATGGTTTGTTTTCGGATTAGGATTATGGTTAGGGTTAGGGTTAGGGCTAGGGCTAGGGCTAAGGCTGTGTTAGGATTAGGCCTAGGGCTATGGTTAGGGTTAGGGTTACAGTTAGGGCTAGGGCTATGATTAGGTTTAGGCCTAGGGCTAGGGTTAGGGTTACGTTTAGTGTTACATCTAGGGCTAGTTTTAGGGTTAGGGTTAGGGTTAGGGTTAGGATTAGGGCTAGGGCTAGGGTTATGGCTAGGGTTAGGGCTAGGGCTTGGTCTAGGGTTAGGTTTAGGGTTACGGTTAGGACTAAGGCTAGGGTTAGGGTTAGGGCTAGGGTTAGGGTTAAGTTTCGGCTTAGGGCATGGCTATGGCTATGGCTATGGCTAGGGTTAGGGTTAGGGTTAGGGTTAGAGCTAGGGCTAGGGTTAGGGTTAGGGTTAGGTTTAGGGTTAGAGATAGGGCTAAGTCTAGGGTTAGGATTAGATTTAGGGTTAATTCTAGGGCAGGGCATGTGTTATGGTTAGGGCTAGGTCTAGGGTTAGATTTAGGGTTAGGGCTAGGTTAGATTTATGGCAAAGGCTAGGGTTAGGGTTGGGTTAGGGGTCGGGGTAGGTGTTGGACTATGGCTAGGGCTAGACCTAGGGTTAAGGTTAGGGTTATGGTTAGGGTTAGGGCTAGGGTTAGGTCTAGGGCTAGGGCTAGGGTTAGGATTAAGCCTAGGGCTAGGTCTAGGGCTAAGGTTAGGTTTAGGGTTAGGGTTAGTGCTAGGTCTAGGCCTAGGGTTAGGGTTAGTGTTAGGGCTAGGGTTAGGGTTAGGGTTAGGGTTATGGCTAGGGTTAGCTCTAGGTCTAGGTCTAGGGTTAGGATTAGGGTTAGGGTTAGTTTTAGAGTAAGGGGTATGGCTGGGTCTAGTGCTAGGGTTAGGGTTATGGTTAGTGTTTGCGTTGGGTTTTTGTTTCAGGTTTGTGTTGCTGTTGGGTTTGGGTTAGGTTTAGGGTTAGTGTTAGGGTTAAGGTTAGGGTTAGGTTTAAGGTGAGAGTTAGGGCTAGGGTTAGGATAGGGTCAGGCCTAGGGTTAGGATTAGGGTTAGAGTTAAGTGTAGGGCTAGGGTTGGGGTTAGGTTTAGGGTTGGGGTTGGGATTGGGTTTGGGGTTGGTTTTGGGGTTGGGGTCGGGGTTACGGGTAGGGTTTTGGTTAGGTCTAGGGTTAGGGTTAGTTTTACGGTTAGATTTAGGGCTAGGGTTAGGGTTAGGGTTAGGATTAAGGTTAGGGCTAGGGCTAGGGTTAGGGTTAAATCTAGCGCTATAGTATGGCTAGGGCTAAGATTAGGGTTCGGATTAGGGTTAGGTTTAGGGCTAGGGCTAGGGCTAGGGAAACAGGTTTAGGGCTAGGGATTTGTTTAGTGTTAGGGTTAGGGCTAGGGTCATTTTTCGGGTCGGGGTTATGGTTAGGGTTAGGGTTATTGCTAGGTCTGGGTGTAGGGCAAGGGTTAGGGCTAGGGCTAGTGTTAGGGCTAGAGGTAGGATTATGGTTAGGGTTCGGGTTCGGGTTAGGGCTACTGCTAGTGTTAGGCTTAGGGTTAGGGTTAGGGATAGGGATAGGGATAGAGCTAGGGTAGGGTCAGGGTCAGGGTTATGGTTAGGGTTGGGGTTGGGGTTGGCTTGGAGTTGGGGTTGAGGTTGGGTTTAAGGTTCGAGTTAGGGCTACTGTTAGTGTTAGTGTTATGGTTAGAGTTAGGGTTAGGTTTAGGGTTAGGCCTAGCACTAGGTTAGGGTTAGGGCTAGCGTTAGGGTTAGGGTTAGTTTTAGGGTTAGGGCTAGGGTTAGGGTTAGGGTTAGTTTTAGGGTTACGGGTATGGCTGGGTCTAGTGCTAGGGTTAGGGTTAGGGTTAGTGTTGGCGTTGGGTTTGTGTTTGGGGTTGGGGTTGGGTTAGGTTTAGGGTTAGTGTTAGGGCTAAGGTTAGGGTTAGGTTTAGGGTTAGAGTTAGGGCTAGGGTTAGGATTAGGGTCAGGCCTAGGGTTAGGGTTAGGGTTAGGGTTAGAGTTAAGTGTAGGGCTAGGGTTAGGGTTAGGTTTAGGGTTGGCATTGGGGTTGGGTTTGTGGTTGGTTTTGGGGTTGGGGTCAGGGTTAGGGGTAGGGTTGGTGTTAGGGCTATGGTTAGGGTTAATTTTACAGTTAAATTTGGGCTAAGGTTAGGGTTAGGATTAAGGTTAGGGCTAGGACTAGGGTTAGGTTTAAATCTAGTGCTAGAGTTATGACTAGGACTAGGATTAGGGTTAGGTTTAGGGCTAGGGCTAGGGAAACAGGTTTAGGGCTAGGGATTTGTTTAGTGTTAGGGTTAGGGCTAGGGTCATTTTTCGGGTCGGGGTTATGGTTAGGGTTAGGGTTATTGCTAGGTCTGGGTGTAGGGCTAGGGTTAGGGCTAGGGCTAGTGTTAGGGCTAGTGGTAGGATTATGGTTAGGGTTCGGGTTAGGGCTAGTGCTAGTGTTAGGCTTAAGGTTAGGGTTAGGTCTAGGGATAGAGCTAGGGTAGGGTCAGGGTCAGGGTTACAGTTAGGGTTGGGGTTGGGGTTGGCTTGGAGTTGGGGTTGAGGTTGGGTTTATGGTTCAAGTTAGGGCTACTGTTAGGGTTAGTGTTATGGTTAGAGTTAGGGTTAGGTTTAGGGTTAGGCCTAGCACTAGGTTAGGGTTAGGGCTAGTGTTAGGGCTAAGGTTAGGGTTAGGGCTAGGGCTAGGGCTAGGGCTAGGGTTATGGTTAGAGTTAGGTTAGGGTTAAGGCTATGGCTATGGCTAGGGCTAGGGCTAGTTTTAGGGTTAGGGCTAGGGTTATAGTTAGGGTTAGTTTGAAGGTTAGGGATAGGGCTATGGTTAGGGCTAGTGTTAGGGTTAGGGTTGGGGTTGGGTTGGGTTTGGGGTTTGTGTTTGGTTGGGGTTGGGGTTAGGGTTAGGGTTGGGGTTAGGGGTACATTTAGTTTTCGGGTTAGGATTATGGTTAGGGTAAGGGTAAGGTTTAGGGCTAGGGTTATCGCTAGGCATAGCTTTAGGGTTAGGCCTAAGGCTAGGGTTATTGTTAGGGTTAGGGTTAGGGTTAGGGTTAGGGTTAGGGTTAGGGCTATAGCTAGGACTAGGGCTAGGGTTAGGGTTAGGTCCAGGGCTAGGGTTAGGGTAAGGGTTAGGGCTAGGGCTAGGTTTACGGTTAGGCCTAGGGCTAGGGTTAGGGTTAGGTTTAGGGTTAGTGTTAGGGTTAGGGTTAGGGCTAGGGCTAGCACTAGGCATAGGGTTAGGGTTAGGCCTAGGGCTAGGGTTATTGTTAGGGTTAGGGTTAGTGCTAGGACTCGGGCTAGAGCTAGGGTTAGGGTTAGGCCTGGGGCTACGTTTAGGGTAGGGTTATGGTTAGGGCTAGGGCTAGGTTTAGGGTAATGGTTAGGATAAAGGTTAGTGCTAGGGCTAGTGTTAGGGTTAGGATTAGGGCTAGGGTTAGGTCTAGGGCAAGATTTAGGGTTAGGGTTTGGGTTAGCTCTAGGGCTAGGGTTAGAGCTTGGGATAGGGTTTGGGTGGGTTAGAGTTAGGCTTAGGGCTAGGGTTAGGGTTAGGACTAGGGCTAGATTTAGGGTTAGGGTTAGGATTAAGGTTAGGGCTAGGCTAGGGTTATGGTTAGCGTTAGGGCTAGGCCTGGGCTAGGGCTAGGGGTAGGGTTAGCATTAGGGTTAGAGTTAGGTCTAGGGCTAAGACTAGGGCTAGGGTTAGGGCTAGGTCTCGGTCTAGGGCTACGGTTAGGTTTAGGGTTAGGGTTAGGGCTAGGGCTAGGGTTAGGGTTAGATTTAGGGTAGGGATAGAGCTAGGGCTAGGGTTAGGGTTAAGGTTAGTGTTAAGATTAGGGCTAATGCTAGTGTTACGGTTAGGGTTAGGGCTAGTGCTAGGGTTAGGGATAGGTTTAGGTCCAGGGTTAGGGTTAGGGTTAGGGTTAGGGATAGAGCTAGGGTTAGGGTTAGGGATAGAGCTAGGGCTAGGGTTAGGGTGAGTCTGAGGGTTAGTGTTAGGGTTAGGATAATGCTAGGGCTAGGGTTAGGGTTAGGGCTAGGCTAATGCTAGGGCTAAGGTTAGGGTTAGTGTTAGGTTAGGGAGAGGGTTAGGGCTAGGTTTAGAACTAGAGCTAGGATAATGGTTAGGGTTAGGGTTAGAGATAGGTTTAGGGTTAGTGTTAGGGTGTTAGTGTTAAGGTTAGGGTTTGGGTTGGTTTGGGATTGGTTTTGGGGTTGGGGTTATGGTTATGGTTGCAGTTAGGGGTAGGGTTAGATTTAGGGTTAGGGTTAGTATTAAGGGTAGGGCTAGGCTAGGGTTAGGGTTAGGGTTAGGGCTAGCGTTAGGACTAGGGCTATGTCTAGGGATAGCGTTATTGTTAGGTTTAGTTTTAGGGCTAGGGCTAGGGCTAGGATTAGGGTTAGGGTTAGGGTTAAGGCTAGGTTTAGGGTTAGGGTTAGGGTTAGGGTTAGGGCTAGGGCTAGGGTTAGGGCTATGGTCAAGGCTAGATCTAGGTCTAGGGCTAGTGATAGGTTTAGGTTTAGGGATAGGGCTAGGGCTAGGTCTAGGTTTAGGGTTGGGTTTAGGGCTAGGTTTAGGGTTAGTGCTAGTGTAAGGTTAGGGCTAGAGCTAGGGTTAGGGTTTGGGTTGGGGTTAGGGCTACTGTTAGTGTTAGGGTTAGGGGTCGAGTTAGGGTTAGGGCTAGGGCTAGGGCTAGGGCTAGTGTCAGGGTTCGGGTTAGGACTAGGGTTAGGGTTTGGTCTAGGGTTAGGGTTAGAGCTAGTGCTAGGGTTAGGGTTAGTGCTAGGGCTGGGGTTAGGGTTAGGGTCAGGGCTAGTGTTAGGGTTAAGGTTAGGGCTAGGGCTAGTGTTAGTGTGAGGGCTAGGGTTAGTGGGATGGCTAGGGTTAGTGCTAGGGCTAGGGTTAGGTTTTGGGTTAGGGTTATGGTTAGAGCTAGGACTAGGGTTAGTGTTAGGGTTGGGGTTGGGATTGGGGTTGTGGTAGGGTCATGGTTAGGGTTTGAGTTAGGGCTAGGTTTAGGGTTAGTTTTAGGATTAGATTTAGGGCTAGCGTGAGGGCTAGAGTTAGTTTTCAGATTCGGATTATGGTTAGGGTTAGGGTTAGGTCTAGGGCTAGCGCTAGGCATAGGGTTAGGGTTAGGCTTAGGTCTAGGGTTATTGTTTGGGTTAGGGTTAGTTCTAGGACTAGGGCTAAGGCTAGGGTTAGTTTTAGGGTTATGGTTAGGGCTAGGGCTATGTTAGGGTTAGGGTTTGGATTAAGGTTAGGGCTATTGTTAGTGTTAGGGTTAGGGTTAGGGTTATGATTAGGGCTAGGAATAGGCCTCGGGCAAGATTTAGGGTTAGGGTTAGGGTTAGGGCTAGGGCTAGAGTTTTGGTGGGTTAGGGGTAGGCCTAGGCTAGGGTTAGGGTTAGGGCTAGGGATAGATTTAGGGTTAGGGTTAGGATTAAGATTAGGGCTAGGCTAGGGTTAGAGTTAGGGTTAGGGCTAGGGTTAGGGCTAGGGCAACATTTAGGGTTAGGGTTAGGGTTAGGAATAGGGCTAGGGTTAGGGTTAGAGCTAGGACTAGGGTTAGGTTTAGTGTTAGGTTTAGGGCTAGGGCTAGGGTTAAGTTTAGGGTTAGGTCTGAGTCTAGGGCTAGGGTTATGGTTAGGGCTCTGGCTAGGGCTAGGGTTAGGGTTTGGGTTAGTGCTAGGGTTAGGGTCAGGGTTAGGGCTAGGGCTAGATTAGGGTTAGAGTTAGGTTAGGGTTAGGGCTAGGGCTAGGGTAGGGCTAGGGCTAGGCTTTGTGCTAGGGTTAGTGCTAGGTCTAGATCTAGGGCTAGGGTTACATTTAGGGTTAGGGCTAGGGCTAGGGCTAGGCTTAGGGTTAGGGTTAGGTTTAGGGTTGGGGCTATGGTTAGGGTTAGTGCTAGGGCTGGGATTAGTGCTAGTGTTATGGTTAGGGTTTAGGGTTAAGGGCTAAGGCTAGGTTTAGGGATTGATTTAGGTCTAAGGTTATGGTTTGGGTTAGGGTTAGTGTTGGGGTGGGATAGAGCTAGGGCTAGGGTTAGGGTGAGCATGAGAGTTAGGGTTAGGATTAGGGTTAGGCCTAGGGTTAATGTTAGGGTTAGGGCTAGGTCTAGGGCTAAGTCTAGGTTAAGGGTCAGGGTTAGGGCTAGGGATAGGGTTAGGGTTAGGGCTAGGATTTTTTTTCGGGTTAGGGTTAGGGTTATGGTTATTGTTATGGTTATGGTTATTGCTAGGGCTAGGGTTAGGGCTAGGGCTAGGGTTAGGGCTAGGGCTAAGATTAGGTTTAGGTTTAGGGTTAGAGCTAGTGCTAGTGCTAGGGTTAGGGTTAGGGCTAGGGCTAGGGCTAGGGGTAGGGCTAGGGTTAGTGTTAGGGTTAGGGCTAGGGTTAGTGTTAGTTTTCGGGTTAGGGTTATGGTTAGAATTAGTGTTAGGGCTAGTGCTTGGGCTAGGGTTAGGGTTAGGGTTAGGGCTAGGACTAGGGCTAGGGTTAGAATTAATCCTAAGTTTAGGGTTAAGTTTAGGGTTAGGGTTAGGGCTAGGACTAGGGCTGGGGTTAGAATTAATCCTAAGTTTAGGGTTAAGTTTAGGGTTAGGGTTAGGTCTAGGGCTATTGCTAGGGCTAAGGTTAGGTTTAGGGGTTGGTATTATGTTTGGTGTTGGTGTTGGGGTTGGTGTTGGGGTTAGATTTAGGGTTAGTGCTACGGTTAGTGTTAGGCTTAGGGTTACATTAAGGTCCAGGGTTAGGGTTTCGGTTAGGGCTAGGGTTAGGGTTAGGTTAGGGCTAGGGTTAGTTTTCGGGTTTCGGTTATGGTTAGGGTTAGGGTTAGGGCCAGGTCTAGAGCTAGGGTTAGGGTTAGAGCTAGGGCTAGGGTTAGGGTTAGGGTTCGAGTAAGGGCTAGGTCTAGGGCTATGGTTATGGTTAGTATTAGGGCTAGGATTAGGGTTAGTTTTCAGTTTAGGGTTATGGTTAAAGTCAGGGTTATGGCTAGTGCTAAGGCTAGGGCTAGGGTTAATGTTAGTGTTAGGGTTCGGGTTCGGGCTAGGCTAGGACTAGGGCTAGGTGTAGGGTTAGGGTTAGGGCTAGGACTAGTGCTAGGGCTAGGGTTAGGGCTATGGTTAGGGTTAGGTTAAGGGTTAGGGTTAGGTATAGCTAGTGCTGTAGTTAATTTTCGGGTTATGGTTATGTTTAGGGTTAGGGTTAGGGTTAGAGCTAGGGCTAGGGTTAGGGCTTGTGCTAGGTTTAGGGTTAGGGTTAGGGGTAGTTATAGGTTTAGGGTTATGGGTAGTGCTAGGGTTAGGGTTATGGTTAGGGTTAGGCATAGTGCTAGGCCCATGGCTAGGGTTTGGGTTAGGGTTACTGTTATGGTTGGTGTTGGGTTTGGGTTTGAGGTTGGGACTGGGTTTGGCCTTAGGGTTAGGGATGGGGTTAGAGCTACTGTTAGTGTTAGGGTTTGGGTTAGAGTTAGGGTTAGGATTAGGGTTAGGGCTAGTGCTAGGGTTAGGGCCAGGGCTAGGTTTAGGATTAGGCTTTGGGTTATGGCTAGGGCTAGGGTTATGGCTAGGACTAGGGTTAGGGCTAGGGCTAGAGTTAGGGCTAGGGCTAGGGTTAGGGTTAGGGTTAGGGTTAGAGCTAGGGCTAGGGTTAGGGTTAGTGCTAGGCCTCGGGCTAGGGTTAGGTTTAGGATTAGGTCTAGTGTTAGTTTTAGGGTTAGGTTTAGGGCTAGGGCTAGTGCTAGGTTTAGGTTTAGGTTTAGTGTTAGGGTTGGGGTTGGGGTTGGTTTTTAGGTTGGGGTACGGGTTGGTATTGGTGTTGGAGTTAGGATTATGGTTGGGGTTAGGGGTTAGGGTTAGTGTTTTGGTTGGGCTTAGGATTGGGATAGGGTTAGGTTTAGTGTTAGTGCTAGGGATAGGGTTAGGGTTAGGTTTAGGGTTAGGATTAGAGCTAGGGCTAGGGTTAGGGTTAGGGCTAGGGCTAGGACTAGGGTTAGGGTTAGTGCTAGGGCTAAGGTTAGGTTTAGGGCTAAGGCTAGGGTTAGGGTTTTGGCTAGGGTTAGGATTAGACTAGGGCTATTGTTAGGTTTAGAGCTAGGGTTAAGGTTAGGTTTAGGCTTAGGGGTATGTCTAGGGCAGGGCTAGTGTTAGGGTCAGGGTTAGTGTTGGGGTTGGGGTTGGGTTTGAGGTTGGTATTGTGGTTGGAATTTGGGTTAGGTTTAGGGTTAGTGTTAGGGCTAGCGTTAGGGTTTAGTTTAGGATGAGAGTTAGGGCTTGTGTTAGGATTAGGGTCAGGGCTAGGGTTATGGTTAGGGTTAAGGGTATGGCTGGGGATAGGGTTAGGGGTAGGGTTAGGGTTTGGGTTGGGGTTGGGGTTGGGGTTGGTGTTGTGGTTGTGGTTGTGGTTTTGGTTTTGGTTAGGGTTGGCGTTAGGGCTACCATTAGGGTTAGTTTTAGGGCTAGATTTAGTGTTATTGTTATGGTTAGGTTAGGTTAGGTTTAGTTTTTGGTTTAGGATATGGTTAGGTTTAGGGTTAGAGTTAGGGCTAGCGCTAGTCATAGGGTTAGGGTTAGGGCTAGGCCGAGGGTTATTGTTAGGGTTAGGGTTAGGGTTAGGGCTATGACTAGGGCTAGGGCTAGGGTTAGGGTTAGGCCTAGGACTAGGGTTAGGGTTAGGGTTAGGGTTAGGGTTAGGGTTAGGGCTAGGGCTATGTTTAGGATTAGGGGTAGGATTAAGGTTAGGGCTAGGGGTATGGGTAGAGTTAGGGTTAGAATTAGGGCTAGGGTTAGGTCCAGCTCAAGAATTAGGGTTACGGTTAGGGTTAGGGCTAGGGCTAGGATTGAGCTAGAGCTAGGTTTGGGTGGGTTAGGGTTAGGTATAGGGCTAGGGTTAGGGTTAGGGTTAGGATTAATGTTAGGGTTAGGTCCAGCACAAGAATTAGGGTTAGGGTTAGGGTTAGGGCTAGGGCAAGGATAGAGCTAGAGCTAGGGTTGGGTGGGTTTGGGTGAGGTATAGGGCTAGGGTTAGGGTTAGTTATAGGCCTAGATGTAGGGTTAGGGTTAGGATTAAGGTTAGGGTTAGGGCTAGGGTTAGGTGTAAGGTGGATTTAGGGTTAGTGTTAGGGTTAGGGCTAGGGCTAGGGATAGAGCTAGGGCTAGGGTTTGGGTGGGTTAGGGTTAGAGCTAGGGCTAGCATTAGGGTTAGGGCTAGGGCTAGGGTTAGGGTTAGGGTTAGGGTTAGGTTTAGGTCTAGGGCTAGGGTTAGGGTTATAGCTAGTTCTAGGGTTTGGGCTAGGGTTAGGGCTAGGGTCAAGGCTAGGTCTAGGCCTTGGGCTAGTGATAGGTTTAGGGTTAGGGCTAGGGTTAGGGCTAGGGCTAGGGCTAGGGCTAGGTCTAGGGTAGGGTTGGGTTTAGGGCTAAGTTTAGGGTTAGTGCTAGTGTAAGGTTAGGGCTAGGGCTAGGATTAGGGTTAGGGTTAGTGTTACGGTTAGGGTTAGTGCTCATGTTATGTTTAGGGTAGGCTTAGGGCTAGGGTCAAGGCTAGGTCTAGGCCTTGGGCTAGTGATAGGTTTAGGGTTAGGGATAGGGCTAGGGCTAGGTCTAGGGTATGGTTGGGTTTAGGGCTAGGTTTAGGGTTAGTGCTAGTGTAAGGTTAGGGCTAGGGCTAGGATTAGGGTTAGGGTTAGTGTTACGGTTAGGGCTAGTGCTCATGTTATGTTTAGGGTAGGGTTAGGGCTAGGGCTAGAGTTTGGGTTAAGTATACATCTAGGGTTAGGGTTAGGGTTAGGGTTAGAGCTAGGGCTAGGTTTAGGGTTTGGTTTAGTTTTAGCGTTGGGGTTATGGTTGGGGTTGGGGTTGTGTTTGGGGTTGGGGTAGGGGTTGGGCTTGGTGTTCTGTTTGGGTTAGGGTTGGGGTTAGGGGTTAGGGTTAGAGTTTGTTTTGGGGTTAGGATTAAGGTAAGGTTAGGTTTAGGGTTAGATCTGGGGCTTGGGTTAGTGCAGGGTTACAGTTAGAGCTAGGGCTTGGGTTATTGTTGGGGCTATGGTTAGTGCTAGGGCTAGGGCTAGGGTTAGAGTTAGGGCCAGGGTTTGGGTTATGGTTTGGGTTAGGGCTATGGCTAGGGCTAGGGCTTTGGTTACGTTTAGGGTTAGGGTTAGGGTTAGTGCTATTGTTAGGTTTAGGGTCAGGGCTAGAGCTAGGGTTAAGTTTAGGGCTAGGGCTAGGTTTAGGGTTAGGGTTAGGGTTAAGGTTAGGGTAGGGCTAGAGCTAGGTCTAGGGTTAGGGTTGGGTTTAGGGCTAGGTTTAGGGTTAGTGCTAGTGTAAGGTTAGGGCTAGGGCTAGGGTTAGGGTTAGGGTTAGGGTTAGTGTTACGGTTAGGGCTAGTGCTCGTGTTATGTTTAGGGTACGGTTAGGGCTAGGGCTAGAGTTTGGGTTAAATATATGTCTAGGGTTAGGGTTAGGATTAGAGCTAGGGCTAGGGCTAGGTTTAGGGTTTGGTTTAGTTTTAGCGTTGGGGTTATGGTTGGGGTTGGGGTTGGGGTTGGGTTTGGGGTTGGGGTAGGGGTTGGGTTTGGTGTTCTGTTTGGGTTAGGGTTGGGGTTAGGGGTTAGGGTTAGAGTTTGTTTTGGGGTTAGGGTTAAGGTAAGGTTAGGTTTAGGGTTAGATATAGGGCTTGGGTTATTGTTAGGGCTATGGTTAGTGCTAGGGCTAGGGCTAGGGTTAGAGTTAGGGCCAGGGTTTGGGTTATGGTTTGGGTTAGGGCTATGGCTAGGGCTAGGGCTTTGGTTACGTTTAGGGTTAGGGTTAGGGTTAGAGTTAGGGTTAGTGCTAGGTTTAGGGTTAGGTTTAGGGTTAGGGCTAGGGTTAGGGTTAGGGTTAGGGTTAGGGCTAGGGCTAGGGCTAGGGCTAGATTTAGGGTTAGGGTTAGGTTTAGGGTTAGGGTAGGACTAGGGCTAGGTCTAGGGTTAGGGTGGGGTTTAGGGCTAGTTTTAGGTTTAGCACTAGCACTAGGGCTTGGGCTAGAGTTAGTGTTAGGGGTATGCTAGGGCTAGGTTTAGGTTTAGTGTTAGGGCTGGAGTTGGGGTTAGGGTGAGGTTTGGAGTTGGGTTTTGGGTTGGGATTGTGGTTAGGGTTTGGAGTGGGGTTTTGGTTGGGGTTAGGGTTAGGGTTGGGGTTAGAGTTAGGGTTGGGGTTGGGGTTGGCTTCAAATTGGGGTTGGGGTTAGGTTTAGGGTTAGGTTTAGGCTAGGGCTAGGGTAGGGTTCGGGTTAGGGTTAGGTTTAGTGTTAGGGCTAGGGCTAGGGTTGGTGTTGGGTTAGGTTTAGGACTAGGGGTATGGTAGGGCTATGGTTAGGGTTAGGGTTAGCGCTAGGGCTAGGGTTAGGGAAGGGCTAGGGTTAGGGCTATGTCTAGGTCTTGGTCTAGGTCTAGTGCGAGTGTTAGGGTTAGGGTTAGGGTTATGGCTAGGGCTAAGATTACGTTTAGGGTTTGGAATGGGCTTGAGGTAAGGTTAGGGTTGGGATTGAGTTTGGAGTTGTTGGTGTAGATTAGGTTTGGGGATTGGTTTGGTTGGGGTTGGGGTTAGGGTTAGGGTTGGGGTTGAGTTTAGTGTTGGTGTTGGGTTGGGGTTAGGGTTAGGGTTATGTTTAGGGCTGGGGTTTGTGCTAGGGCTAGGGTTAGTGTTCAGGTTGGAGTTAGGGTTAGGTCTAGTATAGGGCTAGGACTTGGACTAGGTCCAGGACTAGTGTTAGGTTTAGGGTTAAGTTTAGGGCTAGGGTTAGGGTTAGGGTTGGGGTTCATGTTGGGGTCGGTTAGGGTTGGTGTTGTTGGGTTAGGGTTAGGGCTAGGGCTAGGGCTAGGGCTGGGTCTAGGTTTAAGGTTAAGGTTAGGGCTAGGGTTTGGTCTAGGGCTAGGGTTAGGTTTCATGTTAGGGCTAGGGCTAGGGCTAGGGCTAGAGCTAGGGTTATTGCTAGGGCTAGGGTTAGGGTTAGGGATAGGGCTAGGACTAGGGCTAGGTTAGGGTTAGAGTTAAGGTAAGGGTTGGGGTTGGGTTGGGGTTGTTTTTGGGGTTGGGTTTGGGGTTACTGTTAGGGTTAGGATTAGGGTTAGGGTTAGGGTTAGAGTCAGGGCCTGGGTTAGGGTTAGAGTTACGGCCTGGGTTAGGGTTAGGATTAGGGCTATATTTAGGATTAGGGTTCGGGCTAGGGTTAGTTTTCGGGTTAGAATATGCTTCAGGTTTCTAATCGGAAAGCTTCAGAAACCAGAGCAAACATGATGTTTGTGTTTGTAAACATGACATTGGATCCACTTGCCAAAGAGAAACATAGTGATTTTCTCCAAAACCACTTTGACGGTGATTTGTTGGTTAAATTTCACCCAAATTCCACACCATTATGTCTGGATAAGCCTGGATGAAACCAGAAATATCTGGTGTGCTGTAGCTATCTCAATCCCAGATCTTGCTACAGCCTCTGTGTTTGTTGGGGTTTCTGGACATAATCTATGGAGTTTACCATTTTGAATGAATTTTAGCATGTAACATTTTGTTTTCTGCTGGCAAATGCTAACTGGTTCCACATGGAGTCAAATCCTCCACCTATTCAAGTGTTCTAGTCGAAAGCTTCAGAAACCAGAGCAAACATGATATTTCTATTTGTAAACATGACATTGGATCCACTTGTCAAAGAGAAAGATCGTGCTTTTCTCCAAACCACTTTTACAGTGATTTTTTTGTAAAATTTCACCCAAATTCCACACCAATTTGTCCGGGTATGCCTGGATGAAAGCAGAACTATCTGGTGTGTTGTGGCTATCTCAATACCAGATCTTGCTGCATCCTCTGTGTTTCTTTGAGTTTTCTGGGCATTATCTACAGAGTTTACGGTTTGGAATGAATTGTAGCATGTAACTTTTTATTTTCTGCAGGCAAACACTAATTGGTTCCACAAGCAGTCAAATCCTCCACACATTCATGTTTTCTAGCCAGAAAACTTCAGGAACCAGAGCAAATATGATATTTGTGTTTGTAAACATGGCATTGGATCCACTTCCCAAAGAGAAAGTGAATTTTCCAAAACTACTCTGAAAGTGATTTTTTGGTTCAGTTTCACCCAAATTCCACACGACTTTGTCTGGATATGCCTGGATGAAAGCAGAAATATCTGGTGTGTTGTGGCTATCTCAATCCCAGATCTAGCTGAAGCCTCTGTGTGTGTTTGTGTTTTCTGGGATGTTTCTATGAATTTAGTTTTGAAGGAATTTTTGCATGTAACTTTTTGTTTTCTGCGGGCAAAAGACAATTGGTTACAAATGGAATCAAATCCTGCACATATTCAAGTTTTCTAGGCAGAAAGCTGCAGAAACCCAAGCAAACATGATATTTGTATTTGTAAACATGACATTGGATCCACTTGCCGAAGAGAAAGAGTGTGTGCTTTTCTCCAAAACCACTCTGACGGTGATTTTTTTGTTAAATTTCACCTGAATTCCACACCACTTTGTCCGGATAAGTCTGGATGAAAGAAGAAATATCTGGTGTGTTGTGGCTATCTCAATCCCAGATCATGCTACAGCCTCTGTGTTTGAGTTTTCTGGGCATTATCTACAGAGTTTACGATTTGTAATGAATTTTAGCATGTAACTTTTTGTTTTCTGCCGGTAAACACTAATTGTTCCATATGGAGTCAAATCCTCCACACATTCGCATTTTCTAGGCAGAAAGCTATAGGAACCAGTGATTTTTTGGTTAAGTTTCACCCAAATTCCACACCACTTTGTCTGGATATGCCTGGAGGAAAGCAGAAATATCTGGTGTGTTGTGGCTATCTCACTCCCAGATCTTGCTACAGCTTCTGTGTTTGATTGTGTTTTCTAGACATTATCTACAGAGTTTTGAATCAATTGCAGCATGTAACCTTTTGTTTTCTGCTGGCAAAGGCTAATTGGTTCCACATGGAGTCACATCCTCCACACATTGGAGTTTTCTAGGCAGAAAGCTTCAGAAACCAGAGCAAACATGATATTTGTGTTTCTAAACATGACATTGGATTCATTTATCGAAGAGAATATTGTTCTTTTCTCCAAAACCACTTTGCCGGTGACTTTCTATTTAAATTTCACCCGAATTCCACACCACTTTATCCAGATATGCCTGGAGGAAAGCAGAACTATCTTGTGTGTTGTGGCTATCTCATTCCCAGACCTTGCTACAGCCTCTGTGTTTGTTTGTGTTTTCTGGCATTATCTCCATACTTTACGGTTTTCTATGAACTTCACCAGGGAACTTTTTGTTTTTTGGTTTTGGTTTTGGTTTTGTTTTGCCAGCAAACACTATTTGGTTCCATATGGAGTCAAACCTCCACACATTCGAGTTCTCAAGGCTGAAAGCTCAAGAAACCAGAGGAAACATGATATTTCTGTTTCTAAACATGACATTGTATCCACATGCCAAAGAGAAAGCTTGTTCTTTTCTCCAAAACCACTTTGCCGGTGACTTTCTATTTGAATTTCACCCGAATTCCACAAGACTTTGTCCAGATATGCCTGGATGAAAGCAGAACTATCTGGTGTGTTGTGGCTATCTCAATCCCAGATCTTGCTACAGCCTCTGTGTGTGTTGGTATTTTCTGGACATTATCTAAGGACTTCATGGTTTTGAATGAATTTTATCATGTAACTTTTTCTTTTCTGCCGGCAAATGCTAATTGGTTCCATATGGAGTCAAATGCTCCACATATTCGCGTTTTCTCAGCAGAAAGCTTAAGGAACCCGAGCAAACATCCTATTTGTGTTTGTAAATATGACATTGAATCCACATGCCAAGAAAGATTTTTCTTTTCTGCAAAACAACATTGACAGTGACTTTTTGGTTAAATATCACCCGAATTTGACACCACTTTTGCCAGATATACCAGGAGTAAAGCAGAAATATCTGGTGTGTTGTGGCTAACTCAATCCCAGATCTTGCTACAGCCTCTGTGTTTGATTGTGTTTTCTGGACATTATCTACAGAGTTTACGGTTTTGAATCAATTGTAGCATGTAAACTTTTGTTTTCTGCCAGCAAACGCTAATTGGTTCCACATGGAGTCAAATCCTCCACACATTCGAGTTTTCTACACAGAAACCTTTAGCAACCCGAGCAACCATGATATTTGTGTTTCGAAACACGACATTGGATCCACATACAGAAAGATTGTTCTTTTCTCCAAAACCACATTGCCGGCAACTTTTTATTTAAATTTCATGTGAATTCCACACCACTTTGACCAGATATGCCTGGAGGAAAGGAGCAACATCTGGTGTGTTGTGGCTATCTCAATCCCAGATCTTGCTAGAGCCTCTGTGTTTGCTTGTGATTTCTGGACATTATCTATGGACATTACTCTTTTGAAAGAACTTCAGCATGGAACTTTGTTTTAGTTTTTGTTTTTTGTTTTTTGTTTTTTTTTTACCGACTAATGTTAATTGGTTCCACATGGAGTCAAATGCTCCACATATTCGCGTTTTCTCTGCAGAAAGCTTAAGAAACCCGAGCAAACATCATATTTGTGTTTGTAAACATGACATTGAAACCACATGCCAAGAAAGATTTTTCTTTCTTGCAAAACCACATTGACGGTGATTTTTTGGTTAAATTTCACCTGAAATCCACACCACTTTTGCCAGATATGCCTGGAGGAAAGCAGAAATATCTGGTGTGTTGAGGCTATCTCAATCCCAGATCTTGCTACAGCCTCTGTGTGTGTTTGTGTTTTCTGGACATTATCTGCAGAGTTTACGGTTCTGAATCAATTGTAGCATATAACCTTTTGTTTTCTGCTGGCAAATGCTGACTGGTTCCACATGGAGTCACATCCTCCACACATTGGAGTTTTCTAGGCAGAAAGCTTCAGAAACCAGAGCAAACATGATATTTGTGTTTCTAAACATGACATTGGATTCACTTATCGAAGAGAAAATTGTACTTTTCTCCAAAACCACTGTTCTGGCGACTTTCTATTTAAATTTCACCTGAATTCCACACCACTTTGTCTAGATATGCCTGGAGGAAAGCAGAAATATCTGGAGTGTTGTGGCTATCTCAATCCCTGGTCTTCCTACAGCCTCTGTATTTGTGTTTTCTGGGCATTATCTACAGTGTTATGGTTTTGAATGAATTTTAGCATGTAACTTTTTCCTTTCTGCTGGCAAATGCTAATTGGTTCCACATGGAGTCAAATCCTCCACACATTTGAGTTTTCTTGGAAGAAAGCTCCAGAAACCAGAACAAACATGATATTTGTGTTGTACACATGCAATTGGATTCACTTGCCGAAGAGAAAGATTGTGTTTTTCTCCAAAACCACTTTGAAAGTGCTTTTTTCATGGATTGCACCTGAATTCAACACCACTTTGTATAGTTATGCCTGGAGGAAAGCAGAACTATATGGTGTGTTGTGGCTATCTCAATCCCAGATCTTGCTACAGCCTCTGTGTTTGTCTGTGGTTACTGGACTTTATCTATGGACTGTACGGTTTTGAATGAACATCAGCATGGTCCTTTTTCTTTTCTGCCGGCAAACGCTAATTGGTTCCATATGGAGTCAAATCCTCCACAAATTTGGGTTCTCAAGGCACAAAGATCTAGAAACCAGAGGAAACATGATATTTGTGTTTCTAACCATGACATTGGATCCACAAGCCAAAGAGAAAGATTGTTCTTTTTTCCAAAACCATTTGGGTGTGAATTTTTATTTAAATTTCAGCCAAATTCCACACCACTTTGTCCAGATATGCCTGGATGAAAGTAGAAATATCTGGTGTGTTGTGGCTATCTCAATCCCAGATCTTGCTACAGCCTCTGTGTTTGTGGTTTCTGGACATTATCTAAGGACTTCACGGTTTGAATGAATTTTATCATGTAACTTTTTCTTTTCTGCTGGCAAATGCTAATTGGTTCCATATGGAGTCAAATCCTCCACACATTCGAGTTTTCCAGGCAGAAACCTTCAGAAACCCGAGCAAACATGATATTTGTGTTTTGAAGCATGGCATTGCATCCACATGCCAAGGAGAAATATTGTTCTTTTCTCCAAAACCATTTGAAGGCGAATTTTTATTTAAATTTCACCCAAATTCCACACCACATTGTCCAGATATGCCTGGAGAAAAGCAGAAATATCTGGTATGTTGTGGCTATCTCAATCACAGATGTTGCTAGAGCCTCTGTGCTTGTTTGTGTTTTCAGGACATTATCTACGAACTTTATGGTTTTGAATGAACTTCAGCATAGAACTTTTTGTTTTTCTTTTTGTTTTTTTTTTTTATGACAAACACTAATTGGTCCCACATGGAGTCAAATCCTCCACACATTAAAGTTCTCTAGGCAGTAAGCTTCAGAAACCAGAGGAAACATAATATTTGTGTTTGTAAACATGACATTGAATCCACATGCCAAGAAAATTTTTCTTTTCTGCAAAACCACTTTGACGGTGACTTTTTGGTTAAATTTCAACTGAATGAGACACCACTTTTGCCAGATATGCCTGGAGCAAAGCAAAAATATCTGGTGTGTTGTGGCTATCTCAATCCCATATCTTGCTGCAGCCTCTGTGTATGTTTGTGTTTTCCGGACATTATCTACAGAGTTTATGGTTTTGAATCAATTGCAGCATGTAACCTTTTGTTTTCTGCTGGCAAACACTAATTGGTTCCATATGGAGTCAAATCCTCCACACATTCGAATTCTCTAGGCAGAAAGTTTTAGAAACCGGAGTAAACATGCTATTTTTATTTCTAAACATGACATTGGATCCACATACCAAAGAGAAACGTTGTTCTTTTCTCTAAAACCACTTTGCTGGCAAGTTTTTATTTAAATTTCACGAGAATTCCACACCCCTTTGTCCAGGTATCCCAGGATGAAAGCAGAAATATCTGGTGTGTTGAGGCTATCTCAATCGCAGATCTTGCTACAGCCTCTGTGTCTGTGTTTTCTGGGCATTATCTACAGTGTTATGGTTTGGAATGAATTGTAGCATGTAACTTTTTCATGTGTAGTACACATGAAATTGTATTCACTTGCCGAAGAGAAACATTGTGTTTTTCTCCAAAACCACTTTGACAGTGATTTTTTGGTTAGCTTTTACCCGAATTCCACACCATTTTGTAAGGATATGCCTGAATGAAAGCAGAAATATCTGGTGTGTTGCGGCTATCTCAATCCCAGATCTTGCTACAGCCTCTGAGTTTGTTTGTTTTTTCTGGACTTTATCTACAGATTTACGGTATTGAATGAACTTCAGCAGGAACTTTTTCTTTTCTGCTGGCAAACCCTAATTGGTTCCACATAGAGTCAAATCCTCCACACATTCGTGTTTTCTCAGCAGAAAGCTTCAGAAACCCAAGCAAACATGATATTTCTGTTTCTTTATGGTTTTCAATGAACTTCAGCATGGAACTTTTTTTTTTCATGCCGGCAAACCCTAATTGGTTCCACATGTAGTCAAATCCTACACACATTCGAGTTCTCTACACAGAAACCTTCAGAAACCCGAGCAAACATGATATTTCTGTTTCTAAACATGACATTGGATCCACATGCCAAAGAGAAAGGTTGTTCTTTTCTCTAAAACCATTTTGCCGGCGACTTTTTATTTAAATTTCACCCGAATTCCACAAGACTTTGTTCAGATATGCCTGGATGAAAGCAGAAATATCTGGTGTGTTGCGGCTATCTCAATCCCAGATCTTGCTAGAGCCTCTGTGTATGTTTCTGTTTTCTGGACATTATCTAAGGACTTCACGGTTTGAATGAATTTTATCATGTAACTTTTTCTTTTCTGCCGGCAAACGCTAATTGGTTCCACATGGAGTCAAATCCTCCACACATTCACGTTTTCTCTGCAGAAAGCTTAAGAAACCCAAGCAAACATCATATTTGTGTTTGTAAACATGACATTGAATCCACATGCCAAGAAAGATTTTTCTTTTCTGCAAAACCACATTGACGGTTACTTATTGGTTAACTTTCACCAGAATTCCACACCACTTTTTTCAGATATATCTGGATGAAAGCAGAAATATCTTGTGTGTTGAGGCTATTTCAATCCCAGATCTTGCTACAGCCTCTGTGTTTGTTTGTGTTTTCAGGACATTATCTACGGACCTTAAAGTTCTTGAAAGAATTTCATCATGGAACTTTTTCTTTTTTTTTTTCTTGCTGGAGACGCTAATTGGTTCCACATGGAGTCAAATCCTCCACACATTTGAGGTTTCTAGGCAAAAAGCTTCAGAAACCAGAGCAAACATGATATTGTGTAGTACACATGAAATTGGATTTACTTGCCGAAGACAAAGATTGTGGTTTTTTTCCAAAACCAATCTGACAGTGATTTTTTTGATTAATTTCACCTGAATTCCACACAACTTTGTATGGATATGCCTGCAGGAAAGCCAAAATTTCTAGTGTGTTGTGGCTATCTCAATCCCAGATCTTGCTACACCCTCTGTGTTTGATTGTGTTTTCTGGACATTATCTACAGTGTTATGGTTTGGAATGAATTTTCACATGTAACTTTTTCTTTTCTTCTGGCAAACGCTAATTGGTTCCACATGAAGTCAAATCCTCCACACATTCGAGTTTTCCAGGCAGAAAGCTTCAGAAACCAGAGCAAACATAATATTTGTGTTCTACATATGAAATTGGATTCACTTGCCGAAGAAAAAGATTGTGTTTTTCTCCAAAACAAATTTGAGAGTGATTTTTTGTTTAATTTCACTTGGACTGTGACTTTTTGGTTAAATTTCACCCGATTTCAACAAGACTCTGTCCAGATATGCCTGGAAGAAAGCAGAAATATGTGGTGTGTTGTGGATATCTCAATCCCAGATCTAGCTACAGCCTCTGTGTTGTTTTTTTTTCTTTTTTTAACTTTTATTTAATGAATATAAATTTCCAAAGTACGACTTATGGATTACAATGGCTTCCCCACCATACCGTCCCTCCCACCTGCAACCCTCCCCTTTCCCACTCCCTCTCCCATTCCATTCACATCAAGATTCATTTTTGATTCTCTTAATATACAAAAGATCAGCTTAGTATACATTAAGTAAGGATTTCAACAGTTTGCTCCCACACAGAAACATAAAGTGAAAAATAATAGATGATTTTTTAAATGATGATGAAATCAGATCAGACCTATTGTCATGTTTCATCCCAGTGAGAGTCAAGTTGGGAATTGATAATTTCTTTTTTTTTTTTTTACAGAAGATCACTTTAGTATACATTAAGTAAAGATTTCAACAGTTTGCACCCCCATAGAAACACAAAGTGAAATATACTGTTTGAGTACTCGTTATAGCATTAAATCTCAATACACAGCACATTAAGGACAGAGATCCTACATGAGGAGTAAGTGCACAGTGACTCCTGTGGTTGACTTTACCAATTGACACTCCTGTTTATGGCATCAGTAATCTCCCTATGCTCCAGTCATGAGTTTCCAAGGCTATGGAAGCCCTCTGAGTTCTCTGACTCTTATCTTGTTTAGACAAGGTCATAGTCAAAGTGGAGGTTCTCTCCTCCCTTCAGAGAAAGGTACCTCCTTCTTTGAAGACCTGTTCTTTCCACTGGGATCTCACTCACAGAGATCTTTCATTTAGGTGGTGGTTTTTTTTTGTTTTTTTTTTTGTTTGTTTGTTTGTTTGTTTTGCCAGAGTGTCTTGGCTTTCCATGCCTGAAATAATCTCATGGGCTTTTCAGCCAGATCCGAATGCCTTTAGGGCTGATTCTGAGGCCAGAGTGCTATTTAGGACATCTGCCATTCCATGAGTCTGCTGTGTATCTCGCTTCCCATGTTGGATCGCTCTCCCCCTTATTTATTCTATCGGTTAGTATCAGCAGGCACTAGACTTGTTTATGTGGTCCCTTTGACTCTTATTCCTTTCATTATGATCAATTGTGAACTGAAATTGATCACTTGGACTAGTGAGATGGCATTGGTACATGCCACCTTGATGGGATTGAATTGGAGTCACCTGGTATGTTTCTAACTCTACCATTTGGGGCAAGTCAGCTTGAGCATTTCCCAAATTGTTCATCTCTTCCTTCACTTATTCCCACTCTTATGTTTAACAGGGATCACATTTCAGTTAAATTTCAACACTTAAGAATAACTGTGTATAAATTACAGAATTAAACCAGTAGTATTAAGTAGAACAGACAAAAAAAACTACTAAGAGGGATAAGGTACTAAGTTGTTCATTAACAGTCAGGGCTATGCTGATCAAGTCACCGTTTCTGATAGTGTCCATTTCACTTCAGGAGGTTTCCTTTTTGGTGTTCAGTCAGTTGTCACCGATCAGGGAGAACATATGGTATTTGTCCCTTTGGAACTGGCTTATTTCACTCAGCAAGATGTGTTCCCGATTCCTCCATTTTGTTGCAAATGACTGGATTTCGTTGTTTCTTACTGTGGTATAGTATTCTAAAGAGTACATATCCCATAATTGCTTTATCCAGTCTACCGTTGATGGGCATTTAGGTTGGTTCCAGGTCTTGGCTATTGTGAATTGTGCTGCAATAAACATGAGGGTGCAGACCGCTTTTTTGTTTCCCAATTTCAATTCCTTTGGGTAAATTCCAAGGAGTGGGATGGCTGGGTCGAACGGTAGGGTTATCTTCAAGTTTCTGAGGAATCTCCAGACTGACTTCCATAGTGGCTTGACCAGTTTGCATTCCCACCAACAGTGGGTTAGTGTCCCTTTTTCCCCACATCCTTGCCAGCATCTGTTGTTGGTAGATTTCTGTATGTGAGCCATTCTAACCGGGGTGAGGTGAAACCTCATGGTGGTTTTGATTTGCATTTCCCTGATTGCTAGTGATCTTGAACATTTTTTCATGTGTCTGTTGGCCATTTGGATTTCCTCTTTTGAAAAATGTCTATTGAGGTCCTTGGCCCATCTCTTAAGTGGGTTGTTTGTTTTGTTTTTGTGGAGTTTCTTGATCTCTTTGTAGATTCTGGTTATTAACCCTTTATTTGTTGCAGAGTTTGCAAATATTTTTTCCCATTCTGTCAGTAGCCTCTTCACTCTCCTGACTGTTTCTTTTGCAGTACAGAAACTTCCCAATTTGATGCAATCCCAATAGTTGATTTTGGCTTTGACTGCCTGTGCCTCCCGGGTCTTTTCCAGAAACTCTTTGCCTGTGCCAATATCTTGAAGGGTTTCTCCAATGTTCTCTAATAACTTGATGGTGTCAGGTCATAGATTTAGGTCTTTAATTCATGTTGAGTGGATTTTTGTGTAAGGTGTAAGATAGGGGTCTTGCTTCATGCTTCTGCACATGGAAATCCAGTTTTCCCAGCACCATTTATTGAATAGACTGTCCTTGCTCCAGGAATTGGTTTTAGATCCTTGATCAAATATAAGTTGGCTGTAAATGTTTGGGTTGATTTCTGGTGTTTCAATTCTGTTCCATTGGTCTATCCATCTGTTTCTGTACCAGTACCATGCTGTTTTGATTACAACTGCCCTGTAGTATGTCCTGAAATCTGGTATTGTGATGCCTCCGGCTTTGTTTTTGTTGTACAAGATTGCTTTAGCTTTCGAGGTCTCTTGTGCCTCCATATGAATTTCAGCATCATTTTTTCTAGACCTGAGAAGAATGTCTTTGGTATCTTGATTGGGATTGCATTGAATCTATAAATTGCTTTTGGGAGACTGGACATTTTGATGATGTTGATTCTTCCAATCCATGAGCATGGCAGATTTTTCCATTTTTTGGTATCCTCTTCTATTTCTTTCTTTAAGGTTTTGTAATTCTCATCTTAGAGATCTTTAACGTCCTTGGTTAAGTTTATTCCAAGGTATTTGATTGTTTTTGTAGCTATTGTGAATGGGATTGATCTTAGCAGTTCTTTCTCAGCTGTGGCATTGCTTGTGTATACAAAGGCTGTTGATTTTTGTGCATTGATTTTATATTCTGCCACTTTGCCAAACTCCTTTATGAGTTCCAATGGTCTCTTAGTAGAGTTCTTTGGATCCTCTAAGTAAAGAATCATATCGTCTGCAAAGAGGGATAGTTTGGCTTCTTCCTTCTCAATTTGTATTCCTTTAATTTCTTTTTCTTGTCTGATGGCTCTGGCTAAAACTTCCAGAACTATTTTAAATAGCAGTGGTGAGAGTGGGCATCCCTGTCCGGTGCCAGATCTCAGTGGAAATGCTGCCAAGTTTTCCCCATTCAATAGGATGCTGGCTGTGGGTTTTTCATAAATTGCTTTGATGATGTTGAGGAATATTCCTTCTATACCCAATTTGCTTAGAGTTTTCATCATGAAAGGGTGTTGACTTTTATCGAATGCTTTCTCTGCATCAATTGAGATAAGCATATGGTTTTTCTTCTGCAGTCTGTTAATGTGGTGAATCACATTGATTGATTTGGGAATGTTGAACCATCACTGCATACCAGGGATGAATCCCACTTGGTCTGGGTGGATGATTTTTCTGATGTGTTGTTGTATTCTATTGGCCAGAATTTTATTGAGGATTTTTGCATCTATGATCATCAGGGATATTGGTCTATAATTTTCCTTCAGTGCTGCATCTTTCTCTGGCTTAGGGATTAAGGTGATGCTGGCTTCATAGAAAGAATTTGGGAGGATTCCTCTTTTTTGATTGTTCTGAATAGTTTGAGAAGAAATGGGATTAGTTCTTCTTTAAATGTCTGGTATAATTCAGCAGTGAATCCATCTGGTCCTGAGCTTTTCTTTGTTGGGAGGACCTTTATTACTGTTTCAATTTCTGTTTCAGTTATGGGTCTATTTAGGTTTTCTATGTCTTCATGGTTCAATTTTGGTAGATTGCATGTGTCCAGGAATCTATCCATTTCTGATAGATTTTCCTGTTTGCTGGCATACAGGTCCTTGTAGTAATTTCTGATGATTCTTTTTATTTCTGTGGTGTCTGTTTTTATGTTTCCTTTTTCATCTCTGATTTTATTGATTTGGGTCTTTTCTCTTCTTTTTTTAGTTAGTTGGGCCAATGGGGTGTCAATTTTGTTTATTTTTTCAAAAAACCAGCTTCTCGCTTGGCTGATTTTTTGTAATTTTTTTTGGATTCAATCCTGTTAATTTCTTCTCTGATTTTAATTATTTCTCTTCTCCTACTAGATTTGGATTTAGTTTGCTGCAGTTTTTCTAGGTCCTTGAGATGTGCTGAAAGCTCATTTATTTGGTACCTTTCCAATTTCTTGATATAGGCACCTATTGCTATAAACTTACCTCTCAGTATTGCTTTTGCTGTATCCCATACATTTTGATATGTTGTGTTGTTATCCTCATTTACTTCCAGAAAGTTTTTGATTTCTCTTTTGATTTCTTGAATGACCCAGTGTTCATTCAGGAGCATGTTGTTCAGTCTCCATGTGTTTGCATACTTTCTAGGGTTTCCTGAGTTGCTAATTTCCAGCTTCATTCCACTGTGGTCTGAGAAGCTGCATGGTATGATTCCAATTCTTTTAAATTTGCTGGGACTTGCTTTATGGCCTAGTATGTGATCAATCCTAGAGAAGGTTCCATGCACTGCTGAGAAGAATGTGAAATCTTCAGATTTAGGATTGAAAGTTCTGTAGATATCTATTAGATCCTTTTGGGCAATAGTGTCGATTAAATCTGCTGTTTCCTTGTTGATCTTCTTTCCAGATGATCTGTCTATTTCTGAGAGTGGAGTATTGAAGTCCCCCAGTACTATTGTATTGGAATCTAAATCTCCCTTTAAGTCCCTTAACATATCTTTTAAACAGACCAGTACCCTGTAATTAGGTGCATATGCATTTCTAATAGTTACATCTTCCTGTTGAACTGAACCCTTAATCATAATATAGTTTCCCTCTTTGTCTCTCTTAACAGGTTTTGTATTAAAGTTTATTTTGTCTGATATTAATATGACTACACCTGCTTTTTTTTGGTTTTTGTTGTCATGGAATATCTTTTTCCAATCTTTCACTTTAAGTCTGCTTGCATGTTTGTTAGAGAGATGAGTTTCTTGTAGGCAAGAAATAGTTGGCCACAAAGTCTTTCAATTTCTGTTTGCTATGAAAGGTCTTTATTTCCCCTACATTCACAAATGAGAGCTTAGCAGGATATAATATTCTGGGCTGGCAATTTTTCTCTCTTAGCACCTGTGCTATGTCTTGCCATTCCTTCCTAGCCTGTAGTGTTTCTGATGAGAAGTCTGCTGTGAGTCTCATTGGAGATCCTCTGAGAGTAATCTGACCTTTCTCTCTTGCACATTTTAGGATCTTTTCTTTATGTTTCACTGTGGTGAGTTTAATTACCACGTGTGATGGTGAGGATCTCTTTTGGTCATGTTTATTGGGGGTTCTATGAGCTTCCTGTACTAGGATGTCTCTGTCCTTCTCCAAACCTGGAAAGTTCTCTGCTAGTATCTCACTAAAAAGGCCTTCTAATCCTTTCTCTCTCTCCATGCCTTCAGGAACTCCTAGAACCCGAATGTTGGTTTTTTTAATAGTATCCTGTAGATTCCCAACAATATTTTTTAGATTTCTAATTTCCTCTTCTTTTCTTTGGTTTGACTGTATGTTTTCCTGTGCTCTGTCTTCTGAGTCCGATATTCTCTCTTCTGTTTCACTGACTCTGTTTTTTAGACTTTCTAATGTGTTTGTCATTTGATCTATTGAGCTCTTCATTTCCTTTTGATTTCTCTTCACTATCACACTTTCCTTTTCGACTAGTTTCTGCGTTTCATTTTGATTCTTCCTTAAAATTTCATTTTCATGAGAGAGATTTTCAATCCTGTCCAATAAGGATTTCTGTAGTTCAAGGATTTGCTTTTGAAAACTTCTAAATGTTCTTATCATAAATTTTTTGAAATCCGTATCTTGCATTTCTTCTATCTCATCATCTTCATAATCTTGGCTTGGGGTGTTTTGTTTATTTGGAGGCGTCATAGTGTCATCGTTGATCTTGTTCCCTCGATTTCTGTGTTTGTTGCTTGGCATAGTTAATTCTTCTTCCCTCACTGTGCGTTTGTGTTTTTTTTATTTTTTTTTTTAATTTTATACTATGTCCATGTTAAGTGGACTGCCTGCTGGTGGTGGAGCCTTGGAGTCTTGAGATGGGTGTGGCCTGAGAGCTCTGTTTGGTTCTTCTGGGTTACAGGTGTGCAAAGGTGACACCCTCAGGTTATGCGTGGTAAATCTCTCTTTATTTATTTATTTATTTATTCAGGAGGTAAGTAATACCGCACCGCACGGCTGTGCAGAATTGATGGTATTTAGCTTCCGATCTCTGGCTTCTACCCAAAGAGTCTGAGCAGGCTCTGTTTCTCCTCTGGACTCCCACTGGGTTGCCTAGGCTATTGAATTGTAGTGACTCAGTTCCTTAGCTCTCCCCTATTGTTATGTAAATCCAGAGTGGGTGCCTGCTCTTTGTCTCTTGCAAACCTTGCAAACTCTTGCAAACTTTGCAACCTTGCAACCTTTGCAAGGTTGGCGGAGAGAGAAACCCCCTACTTTTTTTCCTTCTCTCCTGTAGTCAGTCTGGTGAACTTTCCCGCTCCCCTCTAGATTCTGACTGCTGTTTCCCCACCAATGTCTCGGGTTACTGAGCTCACATCCCCTTCCAATGCCGATGTGTGGACTCGGAGCCCTGGGCATCCCAACTCTCCCCTCTGGTGTCTGTGTGACATCCACTCCCCTTCCTGCACTGGCGCGCAGACCCTGCGGCTCCCGTGGCTCAGCTTCTGTGCAGTGGGCAACCTTGTTCTCCCAGTAGGTCCTCCAAGTCACAGCCACTAGATCCAGAAGAGTTTCCTCTGCAATTTTTTCCTGATCCTTTTTCTGAGGCTACCGTAACTCCACTTTTATTAAACTAAATTTTCCTGGTCTATTGGTGCACGTCCTCACTATTCCGCCATCTTGGGTCTGCCAGTGCCTCAGGGTTAGTGTTAAACTTGGGCTAGGGCTAGGGCTAGGGCTAGGTTTAGGATTAGTTCTAGGGCTAGTGTTATAGTTAAGTTTAGGGTTAGGGCTAGGCCTAGAGTTTGGGTTTGGGCTAGGTGTAAGGTTAGGTTTAGGTTTAGGTTTAGGGTTAGGACTAGGGCTAGGTTTAGGGTTAGGGTTAGCATTAGAGTTAGAGTTTCCATTAGGGCTAGGACTAGGGCTAGGGTTAGGGTTAGGGTTAGGGTTAGGGTTAGGGCTAGGGTGAGAGCTAGGGCTAGGGCTAGGGTTAGGGTTAGGTTAGGGCTAGGCCTTGGATTAGGGTAGGGCAAGGTCTAAAGCTAGGTCTAGGGGTATGCCTAGGATAGGTTTAGGGTTAGGGGTATGTTTAGGGTTAGTTCTAGGGCTAGGGCTAGGGCTAGGGTTAGGGTTAGGGTTAGGGTTTGGTTCAGGGCTAGTGCTAGGTCTTGGACTTGGTTTGGGGTTATGGTTAGTGTTCGGGTAAGGGCTAGGGTTAGGGTTATGGCTAGGGTTAGAATTCGGGTTAGGGTTAGAGCTAGGGTCATGTCTAGGGATTGGGTGAAGATTAGGTGTTGTGCTAGGTTTAGAATTAGGGTTAGGGTTAGGCTTAGGGTTATTGTTAGGGTTAAATTTAATGCTATGGTTATAGTTAGGGTTAGGGTTAGGGTTAGGGTTATTGTTAGTGTTAGATTTAGTGCTATGGTTAGAGTTAGGGTTAGGGTTATTGTAAGGCTAGGGCTAGAAATGGAGTTTGGGATAGGGTTAGGGCTAGGGTTAGGGTTGGTGTTTTTGCTAGGGCTAAGTCTAGGGCTAGTGCTAGGGCTTGGTCTAGGGCGAGGTTAGGGTTAGGGTTAGGGTTAGGGTTACAGTATGGCTAGGCTTAGGGTTAGGGTTAGGTTTATGGTTAGGGCTTGGGCTAGGGTTAGGCCTAGGGCTAGGGCTAGGGTTAGGGATGGGGTATGATCAGGGTTAGTTTTAGGGTTAGGGGTAGGACTAGGGTATGGTTAGGGTTAAGGTTAGCATTAGGGTTAGAGTTTCCATTAGGGCTAGGGCTGGAGCTAGAGCTAGGGTTAGGGATAGGGTTAGGTATAGGGTTAGAGCTAGGCCTAGTACTAGGGCTAGGGTTAGATTTAGGGTTAGTGCTAGGGCTAGGGCTAGTGTTAGTGCTAGGTTTAGGGCTAGGGTTAGGGTTAGGGCTAGGGCAAGGGCTAGGATTAGATTTAGGGTTAAGTTAGTTTTAGTGCAGGGGTAGGCCTCAGGCTAGGGTTAGGCTAGGACTAGTGTTAGAGCTAGAGCTAGGATAGGGTATGGCTAGGGTTAGGGCTAGACTAGGGCTAGGGCTATGGTTAGGTTTAGAGCTAGGGCTAGCGTTAGGGTTAGGTTTAGGGTTAGCATTAGGTCTAGGGCTATGGTTAGAGTTAGTGTTAGGGCTATGGCTAGGTTTAGGGCTTGCGCTAGGGCTAGGACTAGGGTTAGGTGTAGGGTTAGTGTTATGTCTAGGGTTAGGGTTAGGGTTAGGTTTCTGGTTACTGTTAGGGTTAGGTCTAGGGCAAAGTTAGAGTTAGGGTTATGGTTAGTGTTAGGGTTAGTGTTAGGTTTAGGGTTAGATCTAGGGCTATGGTTAGAGTTAGGGTTAAGGTTAGTGTTAGGCCTTGGGCTAGGGCTAAGGCTAGGGCTAAACTAAGTTTAGGGTTAAGGTTAGAGTAAGGGAAAGGGTTAGGATTAGGGATAGGGTTGGGCTACAGTTATGGTTAGCATTAGGGCTAAGTTGAGGGATATGTCTAGGGCTAGTTCTAGGGCTAGCTTTTGGGCTAGGACTAGGGGTATCCTTAGGTTTAGGGCTAGGGCAGGGTTAGTGCTAGGTTTAGGATTAGTCCTAGGGCTATCATTAGGGTTAGAGTTAGGGCTAAGGCTAGGACCTGGGTTGGGGTTATGGTTAGTTTTAGTTGTAAAGGATAGGGTTAGGGTTAGGTTTAGAGTTAGGCTTAAGGTTAGGGTTAGGGTGATCTCTAAGGTTAGGCTTTCTGTGAAGGCTAGGGTAGGGCTCGGGCTAGAGCTAGGGCTAGGGTTAGGGTTAGGGTTAGGGCTAGGTCTAGAGTTAGATTTATGGTTATTGTTAGGGTTAGGGTTTGGGTTAGAGGTAGGGTTAGGTTTAAGTCTAGTTCTAGGTGTAGGGTTATGGTATTGGTTAGAATTAGGGTTAGATCTAGGGCTATGTTTAGAGTTAGGGTTAGGGTTAGTGTTAGAGCTAGGGCTAGGGTTAGGGCTATGTCTAAGTCTAAGGTTAGGGCTAGGGCTAGGGCTAGTGCTTGTGCTAGGGTTGGGGTTAAGGTTAGGGTAAGGGTTTGGGTTAGGGTTAGATCTAGGGTTAGAGTTAGGGTTAGGGTTATGGTTTGGGTTAGGTTTTTGAATTAGTGCTAGGGTTACTGCCAGGGCTAGGACTAGGGCTAGGGTTAGGGCTTGTGCTAGGCCTAGAGGTATTACTAGGGCTAGGGTTAGGGTTTGGTTTAGGGTTAGGTTTAGGCTGGGGCAAGGGTTTTGGCTAGTGTTAGATTTAGCACTAGGGCTAGGGTTAGGGTAAGGGTTATGGTTAAGGATAGGGTTAGCATTACCCTTATGGTTAGGATTAGGGTTAGGGTTAGAATTAGCACTAGGGTTCGTTTAGGGTTATGGTTTGAGTTATTGCTATGGTTACTGCTAGGGCTAGGGTTACGGTTAGGGCTAGGGCTAGGGTTAATGTTAATGCTAGGGCTAGGGCTAGGCTTTGAGTTAGGTTTAGGTTTAGGGCTAGTGCTAGGCTTAGTGTTAGGCTTAGGTCTATGGCTAGGTCTAGGCCTAGGATGTGGCTTAGAGTTAGGGTTGGGGTTAGGGTTAGATTAGGGCTAGGGCTAGGGCTTGGGCTAATGTTAAGGCTGGGGTTAGTTTATGGTTATGGTTAGGGTTAGTGATACATTTAGGACAAAGCTAGGGCTTGGCTAGGGTTAGAGTTATTTTTGGGATATGGATAGGCCTAGGTCTAGGGCTAGGGTTAGGTCTAGAGCTAAGTATAGGTCTTGGGCTAGTCCTAGGACTAGTGCTAGGGCTAATGATAAGGTTAGGTTTATGGTTAGGGTTAGGGCTACTGTTATGGCTAGGGCTAGGGCAAGGGCTAGGGTTAGGGTTAGGGTTAAGTGTATGGTTAGGTTTAGGACATGGGCTAAGGCTAATATTAGGGCTAGAGCTAGGGCAAGGTCTAGGGTTCAGGTTAGGGTTATGATTACCATTAGGGCTTCAGATAGATCTAAGGCTAGGTCGTATGCTAGATTAGGGATAGGTTTAGAATAAGGGTTAGGGTTAAGGTGAGGAATAGTGTAAGGGCAAGAGATAGGGTTAGGGCTAGCACAAACTGTAACACTAGCCCTAACCCTAATCCTAACCAGAGCCCTAGCCCTAGCCCTACCCCTAACCCTAACGCTAACCCTAACCCTAACACTAACCCTAACAATAGCCCTAGCCCTAGGCCTAGCCCTTGCCCAACCCTAATTCTAACCTAAACCTAGCCCTAATCCTAAACCTAACATAGCCCTAACATAACCCTAAGCCTAACCCTAGCCCTAACCCTAAATCTATCCCTAACTTAGTGCTAGCCCTAAACCTAGCCCTAACATTAACACTAGACCTACCCCTAGTTCAAGACTAACACTAACCCTAACTCTAGCCATTGCCCTATCCCTAACCCTAGCCCTAGACCTAAACCTAATCCCAGCCCTTGCCCTAGTCCTAGTCCTAACCCTAGAGCTACCCCAACCCTGAACTCTAGCCCTGCCCTCACTCTAGACCTAACATAATCCTATCCCTTGCCATTACCCTAACCATAACCATAACCTTTGCCCTAACCCTAATGGTAACATTAACCCTAACCCTAGTCCTAGCCTTAACTCTAGCCCAAGCCCTAACCCCAACCCTAGCCCTACCCTAGATTTAACCTAACCCTATCCCTAGACATAACCCTAACCCTAACCGTAACCCTTGCCCTTACCCTAATGATAGCCTTAACCCTAACCCTAGCCCTAGCCCTAATTTTAGCCCTAGCTCTAACCCTAACCATAAGCCTAACCTAACTCTAACCCTAACCCTAACCTAGCCCTAACCCTAGACCTAGCCCTAGAACAAGTCTTAGCACTACCCATAACCATAACCCTAACTCTAACTCTAACCATAAAATAAAACAAGTAACCCTATCCAAAACCTAACTCTAGCCCTAACTCTAATCCTAAAACTAACACTAACGCTAACACTAACCCTAACACTAACCCTAGATCTAACTCTAATGGTAACACTAACGCTAATCCTAACCCTAAACCTAAAGCTAGCCCTACCCTAGTCATAGCCCTAGAACTAACCCTAGATAGAACTAATCCTAATTCTAACCCTAACTCTAACCCTAGCCCTACACCTAACCCTAACCCTAACCCTAACACTAGCCTTAGCCATAGCCCTAGAACTAGCCCTAGACATAGCCCTAACCCTTACCCTAGCCCTAGCCCTACACCTAACCCTAACCCTAGCCCTAGCCATATCCAAAGCCTTAACCCTACCTTAACCCTAACTCTAGCCCTGATCCTAACAATAACCCTAATTCTTACCCTAACCCTAGCTCTAGCACTAACCCTAGCCCTAACCCTAACACTAACACTAACCCTAATCCTAACACTAACACTAACACTAACCCTAACAATAACACTAACTCTAAACCTAGCTATAGCCCTAGCCCTAGCCTTAAACCTAACCCTACCTCTAACCCTAGCTGTAGCCCTAGCCTTACCACTAGCTCTAACTAACCCTAGTTCTTGCCCTAGCCCTAGCCATAGCAAGGGTTAGGCTTAGGGTTAGAATTAGGGTTATGTTTAGGGCTAGGGCTAGGTTTAGGGTTAGAGTTAGCATTAGGGTTATGGTTAGGGGTAGGACTAGGGCTATCGCTATGGCTACGGCTAGGTTTAGTGTTAGGGCTAGTGCTAGGGCTAGGGTTAGGTTTGGGGTTAGGGCTAGGGCTAGTGCTAGGGATAGGGATAGGGATAGGGACAGGGCAAGAGTTAGGGTTAGGGTTAGGATAGTGTTAGGGTTATTTTAGGGTTAGAGTTAGAGTTAGGGTTAAGGTTAGAGTAATAGTTGGGGTTAGGGTTAGGGCTAGGGCTTGAGCTAGAGCTAGGCTACAGCTATCACAAGGGCTAGGGTGATGTCAAGGGTTCAGGTTAGTGTTAGGGTTAGAGTTAGGGGTAGGGTTAGGGTTAGTCCAGGTCTACTGCTAGGGCTAGAGAAAGGGCTAGGTTTATTGTCTAGGGCTAAGATTAGGGTTATGGTTAGGGCTGGTGTTAGGTTTATGGCTAAGGCTAGGGTTAGGTCCATTGTTTGGGTTAGGGTAGGGCTAGAGCAAACTGGTCAAGCCACTATGGAAGTCAGTCTGGAGATTCCCCAGAAACCTGAAGATAACCCTACCGTTCGACCCAGCCATCCCACTCCTTGGAATTTACCCAAAGGAGTTTAAATTGACAAACAAAAAAGCGGTCTGCACCCTAATGTTTTTTTTAACTTTTATTTAATGAATATAAATTTCCAAAGTACGATTTATGGATTACAATGGCTTCCCCCACATACCGTCCCTCCCACCCACTACCCTCCCCTTTCCCACTCCCTCTCCCATTACATTCACATCAAGATTCATTTTCGATTATCTTAATATACAGAAGAATACTAAGAATACAGCTTAGTATTCATTAAGTAAGGATTTCAACAGTTTGCTCTCACACAGAAACATAAAGTGAAAAATAATAGATGATTTTTTTTTCAATGAAGATGAAATCAGATCAGACCTATTGTCATGTTTAATCCCAGTGAGAGTCAAGTTGAGAGTTGATAATTTCTTTTTTTTCTTTTTTTTTTTTACAGAGGATCAGTTTAGTATACATTAAGTAAAGATTTCAACAGTTTGCACCCCCATAGAAACACAAAGTGAAATATATTGTTTGAGTACTCGTTATAGCATTAAATCTCAATACACAGCACATTAAGGACAGAGATCCTACATGAGGAGTAAGTGCACAGTGACTCCTGTGGTTGACTTTACCAATTGACACTCCTGTCTATGGCATCAGTAATCTCCCTATGCACCAGTCATGAGTTTCCAAGGCTATGGAAGCCCTCTGAGTTCTCTGACTCTTATCTTGTTTAGACAAGGTCATAGTCAAAGTGGAGGTTCTCTCCTCCCTTCAGAGAAAGGTACCTCCTTCTTTGAAGACCTGTTCTTTCCACTGGGATCTCACTCTCAGAGATCTTTTGCCAGAGTGTCTTGGCTTTCCATGCCTGAAATACTCTCATGGGCTTTTCAGCCAGATCCGAATGCCTTTAGGGCTGATTCTGAGGCCAGAGTGCTATTTAGGACATCTGCCATTCTATGAGTCTGCTGAGTATCTCACTTCCCATGTTGGATCACTCTCCCCTTTATTTATTCTATCGGTTAGTGTTAGGTACTAGACTTGTTTATTGCACGCTAATGTTTATTGCAGCACAATTCACAATAGCCAAGACCTGGAACCAACCTAAATGCCCATCAACGGTAGACTGGATAAAGAAATTATGGGATATGTATTCTTTAGAATACTATACCGCAGTAAGAAACAACGAAATCCAGTCATTTGCAACAAAATGGAGGAATCGGGAACACATCATGCTGAGTGAAGTAAGCCAGTCCCAAAGGGAAAAATACCATATGTTCTCCCTGATCGGTGACAACTGACTGAACACCAAAAAGGAAACCTCCTGAAGTGAAATGGACACTATCAGAAACGGTGACTTGATCAGCACAGCCCTGACTGTTAATGAACAACTTAATACATTATCCCTCTTAGTATTTTTTTTGTCTGTTCTACTTAATACTACTGGTTTAATTCTGTAATTATCACACAGTTATTCTTAAGTGTTGAAAATTAACTGAAATGTGATCCCTGTTAAACATAAGAGTGGGAATAAGAGAGGGAAGAGATGTATAATTTGGGACATGCTCAAGCTGACTTGCCCCAAATGGTAGAGTTAGAAACATACCAGGGGATCCCAATTCAATCCCATCAAGGTGGCATGTACCAATGCCATCTCACTAGTCCAAGTGATCAATTTCAGTTCACAATTGATCATAATGAAAGGACTAAGAACCAAAGGGAGCACATAAACAAGTCTAGTACCTGCTAACACTAACCGATAGAATAAATAAAGGGGAGAGTGATCCAACATGGGAAGTGAGATACTCAGCAGACTCATAGAATGGCAGATGTCCTAAATAGCACTCTGGCCTCAGAATCAGCCCTAAAGGCATTCGGATCTGGCTGAAAAGCCCATGAGAGTATTTCAGGCATGGAAAGCCAAGACACTCTGGCAAAAGATCTCTGAGAGTGAGATCCCAGTGGAAAGAACAGGTCTTCAAAGAAGGAGGTACCTTTCTCTGAAGGGAGGAGAGAACCTCCACTTTGACTATGACCTTGTCTAAACAAGATAAGAGTCAGAGAACTCAAAAGGCTTCCATAGCATTGGAAACTCATGACTGGTGCATAGGGAGATTACTGATGCCATAAACAGGAGTGTCAATTGGTAAAGTCAACCACAGGAGTCACTGTGCACTTACTCCTCATGTAGGATCTCTGTCCTTAATGTGCTGTACATTGAGATTTAATGCTATAACGAGTACTCAAACAGTATATTTCACTTTGTGTTTCTATGGGGGTGCAAACTGTTGAAATCTTTACTTAATGTATACTAAACTGATCTTCTGTAAAAAAAAAAAAAAGAAAGAAAAGAAATTATCAATTCCCAACTTGACTCTCACTGGGATTAAACATGACAATAGGTCTGATCTAATTTCATCATCATTTAAAAAAATCATCTATTATTTTTCACTTTATGTTTCTGTGTGGGTGCAAACTGTTGAAATCTTTACTTAATGTATGCTAAACTCATCTTCTGTATATAAAGAGAATCGAAAATGAATCTTGATGTGAATGGAATGGGAGAGGGAGTGGGAAAGGGGAGGGTTGCAGGTGGGAGGGACGTTATGGGGGGGGAAGCCATTGTAATCCATAAGCCGTATTGGAAATTTATATTATTTAAATAAAAGTTAAAAAAAAACACTAACCCTAATCCTGACTCTGAGCATAGCCCTATATCTAACCCTAAACTAACTCTTACCCTGACCCTAACCCTAACCCTAACCCTATTTGTACACTTAGATGTAGCCCTAGTCTTGCCCTAGCCCTAACCCAAGCCCTAACCCTAACCTAGCCCTAGCCCTAACCCTAAACCTAACCCTAAACCCAACCCTAGCCATAACCCTAGAGCTAGCCTTAAACCTTGCCCTAGCCCTAACCCTAGCCCTAGCCCTAACCTAGCCCTAATCCTAACCCTAACCCTAGCCCTAGCCCTAGCCCTAGCCCTAGCCCTAGCCCTAAACCCAGCCCTAGCCCAAAACCTAGCCTAACCCCAGCCCTAGCCATAGCCCTAACCCTAGCTTAACTCTCACCATAAAACTAACCCTACACCTAGCCCTAAAAATAGCCCTAACCCTAGCCCTAACCCAAGACCTACCCCAGCCCTAGCCCTAATGCTAATCCTACCTCTAGCCCATACCCTAGCCCTAACAATAACCCTAACCGTAATTCTAACCAAACCACGAAATCTAACCCTAACCTAACCCAAAATCTAACCCTAATGCTAAACCTAACTCTAACCCTAGCACTAGAGCGAACCCTCACCCAATCCTAACCATGGCCCCAGCTGTAAACATTCCCCGAATTCTAACCCTAGCCACAGCTTTAACCATAGCCCTTACCCTAACACTAACCCTAACCCCAAACCAACTCCTAGCCCTAGTCATAGCCCTAACCCTAACCCTAAACCTAACCCTTACACTAACTCTAAACTTAACCCTAGACTTAGACCTAACTAACCCTACCTCTAAGACAAACCCAAACCCTAACCCTAACTCTAACCCTAGACCTAACCCTAGCCATACCCCTAATACTAAAAATATACTAGCTGTACCACTAGAACTAGCCTTAGTCCTGCCACTAGCCCTAACCCAAGCCCTAGGCCTAAACTAGCCCTACCCCTAACCATAACACTAACCCTAACCCAAGCTCTAGCCCTAGCTCTAACCCTATCCCTAACCCTAACAATAACCCCAACCCTATCTCTAGTCCTAGCACTAATGGAAACTCTAACTCTAATGCTAACCCTAACCCTAACCCGAGCCTAAATCCTAACCCTAACCCTAACCCTACACCTAGCCCTAACCCTAACTCTAGGCCTAGCCCTAACCCTAAACCTTACTATAACACTAGCCCTAGAACTAATCCTAAACCTACCCCTAGCCCTAGCCCAAGCCCTAACACTAACCGTAACCCTAACTCTAACGATAGCCCTAGATCTAACCATAAACCTAACCCTAACCCTAACCATAACCATAACCCTAACTTTGCCCTAGCCCTAACCCTAACTGTAACCATAACACCAACCCTAACTGTAACCCTAGAGCTAAAACTAACCCTAAACCTAACTCTAGCCCTAGCCCTAGCACAAGCCCTAAACCTAGCCCTAACACGAACTCTAACCATAACCATAGACCTAACCTTAACCCTACCTCTAACCCAAATCCTAATCCTAACCCTAACTCTAACCCTAGACTTAGCCCTAACACTAACCCTAACCCTAGCCCTAGCCCTAAACCCAGCCCCTGCCATAGCCCTAAAACTAGCTTAAGTTCTGTCGCTCCCCTTCTTCGTGGAGGAACGACACTAAACCCTGCCTAGGCTTCATATCCGAGTCACGGCACCATTATGTCGCTCCCCCCCTTCATGGAGGAATGACACAGGACCCTGCGCTGTTCTTTTGTCTGCTCGGCCCTCCCCGGGTTTGCTGCTGGTTCTTCCCGGGTTGGCTACCATCCCTTCCACCTCCGTGGAAGGGCGGTTCCCCCTGCCACCTTCCCCACTTCCGTGGGGGAGCGGCACACCGCCGGCCGGCTCTCTCGGGGGCTGCACAGGTGTTCCTCAGATAGATGTTCCTCTTAGATGTTCCTGGTGCATGTTGTCTCTCTCCTCCTTTATAGTCCTCTTCCACCAATCCCAACTCTGCTACCCACACACCAAGTACGCTGCTCTCCTCCAATCAGGAGCAAGTCCTACAGTTCATTGGTTGAACTGGAGGCAGCTGTGTAGAAGCTGTTACTCCCTTCTCAGCGCCATATTGTGGGAGAGCAGATGCATAGAATAAGTCTTAATTCCAGTAACTTAGTCTAGTCCAAGTTGCTCCCAGTTGCTCCCCATAAGTTCTAGCCATAAAACTAACCTACCCCTACCCTAACCATAACCCTAACCAAACCTAATCCTAGCCCTAGCCCTAGTCCTAATGCTAACCCTAACCCTAACTCTAACCATAGCCCTAGATCTAACCCTAATCCTAAGCCTAACCCTAAAACTAACCCTAATACTAACCCTAACCCTAGTCCTAGACGTAACCCTCACCCAATCCTAGCCATGGCCCTAGCTCTAACCCTTACCCGAATTCTAACACTAGCCATAACCCTAACCCTAACCCTTACCCTAACACTAACCATTACCCCAAACCAAGTCCTAGACCTAGCCCTAGCCCTAAACCTAAGCCTAACCCTAACCCTAAACCTAGCCCTAGACCTAATCCTAACCATATCCCTATCCTAAACCTATCCTAGCCGGACCCCTAGACCTAGCCTTAGCCCTTGCACTACCATAACAAGCCCTATCCCTAACCTGCCCTACCCCTAACCCTAACACTAACCCTAACTCTAGCTCTAGCCCTAGTCCTAAACCTAGCCCTAACCCTAACAATAACCCCAACCATAACCCTAGCCCTAGCCCTAACAGAAACCCTAAATCTAATGCTAACCCAAACCCTATCCCGAGCCCAAGTCCTAACCCTAACCATAAACGTAACCCTAACCCTAACCCTACACCTAGACCTAACCCTAACTCTAGGCCTGGCCCTAACCCTAAATCTAACTATAACACTAGCCCTACAACTAATCCTAAACCTAGCACTAGCCCTAGCCCTACCTGAAGCCCTAACAATAACCCTAACCCTAACTCTAACCATAGCCCAAGACCTTACCCTAACCCTAAAGCTAACCCCAGCCCTAGCCCTAACCCTAACACTAACCATAACCCTAGCCCTAGCCCTAACAAAAACGAACCCTAACTCTAACCATAGCCATAGATATAGCCCTAGCCCTAACCCTAACCCTAACCCTAACCCTAACCCTTACACTAACCCTAACCCTAGACCTAGACCTAACCCTAACCCTAACTCTAAGACAAACCCTAACCCTAAACCTAATTCTAACCCTAGACCTAACCTTAACCATAACCATAACCATAACCATAGCTGTACAACTAGACTTAGCCCTAGCTCTACCCATAAAATTAACCCTACACCGAGACCAAACAATAACTCTAACCCTAACCATAATCCTAGCCCAAGCCCTAGCCCTAGCCCTAGCCCTAGCCCTAGCCCTAGCCCTAACGCTAACCCAAGCCCTAGCATAGCAATAATGCTAACACTAGACATAACGTTAAACCTAGCCCTACCCTTAACCCTAGCCCAAACCCTAGCCCTACACTAACACTAACCCTAACTCTAACCATAACCCTAGATCTAACACTAACCCTAACCCTAAACCTAACTTAAAACCGAGACCTAACCCTTACCCAAACCAATCCCTAACATTAACCCTAACCGTACACCTAGACCTAGCCCTAGACCTTGCCCTAGCCCTCATGCAAGCCCTTGCCCTAACTTAACCCTAACCCTAAAACTAGCCCTAACCCCAGCCCTAACCCTAACAATAACCCCAACCCTAGCCCTAGCCCTAGCCCTAACAGAAACCCTAAATCTAATGCTAACCCTAACCCTACCCCTAGCCCTAACAATAACCCTAACCCTAACCATAATCCTAGACCAAGCCCTAGCCCTAGCCCTAGCCCTAGCCCTAGCCCTAGCCCTAATGCCAACCCTAGCACTAGCCCTAGCCCTAACGCTAGACACAACATTAACCCTAACCCTAACCCTAACCCTAACTCTAGCCCAAACCCTAGCCCTAAAACTAACCCTAACCTATCACTAACCATATGCCTAGACCTAACACTCACCCTATACTAGCCATGGCCCTAGCTCTAACCCTTACCCGAATTCTAACCCTAGCCATAACCCTAACCCTAGCCCTTACCCTTACCCTAACACTAACCATAACCCCAAACCAAGTCCTAGCCCTAGCCCTAGCCCTAAACCTAAGCCTAACCCTAACCCTAACCCTAGACCTAGACCTAATCCTAACCATATCCCTAATCCTAAGCCTATCCTAGCTGGACTCCTAGACCTAGCCTTGGCCTTTGCCCTAGTCCAAACAAGCCCTAACCCTAACCTACCCCTAACCCTAACCATAACACTAACCCTAGACCTAGCTCTATCCCTAGCCCTAACCCTATTCCTATCCCTAGCCCTAACCCCTACCCTAGCCCTAGCTCTAGCCCTAACGGAAACCCTAACTCTAATGTTAACCCTATCCCTAACCCGATTCATGTCCTAACCCTAACCCTAACCCTAAACCTAACCCTAACCCTAACCTAGACCTAACCCTAACTCTAGGCCTAGCCCTAACCCTAAACCTAACTATAACACTAGCCCTAGAACTAATCCTGAACCTAGTCCTAGCCCTAGCCCTAGTCCAAGCCCAAACACTAACCTTAACCCTAACTCTAACCATAGCCCTAGATCTAACCCTAAATCTAACCCTAACCCTAACTTTGCCCTAGACCTAACCCTAATGGTAACCGTAACCCTAACCCTAACCCTAACCATAACCCTAGAGATAACCCTAACCCTACACCTAACCCTAGCCCTAGCCCTAGCACAAGCCCTAACCCTACCCTTAGTCCTAACACTAACTCTAACCATAGCCCTAGACCTAACCCAACCCTAAATCTAACCCAATGCTAGCTCTAGCTCTAAACCTAACCCTAGCCCTAGCCCTAGTCTAGCCCTAATCCTAGCCATACCCTATCCCTAAACTTAGTCCTAGCCCTAGCCATAAGTCTAACCCTAGCCCTAACCCTAGCCCAAACCCTAGCCCTAACACTAACCCTAACCCTAACTCTAATCATAGCCCTAGATCTAACCCTAGCCCTAACTGCAACCGTAAACCTAACTCAAACCCGAGACCTAACCCCTACCCAAACCCTAACACTAACCCTAATCCTAACCATACACCTAACCTAGCCCTAGACCTTGCCCTAGCCATCATACAAACCCTTGCCCTAACCTACCCCTAACCCTAACCCTAGCCTTACCCTAGCCCTAGCACTAGCCCTAACCCCAACCCAAGCCCTAACTATAGCCCTAACCCTAGCCCTAGCCAGAAATCAGCCTTAACCCTAACCCTACCCCTAACCCTAACTCTAGCCCTACCCTAGCCCTTCCTCTAACCCTAACCCTAACCCCAACCTTAGTCCTCTCCCTAGCCCTAACCCTAAACCTTACATTAATCCAGACACTAACCCTAGCCCTAGACCTAACCCTACCTCTAAGATAAACCCTAATCCTAACACTAACTCTAATCCTACACCTAACCCTAACTGTAACCCAAACCCTAACCCTACCCTACCATACAATTAGACCTAGCCCTGGCTCTACCCATAAAACTAACCCTACCACTAGCCCTAACAATAACCATAACCCTAACCCTAGCCCTAGCCTTAGCACTAATGCTAACACTAGACATAATGCTAACAATAGCACTAGCCCTAACAAAGCCCAAACTCTAGGCCTAAAACTAACCATAATGTATCTCTAACCCTAGCCCTAGACCTAACCTTCACCCAATCCTAGCCATGGCCGTAGCTCTAACCCTTACCCGAATTCTAACACTAGCCATAACCCTAACCCTAGCCCTTACCCTAACACTAACCATAACCCCAAACCAAGTCCTAGACCTAGCCCTAGCCCTAAACCTAAGCCTAACCCTAACCCTAAAACTAGCCCTAGACCTAACCCTAACCATACCCAAACCCTAAACCTATCCTAGCTGGACCTCCAGACCTAGCCTTAGAACTTGCCCTAGCCCAAACCCAAGAGCTAGCCCTAACCAAGCACTACCCCTAACCCTAACCATAATACTAACCCTAGACCTAGCTCTAGCCCTAGCCCTAACCCTAGCCCTAATCCTAGCAATAACCCCAACCCTAGCCCTAGCCCTAGCCCAAATGGAAACCCTAACTCTAATGTTAACCCTAAACCTAACCTGAACCCAAGTCCAAACCCTAACCCTAAACCTAACCCTAAACATATACCTAGCCCTGACCCTAACTCTAGGCCTAGCCTTAACACTAAACATACGTATAACTCTAGCCCAAGAACTAATCCTAAACCTAGCCCTAGCCCTAGCCCTAGCCCTAACACTAACCGTAACCCTAACTCTAACCATAGCCCTAGATCTAACCCTAAAACAAACACTAACCCTAAACCTAACCATAACCATAACACTAGCCCTAGCCCTAGCTCTAGCCCGAGCCCTACCCTAGCCTTAACGGAAAGCGTAACCCTAAAGGAAACCCTAACCCTAACGCTAGCCTCAGAGCTAACCCTAACCCTAAAACTAACCCTAGCCTTAGGTCTAACACTAACCCTAGCCCTAGCACTAACCCTAATTCTAACCCTAAACCTAAACATAGCCCTAGCCCTAGTCCAAACCCTAACACCAGCCCTAGCCCTAACCCTAGCCCTAACCCCAGCACTTTCCCTAGCCCTAACCCTAGCTTAAGCTCTAGCCATACAACAAACCCTAGCCCTAGCCCTAACCATAACCATAACCCTAACCATAACCATAACCCTAACCTTAACCCAAGCCTAAGAACTAGCCCTAGCCCTAGACCTAATGCTAACCCTAGCCCCAGCCCTAATGCTAACACTAGCCCTAACACTAAAATTAGCCCTAGCTATAACCATACACTGAACCCTAGCCCTAACACTAACCCTAACCCTAATTCTAATCATAGCCCTAGATCTAACCCTAACCCTAACCCTAACCCTAACCTTACCTCTAAACCTAGCCCTAGACTTAACCCTCACCCAATCCTAGCCATGACCCTAGCACTAAACCTTACATGAATTCTAACCATAGCCATAACCCTAACTCTAGCCCTTACCCTAACACTAACCATAACCCCAAAACAAGTCCTAGACCTGGCCATAGCCCTAAACCTGAGCCTATGCTAACCCTAAACCTAGCTCTAGACCTAACCCTAACCATACCCCTAACACGAAACCTATTCTAGCTGTACCCCTAGACCTAGCCTTAGCCCCTGCCCTAGCCCTAACGCAAGCCCTAGCCCTAATCAAGACCTAACCCTAACACTAACCCTAACTCTAACCCTAACCCTAACCCTAAACCTAGCCCTAAAACTAGCCTTAGCCCTAGCCCTAACCCAGCTCTAGCCCTAACCCTAGCCTTAACCCCAGCACTTGCCCTAGCCCTAAACGTAACTTAAGTTCTAACCATAAAACTAACCCTACTCCTACCCCAACCCCTACCCCTACCCCAACCCCAAGCCCTAGCCCTAGCTCTAGCCCTAAAGCTAACCCAAGCCCTAGCCCTAGCCATAAAGCAAGCACTAGCCCAAATGCTAACCATAGACCTAGTCCTAACCCTAGCCCAAAAACTAACCCTAACCCTAACTAACTCTAACCATAGCCCTAGATCTAACCCTAACCCTAACCCTAACCCTACACCTAGCCCTAACCCTAACTCTAAGCCTAGCCCTAACCCTAACCCTAACCCTAAACCTAAACCTAACTATAACACTAGCCCTAGAACTAATCCTAAACCTAGCCCTAGCCCTAGCCCTAGCCCAAGCCCTAAAACACTAACCTTAATCCTAACTCTAACCATAGCCCAAGGCCTTGTATTCCCCTAAACCTAACCCTAGCCCTAGCACTAAAAAATAACTCTAACCATAGCTCTAAACCTAACGCTAACCCTAAATCTAACCCTAACGCTAGCCCTAGCTCTAAACCTAACCATAGCCCTAGCCCTAGTCTAGCCCTAACCCTAGCCATACCCTATCTAGCCTTAGCCCTAACACTAGCCCTAACCATAACACTAGCCCTAACCCTAGTCCGAACCCTAGTCCTAACACTAACCCTAACCCTAACTCTAACCATAGCCCTAGATCTAACCCTAACCCTAACCCTAGCCGCACACCTAGACCTAGCCCTATACCTTGCACTAGCCCTAACACAAGCCCTTGCACTAACCTAGACCTAACCCTATTCCTAGCCGTAACCCTAGCCCTAGCTCTAACCCTAGCCCTAAACCTAGCCCTAAACCTAGCCCTATCCATAGCCATAGCCTTAGCCCAAGCTATACCCATAAAACAAATCCTACCCCTAGCCCTAACACTAATCCTAAACCTAACCCTAACCCAAACACTAGCCCTAGCCCAAGCCCTAGCCCAAGCCCTAGCCCAAGCCCTAGCCCTAGCCCTAGCCCTAACACTAAACTTAGCCTAGCCCTAGCCCTAGCCCTAGCCCTAGCCCTAACACTAAACTTAGCCTAGACCTAGCCCTAGCACTAACCATAAAACTAATCCTAAACCTAAACCTAGTCCTAGCCCTACCCCTAACCCTAGCCCAAGCCCTAACCAAGCCCTAACTGTAGGTCTAGTCCTAGCAGTAACCATAACTCTAAACCTAAACCTAAACCTAGACCTAGCTGTAGCCCTAGCCCTAATCCTAGCCCAAGCCCTAAAATAGCCCTAACCCTGGCCCTAGCCAGAGCACCAGCTTTAACCCTACTCCTAACCCTAACCTTAATCCTAACCATAGCCCTAGCTCTAGCCCTAGTTCTAACCCTAACCCAAACCCCAACCCTAGTCCTAGCCCTAGCCCTAATGGAAACCTTAACCCTAATGCTAACCTTAACCCTAACCATGACCCTAGATCTAATCCTAACCCTAACCCTAATCCTAAACCTAACCCTAAATCTAAGACAAACCCTAACCCTAAATCTAACCCTAGACCTAACCCTAACCCTACCTCTAAGACAAACTCTAACCCTAACCCTAACTCTAACCCTAGACCTAACCCAAAACTTAACCCTAACCCTAGCCATACAACTAGACCGAGCCATAGCTCTACCCATAAAATTAACCCTACCCCTAGCCCTAACAATAATCCTAAAATTAACCCTAACCCTAGCCTAAGCCCTAGTCCTAATGCTAACCCTAGCATTGGCCCTGTCCCTAGCCCTAAAGCTAACACTAGAAATAACGATAACCCTAGCCCTATACCTAACTTAGCCCAAATCCTAGCCCTAACACTAACTCTAACCATAACTGTAACCATAGCCCTAGATCTAATGCTAACCCTAACCCTAACCCTAACCCTAATGCTAACCTTAACCCTAACTGTAACTCTAACCCTAGTCCTGGACCTAACCCTCACCCAAACCCTAGCCATGGCCCTAGCTCTAACCCTAACCCAAACTCTAACGCTAGCCATAATCCTAACCCTAGCCCTAACCCTAATACTAACCATAACCCCATACCAAGTCCTAGACCTTGCCATAGCCCTAAACCTAAACCTAACCCTAACCCTAAACCTAGCCCTAGATCTAACACTAACCATACCCCTAACCCTAAACCTAGCCTAGCCAGAGCCCTAGACTAGCCTTAGCCCTTGCCCTAGCCCTAACCCAAGCACTAGCCCTAACCAAGCTCTACCACTAACCCTCACACTAACCCTAGCCCTAGTCCTAACCCTAGCCCTAACCCTAACAATAACCTCAACCCTAGCCCTAGCCCTAGCCCTAGCCCTAATGGAAACCCTAACTCTAATGCTAACCCTAAACCTAACCCAGCCCAACTCCTAACCCTAACCCTACACCTAGGCTTAACACTAACTCTAGGCCTAGCCCTAATCCTAACCCTAACTATAACTATAACACTAGCCCTAGAACTAATCCTAAACCTAGCCCTAGCCCTAGCCCTAGCCCAAGCCATAACACTAACCCTAACCCTAACTCTAACCATAGCCCTAGATCTAACCCTAAACCTAACACTAACCCTAACCCTAACCATAGCTCTAAATTTTCCCTAGACCTATCCATAACCTTAATCATAACCCTAACCCTAACCATAACCCTAGAGCCTAACCCTACACCTAACCCTAGCCCTGGCCCTAACACTAACTCTAACCATAGCCCTAGACCTAACGCAAACCCTAAACCTAACCCTAATGCTAGCCCCAGCTCTAAACCTAGCCCTAGTCTAGCCCTAACCCTAGCCATACCCTATCCTAGCTCTAGCTCTAACACTAGTCCTAGCCGAACCCTAGCTTGAGGCCTACCCCTGCACTAAAACTAACTCTAACCCTGAATCTAATCATAGCCTTAGTCCTAGACCTAGCCCTAACCCTAACCCTAACTCTAACCGTAGCCCTAGCCCTAACCCCAGCCCTAGCCCTAGTCCTAGCCCTAATGGAACTCTAACCATAATGCTAACCCTAACCCTAACCCTAACCCTAGCCCTAGTCCTACCCCAACCCTAAACCTAACCTTACCCCTACCCCTATCCATAACCTTAGTCCTAGCCATAAGCCTAACCCTAGCCAAAATCATAACCATAAACCTAACCCTAACCCTATGCCTAGCCATACCCTAACCCTAACCCTAGCCCTAGCATAAGCCCTAGCCCTAGCCCTAACACTAACCCTAGCCCTAACCCTAACCCTAGGCCAAACCCCATTTCTAGCCCTAGCCCTAATGCTAACCCTAACCCAAACTCTAAACATAGCACTAAATCTAACCCTAACCATAACCCTAAACATAACCCTAAACCTAACCCTAACCCCAACCCTAACTCTAAACCTAGCCCTAGACCTAACACTCACCCAAGCCCTAGACAGAGCCCTGGCTCTAACCCTAACCTGAATTCTAACACTAGCCATAACCCTAACCCTAGCCCTTACCCTAACACTAAAAAAAAAACCCAAACCAAGTTCTAGACCTAGCCATAGCCCTAAACCTAAGCCTAACCCTAAACCTAAACCTAGCCCTAGACCTAACTCTAACCATACCCCAACCATAAACCTATCCTAGCTGTACCCCTAGACCTAGCCTTGGCCCTTACACTAGCCCTAACCCAAGACCTAGCCCTAACCTAGCCCTAGCCCTAGCCCTAACCCAAAACATAACCCTAAGCCTAGCCCTAGCTCTCGCCTTAGCCCTAACCCTAACCCTAACCCTAACCGTAACCAGAGTCCTAACCAGAGCCCTAGCCCTAGCCCTAATGGAAACCCTAACTCCAATGCTAACCCTAACCATAAAACTAGCCCTAGAACTAACCCTAAACCTAGACAAACCCTAACCTTACACCGAGCCCTAACCCTAACTCTAGGCCTAGCCCTAATGCTAAACCTAACTATAACACTACCCCTAGAACTAATCCTAAACCTAGCCCTAGCCCTTGCCCTAGCCCAAGTGTAACACTGCTCTAACCCTAACTCTGACCATAGCCCTATATCTAAACCTAAACCTAACCCTTACCCTAACGCTAACCCTAAGCCTAACTCTAACCCTAGTGCTGGACTTAACCATAACCCAAACAGTAACCCTAATCCTAACCCTAATCCTAGCCACAGAGCTAACCCTAACCATAACACCAACCCTAGCCCTAGGTCTAATCCTAACTCTAGCCCTAGCACTAAACCTACTCTAACCCTAAAACTAAACTTAGCCCTAGACCTAGCCATAGCCCTAACTCGAGTACAATCCTTAACCATACCCCTAACCCTAGCCCTAATCCTAGGCCTAGCCCTAATGCTAAACCTAACCCTAAACCTAACCGAACCCTAGATGTACCCCTAGACCTAGCCTTAGCCAATGCCCTAGCCCTAACCCAACCCCTAGCCCTAACCTAGCCCTAGCCTTAACCCTAACACTAACCCTAACCCTAACCCTAACCCTAACCCTAACCCAACCGTAGCCATACCCCTAGACCCAGCCTTAGACCTAGCCCTAGCCCTAGCCCTAACCCAAGCCCTAGCCCTAACACTAACCCTAGCCCTAGTCCTAACCCTAGCCCAAACCCTAGCCTTAAACCAAAGCCTGATCCTAACCCTAAACCTAGCCCTAGAACTAACTCTAACCATAACCTTAACCCTAAACCTATCCTAGCCATACCCCTAGACCTAGCCTTGGCCCTTGCACTAGCCCTAACCCAAACCTTAGCCCTAACCAAGCTCTACCACTAACCCCAAAACTAACCCTAGCCCTAGCTCTAGCCCTAGTCCTAACACTAGCCCTAACTCTAACAATAACCCCAAACTTAGCCCTAGCCCTAGTCCTAATGGAAAACCTAACTCTAATGCTAACCCTAACCCTAACCCTAGCCCAAGTCCTAACCCTAACCCTAAAACTAACCCTAATCCTACACCTAGCCCTGACCCTAACTCTAGGCCTAGCCCTAACCTTAAACCTAACTGTAACACAAGCCCTTTAACTAATCCTAAACCTAGCCGTAGACCTAGCCCAAGTCCTAACACTAACACTAACCCTAACTCTAAACATAGCCCTAGATCTAACCCTAAACCTAATACTATCCATGAGGCTAACCCTAACCCCAACTTTAACTTTACCCTAGACCTAACCATAACCGTAACAATAACCCTAACACTAACCATAACCCTAGAGCTAACCCTAACCCTACACCTAACCCTAGCCCTAGCCCGAGCACAAGCCCTAACAATAGCCCTAGTCCTAGCCCTAACACTAACTCTAACCATAGCCCTAGACCTAACCCAACCCTAAATCTAACCCAATGCTAGCTCTAGCTCTAAACCTAACCCTAGCCCTAGCCCTAGTCTAGCCCTAACCCTAGCACTACTCTATCCCTAACCTCAGTCCTAGCCCTAGCCATAACCCTAACCCTAGCCCTAACACCAACCCTAACAATAACTCTAATAATAGCCCTAGATCTAACCCTAACCCTAAACCTAAACCTAACTCAAATCTGAGACCTAACCCTTACCCAAACCCTAACCCTAACCCTAACCCTAACCCTAACCATACATCTAGACCTAGCCCTAGACCTTGCCCTAGACTTCATGCAAGCCCTTGCCCTAACCTAGCCCTAGCCCTAACCCTAGTCCTAACCCTAGCCCTAGCCATAGCCATAACCCTAGCCCTAGCTCTGCCCATAAAACTAACCCTTCTCCTAGCCATAACATTAAAACTAACACTAACACTAACACTAGCCCTAGCCCAAGCACTAGCCCTAATGCTAAACCTAAACCTAACCCTAACCAAACCCTAGCCCTACCCTAGCCCTAGCACTAACCCTAGCATTTGCCCAGCACTAGCCCTAACCCAAGCACTAGAACTAAAACTTGCTCTAACCCTAAATCTAACCCTAGCCCTAACCTAGCTCTAGCTCTAACCCTAACACTAACCCAACCTTAGCCCTAGCCCTAGCAAATAATGGAAGCACAAACCCTAATGCTACCCTAACCCTAACCCTAGCCCTAGTCCTAACCCTAACTCTAACCCTAAACCTAACCCTAAACCTAACCCTATCTCTAGCCCTAATGCTAACGCTAGCCCTAACCCTAGCCATAGCCATAACCCTAGCACAAGCTCTACCCACAAAACTAAGCCTATCCCTAGCCAAAACACTAACCCTAACCCTAACCCTAAACCTAGCCCTAGCCCAAGACTAGCCCTAACCTAAACCTAAACCTAACCCTAACCCTGACCCTAACCGTAGCCTTAGCCCTAGCACTAACCATAGCATTAGTCCAACACTAGTCCTAACCCTAGGGCTAGCACTAAAACTTACTCTAACCCTAAATCTAACCCTAGCCCTAACCTAGTCCTTGCTCTAACCCTAACACTAACTCAACCCTAGCCCTAGCCCTAGTCCTAATGGAAACACTAACCCTAATGCTAACCTAACCTTAACCCTAACCCAAGCCCTAACCCTAACCCTAGCCCTAGACCTAACCCTAACCATAACCCTAAACCTAAACCTATCCTAGCCGTACCCATACAAAGCCTTACCCCTTGCCCTAGCCCTAACACAAGCCCTAGCACTAACCTAGTCCTACCACTAACCATAACACTAACCCTAGCCCTAGCTCTTTTTCTATTCCTAGCCCTAGACCTAACCCTAACACTAGCCCTAGCCCTATCCATATCAGAAACCCTGACTCTAATGCTAACACTAACTCATAAACCTAGCCCTAGTCCAAACCGTAACCCTAAACCTAAACCTAAACTTAACCTTACACATAGGCCTAACCCTAACTCTAGCCCTAGCCCTAAACCTAAACCCATCTATAACACTATCCCTAGACTAACCCTAACCCTAATCCTAGCCCTAGCCCTAGCCCTAGCCCTAGCCCTAGACCATGCCCTAACACTAACCCTAACCCTAGGCCTAACACTAGCCCAAACCCTACTGTAGCCCTAACCCTAGCCCTAACCCTAATATTAACCAAAATACTAACCCTAGCCCTACTATAACACTAACCGTAAAACTAACTCTGGCCCTATACCTAGCCATAAACCTAAACCTAATCTTATCCCTAGTGCTAACCCTAACCCTAAACCTAACTCCAGCCCTAGCACTAGCACAAGCCCTAACACTAGCCCTAGCCCTAACACTAACTCTAACCATAGCCCTAAACCTAACCCTAACACTAACCCTAACCCTAGCCCTAGCTCTAAACTAACCCTAACCCTATCCCTAGCCCTAGTCTAGCCCTAAACATATACCTATCATATTTTAAACCTAGCCCTAGCCCCAGCACTAGCACTAACCCTAGCCCTTGCCCAACAAGCCCTAGCCCTAGACCTAGCACTAAAAATAACTCTAACCCTAAATCTAACCCTAGCCCTAATCTTGCCCTAGCCCTAGCCCTAGTCCTAAAGGAAACCCTAACTATAATGCTAACACTAATCCTAAACCTAGCCCTAGTCCAATCCGTAACCCTAAACCTAAAACTAAACGTAACCTTACACATAGCCCTAAAGCTAACGCTAGCCCTTGCCCTAACCCTAAACCTAACTATAAACCTAGCCCTAGATCTAATTCTAAACCTACCCTAGCCCTAACCCAAGCCCTAACACTAACTGTACCCCTAACTCTAACCTTAGCCCTAGATCTAACCCTAAATATAACCCTAACCCTAACACTAACACTAACTCTAACTTTGACCTAGACCTAACCCTAACCCAGACCATAACCCTAACAATAATCCTAATTCTAACTCTAACCCTAGCCCTAGACCTAACCATAGCAATAACCCCAACACTAACCCTAATCCTAACCCTAACACTAACCCTAGACCTAGCCCTATACCTTGCCCTAACCTAACCCAAGCCCTAGCCATAACTCTAATCCTAACCCTAACCCTAACCCTAATGCTAACCCTAACTCTAACTCTAACCCTAGCCATAACCCTAACCCTAACCCTAACCCTAACACTAACCCTAGACCTAACCCTATACCTTGCCCTACATAACTCAAGCCCTAGTCCTAGCCCTAATCCTAACCCTAACCCTAACCCTAACCCTAGCACTAGCCCTAGCTCTAGACCGAGCCCTACCCTAGCCTTAACAGAAAGCCTAACCTAAAACTAACCCTAGCCCTAGCCCTAACTCTAGCCCAAACTCTAACCCTAATTCTAACCCTAAACTGTTCCCTAGCCCTAGCCCTAAACCTAACTGTAACTCTAACCGTAGCCTTAGGACTAATCCTAACCCTAGCCCTAACCCTGCCCTACCCTAAACCTAGCCTTATCCCTAGCATATCCCTAATCTTAGCCATAATCCTAACCCTAACCCTAACCCTAGCCCTAGCCCTAACCCTAACCCTAACCCTACCCCTAACCCTAACCTTAACCCAAATACTAACCCTAGCCCTGACCATAACACATAGCCATAGCCATAACCCTAAATCTAACCCTAACCCTACAGCTAACCTTAACCCTAAACCTACCCCTAGCCGAGCACTAGCCCAAGCCCTAAAACTAGCCCTAGCCCTAACACTAACTCTAACCATAACCCTAGACCTAACCCTAACCTTGAACCTAACCCTAACCCTAACCCTAGCCCTAACCCTGCCCTAGCCCTACACCTAGACCTAGCCCTAGACCTAAATATATCCCTAACCCTAACCCTAACCTAGCCCTAGCCCTAGCCCTACCCTAAACCTAACCCTAACCCTAACCCTAACCCTACCCCTAGTCCTAATCCTAACCCTAACCCTAACCCTAATACTAGCCCTAGCCCTAACCAAAACCCTAACCCTAATCCGATCACTAGCCCAAGCCCTAACCCTAACTCTAACAATAGTTTAGCCCAAGGTCTAACCCTAAGCCTAACCATAACCCTGCCCTAACCCTGATCCAGGTGCTATATCTAGCCCTAGGCCTAGCCCTAACCCTAACTCTAATCTTACCCCGAGACCTATCCTAACCCAACTCCTAGCTCTAGCCCTAACCCTAGCCTTAGCCCTAACCCTAATACTAACCCTAACTCTAGCAATAGCCCTAGATCTAACCCTGAAACTAACCCTAAGCCCAATACTAGCCCTAGCCCTAGCCCTAACCCTTACCCTAACCCAGTCCATGGCCATAGCCCTAACACTAGCCATAACTCTAACCCTAGCCCTAACCCTAACCCTAACCCTAACCCTAGCCATAGCCATGGCCCTAGCTCTAAACCTAACATGAACGCTAACTCTAGCCATAACACTAAACCTAGCCCTTACCCTAACACTAACCATAACCCCAACCCATGTCCTAGACCTAGCCCTAGCCCTAACCCTAACCCTAACCCTAATCTAGCCCTGACCTTAGCCCTACAATTACCCTAGCCCTAGCCTTAGCCCTAGCCCTATCCCTACCCTATCCAAACACAAGTCCTAGGCCTAGACCTAGACCTAAACCTAGCCCAAGCCCTAACCATGAACCTAACCCTACCCCTAGCCCTGACCCTAACCCTTGGGCTAACCCTAAACCTAACACTAACCCTAGCCCTAACCTTAGCCCAAAACCCTAGCCCTAACACTAACCCTAACCCTAACTCTAACCACAGACCTAGATCTAACCATAGCCCTAGATCTAACCTTAACCCTAACTATAACTCTAACCCTAAACCTAATCCTAACCATAACTCTTAACAGAGTCCTAGACCTAACCCTAACCCTAGCCCTAACCCTAACCCTAACCTTAACTCTAACCCCAGCCCCAGACATAACCCTAACCGTAACCCTAACCCTAACCCTATACCCTACCCTAGCCGTACTCTTAGACCAAGCCCTAGACCTTGCCCTAGCCCTAACCCAAGCCCTAGCCCTAACCTAGCCCTAACCCTAACTCTAACCCTAACCTTAGCAATACTCTAGCCGAGCCCTACCCTAGCCTTAACGGAAAGCCTAACCCTAAGGATAACCCTAACCCTGACCCTAACTCTAACCCTAACCTGATCCTTAGCTTTAGTCCTAACCCTAACCCTAACCCTAGTCCTATGTCTTATCCTAACCCTAGCCCTAGCCCTCACCCTAGCCCTAGCCTTAGCCCTAGCCCTAAATGTATCCCTAATCTTAGCCCTAACCCTAACCCTAACTGTAACCATAGCCCTAGCCCTAGCTTTAACCCTAACACTAACCCTTGCCCTAAACCTAACCCTAACCCTAATCCTAAACCTAGTCTAGCCCTAGCCCTAGCCCTAGCCCTAGTACTAACCCTAACACTAGCCCTATCCCTAACCATAACCTTAAACCAAACACTAACCGTAGCCCTAACCTTCAACTATATAAACCTAAATCGAGCCCTAGCCCTAGCCATAACCCTAAACCTAACCCTAACCCTAAACCTACCCTTAGCCCTATCCCTAGCTCAAGCACTAACCCTAGTCCTAGCCTTAACATTAACTATAACCATACCCATAGACCTAATCCTAACCTTACACATAACAGTAAACCTAGCCCAAGCTATAACCCTAAACCTAGCACTAGCTCTAGTCTAGCCCTAACCCTAGCCCTACCCTATCCCTAACCCTAGCCCTAGCCCTAGCCATAGCCCTAGCCCTAGCCATAACCCTAGCCCTAGCCCTAACCAAAGACCTAGGCCTACCCCTACCCCTAACCATAACCCTAACCCTAAGTCTAACACAAACTCTAGTCCTACCCCTGCCTAGCCCTAATGATAGCCCTAGCCATAGCCCTAACACTAAACCTAACTCTAACCATAGCCCTAGGCATAACCCTGACCCTAACCCTAAACCTAAACCTACCCCTAGCCCTAGTCCTAACCATTGCCCTAGCCTGAGCCATGGTCATATCCCTAACCCAAACCCTAACTCTAAACCTAGCCCTAGCCTTAACCATTACCCTAGCCTGAGCCATGGCCATATCCCTAACCCAAACCCTAACTCTAACCCTAGCCCTAGACCTAACCATCACCCTAATTCTAACCCTAACCTAGACCTAGCAATAGACCTAACCCTAACACTAAGCCTAAACCTAAACTTAAACCTAAACATAGCCCTAGCCCTAGCCCTAGTCTTGGTCCTAAACCTAACACACATAGCCAATCCCTAGCTCTAACTCTAACCCTAGCCCTAGCCCTAACACCACCACTAACTCTAACCCTAGACCTAGACCTAACCCTAACACTAACTCTTGCCCAAGAACTTTCCCTAACCCTTACCCTAGCCAGAGACATGGCCCTAGCCCTAAACCTAACCCTAACTCTAATCCTAGTCATAGAACTAAGCCTAACACTAACCCTAACACTAAACTTAACTCTAAACCTAGCTCTAGCCCTAGCCCTAGCCCTAGCACTAACCCTAGCCCTAGCCCTAGCCCTAGCCCTAATCCTAACCCTGACTCTAAATCTAGCCCTAAACCTAACACTAACCCAACCCTAACCCTAATTCTAACAAAGCCCTAACCTAACCCTAACCCTAATCCTAGGCCAAACCCAAACCCTTACTCTAACCCTAGCCTTAGACCTAACCCTAACCCTAACCCTAAACCTAACCCTAGCCCTAGCCCTAACACTAACTCTATTCTAACCACAGCCCCAGACTTAACCCTAACCCTAACCCTAACCATAACCCTAGCCCAAGCCCTAGCCCTAAACCTTACCCTAGCATTAGCCAAGGCCCTAGCCCTAACCCTAACCATAACTCTAACCCTAGCCCTAAACTGACCCTCACCATAATTCTAACCCTAATCCTAGCATTAGCCCTAGACTTAACCCTAACGCTAACCCTAATCCTAAAATTAACTATAAATCTAGCATTAGACTTTGCCCTACTCCTAGTCCTAACCCTAACCCTACCACAGCCCTAGTCCTAGCCCTAACCCTATATCTAAAACTAGCCCTAGACCTAACCCTAACCCTAAATCTAAACCTAGACCTAGCCCTAGCCCTAGCCAAACCCTTACCCTAGTCTGAGCCATGGCCATATCCCTAACACTAATCCTAACTCTAACCCTTGCCCTAAACATAACCCTCACCCTAATTCTAAACCTAAACATAGCCCTAGCCCCAGACCTAAATGTAATGCTAACCCAAACACTAAACTTAAACCTAAACATAGCCCTAGCCCTATCCTATTCCTAACCCTACCCTAGCCATAACCCTAACCCTAGCCCTAGCCCAACCCTAACCCTAGATTTAACCCTAGCCATAACCCTATTTTAACACCAACCATAACTCTAACCATAGCCCAAGACCTAACCCCAACACAAACCCTTTCCCAGGCCCTAACCCTAACCCTTACCCTAGTCTGAGACATGGGCCTAGCCCTAAACCTAACCCTAAATCTAACCCTAGCCATAGAACTAACCCAAACACTAACCCTAACCCTAAACTTAACCCTAAACCTAGCCCTAGCCCTAGCCCTAGCCCTAGTCTTAGTCCTAACCCTAACCCTAGCCCTAACCCTAACCCTAACCAAACCCTAACACTAACCCCTAACAAAAACCTTAAAACAAACCATAACCCTAACTCTAGCCCTAGCACTAGCCCTAACACTAAATCTAACCCTAACACTAGAGCTAACCCTAACACCAACCCTTACACTAGCCCTACCCTAGCCATAACCCTAACCAAACCCTAACACTAACCCTAACAAAAACCTTAAACCTAACCCTATCCCTAACTCTAGCCCTAGCTCTAGCCCTAACACTAAACCTAATCCTAACACTAGGGCTAACCCTAAACCTAATGCTAACCCTAGCCCTAGCCCTAGACCTAGACCTAACCCTAGCCCTAGCCCTAGCCCTAACACTATCTCTAACTCTAAACATAGTCATAGACCTAACCCTAACCCTAATCTTAACCCTAACCCTAACCCTAGCCCAAGTCCTAGCCCTAACCCTTGCTGTAGCACTGGTCAAGGCCCTGGCCCTAACCCTAATCATAACTCTAACCCTCACCCTAACTCTAACCTTAAACCTCCCTTTACGTCTAGACCTAACCCTAACACTAACCCTAATCCTAAACTTAACCCTAACCCTTACCCTAGACTTTGCCTACTCCAATTTCTAACCCTAACCCTAGCCCCAGCCATAGTCATAGCCCTAAACCTAAATCTAATACTAGCCCTAGACCTAACCCTAACCCTAGCCCTAGCCCTAGGCCTAGCCCTAGCCCTGACCCTAACCTAGCCCTAGCCCTAGCCCTAACCCTAACCCTAACTCTCATACAAGACTAAGACCCAAGCCTAACCCTAACTCTAAACCTGACTGTAACCCTACCCCTAAACCACGCCCTACCTGTAGCCCTAGTCCTAACCCTAGCCCTTACCCTAACGATAAACCTAGCCCTGGCCCTAGTCCTAGCTTAACACTAAACCTAATGCCAACCCTAGACCTAGACCTAGCCCTAATTTAAACCTTAATCCTAAAGCTAACCCTAACCCTAAAACCTAGCACTAGTCCTACCCTAACCATAAACCTAACAATTACCCTACCCCTAGCCCTAACCCTAACCCTAACACTAGCCAAGACCTAACCCTAACCCTAACCCAATCTCTAGCCCTAGGCCCAACCTTAACACTAACCCTAGCCCTAGCCCTAGGTCTGACCCTAACCCTAGCCCTAACCCTGACCTAGACCTAGTCCTAGCCCTAGCCCAAGCCCTAAACCTAGCACTAGACCTAAACATAACCATAATCTTAGCCCTAACACTAACCCTAACATTAGCTGTAGCCATAATCCTTGCGAACCCTAAACGTAAACCTAGCCCTAATCCTAACCCATGTCCGAGTCCTAGCCCTAGCCCTACCCAAACCCTGGCCCTAGCCCTAGCCCTAAACCTAACCCTAACCCTAACCCTAACCCAAGCCCTAGACCTAGCCCTATCCCTAGCCCTACCCCTAGGCCTAGCCCTAGCCCTAACACTAACCCTAACTTTAACCATAGTGCTAGACCTAACCCTAACCCTATCCCAAATCCTAGCCTTAGCCCTAACCCATACCCTAGCACACAACACTACTATAGCCCTAACCCTAACCCTAACTCTAACCATAGCCCTAGAACTAACCTTCACCCTAACTGTAATCCTAACCTAAGCTCTAGCCCTAGACTTAACTCCAACATTCACCCTAATCCTAAACATAACCTAAACCTAGCCCTAGCCCTAGCCTTAGCACTAGTCCTAGCCCTAGCCCTAACCCTAGCCCAAGCCCTAACCCTTACCCTAGCCCAAGCCATGGTCCTAGCTCTAACCCTAACCCAAACTCTCACGTTAGACCTAACCCTAACCATAGCCCTAGCCATAGCTCTAGACCTAACCCTAGCCCTAGCCCTAGCCCTAGCCCTAAAAATAACCAAACCCTAAACCCAAACCTACCCAAGCCCTACCACTAATGGTAACCCTAACACTAATGCTAACCCTAACCATAACCTAATCCCACCCACAGCCCTAACCATAACCCTATCCCTAACTCTACTCCTAGCGTAAGACCTAACCCTAAACCTAGCCCTAGCCCTAGTCCTAACCCTAGCTCTAACCCTAACACTAGCCCTAGCCCTAACCCTCACCATAACCCTAGCCCTAGCCCCAGCCATAACCCTAACCCTAACCCTAAACCTAACACTAACCCTAACTCTAGCCCTAGCCCTAACCCTACCCTAACCCTAACCTTAACTCTAACCCTAACTCTAAGACTATCCCTAGCCCTAGTCCTAGCCCTAGCCTAACCATAACCCTAACTATAACCCTAGCACTAGCCCTTGCCCTAACCATAACCCTAACCCTGGCCCTAGCTCTAATCCTAAACCTGCCCTAGCCCTAGCCCTAGCCCTAGCTCTAGAAAAAACACTAACACTAACCCTAACCTAGCCCTAGCCCTAACCCTGACCTTATCCTAGCCCTAGCCCTAACTCTGACCATAGCCCTTACCCTAACCCTTGCCCTAGCCATAGATCTAGACCTAACCCTAACACTAGCCCTAGCCCTAGCCCTAACCCTAACCTTAACCCCAAACCTAGCCCAAACCCTAGCCCTAATGGAAACACTATCCCTAATGCTAACCCTAACCATAACCTAATCCTACCCTTAACCCTAATCCTAACCCTAACACTAGTTATAACCCTAGCTCAAGACCTAACCCTAATCCTAACCATAAACCTAGCCCTAGCCCTAGTCCTAGACCTAGCGGTAACCCTAACCCTAGCCCTAGCCCTAATCCTAACACTAACCCTAATGCTAAACCTAACCCTAACCCTAGCCGTAGTCCTACCCCTAACCCTAACCTAACCCTAACCCCACCCATAGCCCTAACCCTAACCATAACCTAGCACTAACTCAAACCCTAACCCTAAAGCTAACCCTAGACCTAACCCTAACTCTAAACCTAGCCCTAATCCTAACACTAACCCTAACCCTAAACCTAACACTAACCCTAGCCCTAGTCCTACCTCTAACCCTAAACCTAAGCCTAACCCCACCAATAGCCCTAACCCTAAATCTAACCTAGCCCTAACCCAAACCCTAACCCTAAACCTAACCCTAGACCTAACCCTAACCCTAGCCCTAGCCCTAATCCTAACACTAACCCTAACCCTAACCCTAGACCTAGTCCTACACCTAACCCTAAACCTAACCCTAACCACACCCATAGCCCTAACACTAACCCTAACCTAGCCCTAACCCAAACCCTAACCCTAAAGCTAACCCTAGACCTAACCCTAACCCAAGCCCTTACCCTAACCCTAACCTTAAGCCCAACCCTAGCCCTAGCTGTAGCCCTAGCCCTAAGCCTCAACCTAACCCTAGCCCTAGCCCTAACCCTAGCCCTAGCCCTAGCCCTAGGCCTTACCTTACCCCTATCCCTAGCCCAAGCCCTAACACTAATCCTAGCCATAAGCCTAACCCTTGCCCTAGCCATAGATCTAGACCTAACCCTAACCCTAGCCTTAGTCCTAAAACTAACCCTAACCCCAAACCTAGCCCAAGCCCTAGCCCTAATGGAAACAATAACCCTAACGCTAACCCTAATCATAACCTAGTCCTACACCTAGCCCTACACTAACCCTAATTCTAACTCTAACCTTAGGTCAAGACATAACCCTAATCCTAACCCTAACCCTAACCCTAGCCCTAGACCTAACCCTAGCCCTAGCCCTAGCCCTTACCCTAACCCTAACCCTAGCCCTAGCCCTAGCCCTAGCCCTAGCTCTAACCCTAACCCTAATCCTAACCCTAAACCTAACCCTAACCCTAGCCCCACTGCTAACTCTAACACTAATCCTAACCCTAATGCTAAACTTAATCCTACCTTAACCCTAACCTTAATCCTATCCCTACTAGAAACATAAACCTAACCCTAACTATATCCCTTGCCTATCTGTAGCCCTAACCATAATCCTAGCCCTAGACTTAGATCTAGCAATAGCCCTATGCCTAGCCTTAATCCTAACACTAACCTTAATCTTAACCCTAAGCCTAAATCTAGCCCTAGCCCTAGCCCTAGTGTTAACCCTAACCCTAATCCTAACCCAAACCCTAACTCTAACCCTATCCCTAGAACTAGTCTTACCTAGTCCTAGCTTAAGCCCTATACCTAACCCTAACCATAATTCTAACCCTAACCCTAAACCTAGACCTAGGTCTAGCCCTAGCCCTAGACTTATCCTTAACCCTAAATTAAACCTAAACTAAACCTAATCTAAACTAAACTAAACCTAACCCTAACCCTACCATAACACTAACAATAACTCTAAACCTAAGCCAAATCCTAACCCTAGCTCTAGCCCTAGCCAGATAACTATTTCTAACCCTAACCTTAACCCTAGCCCTAGCCTAGCCCTAACCCTAACCCTAATCCTAATGCTTACTGTAACCCTAACACTAAACATATCTCTAACTCTAACGCTAGCCCTAACCCTAGCCCTATCCCTGAACATAGCCCCAGCCCTAGCCCTAGCACTAACCCTAACCCTAACCCTAAATGTATCAGAACTCTAACACTAACCTTAGTCTTAGACCTAGCCCTAGCACTAACCATAACCCTAACTCTAACTCTAGCCTTAGTCTTAGTGGTATCCCCACTCAGCATTACTGAGAACACTAAGCCTAATCCACAACCTAACCCTAACCTTAATCATAACCCTAACTCTAAACATAACCTGAGCTATAGTCTTAGCCCTAAAAATCTAACCATAGACTTAGACCTAGACATAACCCTAAACTTGACCCAAAACATAACCCTAATCCTAACCCTAGCTATAGACCTATCCCTAACTCTAACCCTAAGCCTAATTCTAACCCTACAGGCAACAAAACCCTGACCCTAACCACATACCTCACTTGGCCTTAGCCCTAACTCTACCCAAACCCTAGCCCTAGCCCAAGCCCTAGCCCTAGACCTAGCCCTAATCCTAATATTAACTCTAACCCTAAGCCTGACCCTGACCTGGACCCTAACCATAAGCATAACCCTAGCACTAGCCCTAGTCCTAGTTATAATTCTAACTCTAACCATAACACTATCCCTAAAAACAGTCCTAGCCATAGCCCTAGTTTGAGCCCTAAACCTAACACTAACAAAAACACTAACCCTAAATCTCACCCTAAGCCTAACCCTAACTCCAGCCCTAAACCTAAACCTAAACCTAAACCTGACTCTAGCCCTAGCCCTAGACCTAATCCAAACCCAACTTTAACCCTAGCCCTAGGCCTATCCTAGTCCAGGCCCTAACCCTAACCCTAACCCTAAACCCTAACCCTAGACCTAGTCCTAGCCCTAAACCTAACCATAACCCTAACCCTAACTCTAACAATAACCCATACCGTAGCCCTAGCCCTAGTCATCTCCAAATGCCTAGCCCTAGCCCTAACAACAGCCCTATACCCAATGCAGGCACTTTAGGTTTTAATTTATGTAACCCTAAACATAATCTTAACCCTAACTCTAGTCTTAACCCCAGCCCTAGCCCTAGACTTTGCAATAGACCAAGACCTTACCAAACCCTAAACATAACCCTAATCCTAGCCCTAATCCTAACCCTAACCCTAACAATAACCATAACCCTAGCACTATCCCAAGTGCCAGCCCTAACCCTAGCCATAGACCTAGAACTAACCATAACCCTAAAGGTAGCCCTAACCCTAACACTAACCCTAGCCATAGACTTATACAAGCCCTAAACCTAACCCTAACCCTGGCCCTTTCCATAGATCGAACCCTAGCCTTATCCCTAATCCTAATCTTAACCCTAGCCCTAGAATTAACCTTAGCACTAACCATAAGCCTAACTTAAACTCAAGGCCTAGCCATAGGATAGACCTAGACATACTGCTAACCTTAACCCTAACCCTAACCCTAACCGTAACCATAACCATAACCATAACCATAACCATAAACCTTACTCTAGCTATAGCCTTAGCCCTAAATCGAACCCTAAAACTTGCCCTAGCCATAGCCATTACCCTATCTGTAACCTTCACCCTAACATAACCCTAGCCTTAGCCATTGCCTTAGCCATAGCTAAAGTCATTACCCTAACTCTAACCCTAATCTTTACCCTAACCTGAAACATAACCCTAAACCTAGCCCTAGCCCTAACTCTAGCCAAAGACCTAACTCTAACCCTAACCCTAGTACTAGCCATATTCCTAGCCCTAGACATAGCCAAAACCCAAAAGCTAACACTAACTCTAGCCTTAGGTCTAGTCCTATCCCTAGCCCTAATATAAACCTAAACCTAGCCCTAGGCCTAGCTGTAACCCTAGCCCTAAACCTAACCCTAAAACCAGCACTAACCCTTCCCTATAAATAGTCCTAGCCCTAAATCTAACCATAACCATAACCTTACCAAAAAAAAAAAAAAACACACACACATTCTTACACTAACCCTACCCTAGTCCTAGACCTAGAACTAGCCTTAGCCCTAACCCTAACTCTAAACTAACCTTAACCCAAGCCATAGCCATAGGCTTACCATAGCCCAGTCTTTTTTTTTTTTTTACAGGCAGAGTGGACAATGAGAGAGAGAGACAGAGAGAAAGGTCTTCCTTTGCCATTGGTTCACCCTCCAATGGCCGCCGCGGCTGGCGTACTGCGGCCAGCACAGTGCGCTGATCCAATGGCAGGAGCCAGGTGCTTCTCCTGGTCTCCCATGGGGTGCAGGGCCCAAGCACTTGGGCCATCCTCCACTGCACTCCCAGGCCACAGCAGAGAGCTGGCCTGGAAGAGGGACAACCAGGACAGAATCCGGCGCCCCAACCGGGACTAGAACCCTGTGTGCTGTCACCACAAGGCAGAGGATTAGCCTAGTGAGCCACGGCGCTGGCCCACCATAGCCCAGTCTTAACACTGATCCTAACCCTAACCCTAAATCTAACTCTAGCCCTAGTGCTAGCCCTAGTCCTCTCACCCAAAACCTACCCTAGATTTAGCCCTACTCCTAGAACAAATGCTAACACTAACCCTCACCCTAGCCCTAGCCCTAGCACTAACCTATGCCTAATTCTAAGTCTAGGCTTAGTCTTGGCTCTAGACCTAGACCTACTGCTAACAATAACCCTAACCTTAACCTTAACCCTAACCCTAACCATAAGCTTTACCCTACCTATAGCTTTAGCCCTAGATCTAGCCCTAGCCATAGCCCTAGCTCTAAACCAAACACTAACATGACTCTAACCCTAGTCATAGCTTAATCATAGCCCTAAAATTAAACCTAACCATAACCCTAACCCAAAACCTCAACCTAACCATAAGCATAGCCCTAGCCTTAAACCTAACCCTTATTGTAACCCTAACCCTAAAATTATTCCTAATCTAAAGCTAACCCAAGCTCTACCCCTAACCATAGCCTTAGCCCAAGCTATAGCACTAACCCTAACCCTGAACATAACTCTAAACATAACCCTAATTCTAACCCTTTAGTCTTAACCCTAGCCCTAACCCTAGCCCTAGACCTAGACCTTACCAAACCCTAAATGTAACCCTAACCCTGGCCATAACCCTATCCCTAACCCTAACCCTAACCCAAACCCTAGCCCTATTCCTATAGCTAGCCTTAAACCTAGCCATAGACCTAGAACTAAACATAACCCTAAAGGTAACCCTAAACCTAACCCTAACCCTAACACTAACTCTAGCCCTAGCATAGACAAGCCCTAAACCTAACCCTAACCCTAGCCCTATCCATAGACCTAGCCCTTCCCTAATCCTAGTCTTAATTCCCTAGACCTAGACCTAGCCCTAACCCTAACTTAAACATAACCTTAATCCTAATCCCAATGCTAACCATAAACTTAGCCCTAGCCCTAGTGCTAACTCTAACCCTAACACTAATCCAAACCCTAATCATAAACCTAAATCTAAACATTGGTATAGCACTAGACCTACCCCTAACCCTAACCATAAACCTAACCCTAATCTAATGATAACTCTAGCCCTAGCCTTAGAATTAGATCTAACTCTAAACTTAAACCCTTTAACACTAACCCTAACTTATTACTAGCCTTAACCCTAGACCTAGCCCTTGCACTAACCTTAAAACTAGCACTAACTCTAGCCCTAGTCCTAGCCCTAGCCCTACTGATAACACTAAACCCAAAATCTAACCCTAACACTAAAGCTATCCTTAAACATAACCCTAACTTTAAGCCTAACTGTAACTATAGCACTATCCCTACACCTAAACCTAGCCCTACCCCAAGAACTAGTCCTAGCCATAAACCTAACCCTAACCCTAACCCTAATGTTAATCCTAACCCTAGAATTAGCCCTAGCCATAGCACTAGCCCTTAATCTACACCTAACCCTAATGCTAACCATATCGCTAACCTTAGCACTAGCCCTAGACCTAGACCTAGCCCTAACCCTAAACATAACCTAACACTAAACCTGCCCAAAAAGTAACACTAACCCTATACTACCCTTAGTCCTAGACCTAAACCTAACCCTAACCCTAGACATAGCTCTAGCCCTAGCCCTAGCAATAGACGTGGCCCTAATGCTAAACATAAACCTTACCCTAAACCTAACCTTAACCCTATCCCTCAATGTAAGCCTAAAACTACCTATAGCCCTAGCCCTAGAACTAAACCAAGTCCTAGCCCTAAATGTAACCCTAGCCCTAGCCTTAACCCTAACCCTTGCCCTAGCCCTAGACCTAGCAAAGCCCTAACCCTTACCCTAACAGTAACCCTAATCCTTACCCTAATTCAAACCATTACTCTGACCTAACCCTAGCCCTAATCTATCCCTAGGCAAAACCCTAGCCCTAACTCTAGACTTAGACAAAGCCATAGCCATAGCACTACCCTTAGCCCTAGACTTTATCTAACTCTAACCCTAACCCTAGCCCTAGCCCTAGCCCTAGCCCTAGCCCTAGCCCTAGACAAAGATGTAGCATTTACCCTAACCGAACCCTAACCCTAATCCTTAACCTAACCCAAACCATTACTCTAATCCTAACCCTAGCCTAAACCTAACCTTAAACATAGCCCTTGCCTAGCCCTAGCAAACCCTAAATCTAACCTAAGCATAATCCTTACCCTAATCCAAACCATAACCATAACCCTAAACCTAGACCTAACCTAGTCCTAGCCCTAAGCCTATGGTAAACCTAGCCTTTGTCTTAGCTCGAGCTCTAGGCCTAGCCTTAACCCTAACCCTAACCCTAACCCTAGCTCTAGCCCGGTCCTAGCCCAAGCTTTAACCCTAACTCTAACCTAAATCCTAACCTTTACCCGAACAACAACACTAATGCTAACCCTTGTCCACATCTAGCCATAGCCCATCTCTAGCCCTAGCCCTAGCACTAGTGTAGCCCTTACCCTAACCATAACTCTAGCCCTAGAACTAGTCTTAGCCCTAGACCTAACCATAACCCTGACCCTAATCCTAACCTTAACCTGAACTGTAACATTAACACTAATGCTAGCCTTCACCTAGCATATCCAGAACCCTAACCCTAAACCTAACCAAAACACTAACCCTAACCGTAACACTAACCTTAGCCCTAGCCCAAGCACTAGCACTATCCCTAGACTTAAGCAAAACCATAAGCCTAACCCTAACCCTAACCCAATTCTAGCCCTAGCCTAGTCCTAGCTCTAGATCTAGCCCTAACACTAGCCCTAAGTCTAAAACAAGCACTAACAATAATTCTAGCCCTAGCCATAGTGCTAGCACTAACCCTAACCTAACCATAACCAATACCTAACCCTATCTCTAGCCTAGCCAAAGACTTAGACATAGGCCCATCCCTAATCCTAACACTAATTCTAAACCTAACCCTAGCCCTATCCATAACCATAACAGTACTCCTAGTCCTAACACTAACCACAGCGCTATTCCTACCTTAACTCTAGACCTAGCTGTAGCCATAGCCCTAACCTTCACCCGAAACCTAGCCCTACAACTAACCCTCATCCTAGCCCTAAAGCTAACCATAACGGTAGCCCTAGCCCTAAACTTAACTCTATCCTAGCCCTAATCACAACCTGAACCATAAACCTAACCCTTGCCTAGCCTAACCCAATGCTAAACCTAGCTGTAGTGCAAATCTTAGACCTAGGACTAACCCTAACCCTAACACCCAACCTAACCCTATTCCTAGCCCTATCCCTAGCCCTAGAACTAGCCCAGGCCACAGTCCTAACCCTAACCCTAACCCTAACACTAACCCTAACCCTAACGCTAATGCTAACCCTAATCCTAACTGTAGCCCCAGACCTAGACCTAGTACTAGCTCGAACCTAACCATAACACTAAGCTAGTCCTAGCACTAAACTTACCCCTAAACCTAACCCTTACCATAACAATAACCCTAACCCTATCTCTATCCCTAACCCAAAACATAACCCAAGCCCTAGTCCTAGCACTAGACTTAACCCAAAAAATAACCATTATCCTAACCCTAATTATAACCCTGACTGAAACCCTAGCACTGGCTCTAGCCCTAAACCTAACACTAAACCAAGCCTTAGTACTAACCATAGCCCTAGCCCTAGCCCTAACCCTTACCCAAAACTAGTCCTAGTCCTTACCCTTACCTAACCATATTCTTGACCCAAGCCATAGATGTAGCCATAGCTGTTACCCTAACCAGATCCCAACAATAACCTAGCCCTAACCCTTACCCAAAACTAGTCCTAGTCCTTACCCTTACCTAACCATATTCTTGACCCAAGCCATAGATGTAGCCATAACTGTTACCCTAACCAGATCCCAACAATAACCTAGCCCTAACCCTAACCCTAGTCATAACCCTTACCCTAAATCCAATCCAAACTATAACCTGAACAATAATCCTACATATAACTCTAACCCTAAGCTAGCCTAACCAAGGCATAGTTTTAGACCAGGAATTAGCCCTAGCCCTTGCCCTAGAACTATCCTTAACACAAAATGTAACCCTAAACCTAGCCCTTCCCTAGGCCTAGTTGTAGCCCTAACCCAAAAGCAAGCCCTAGCCTATCCTAGCCCTTGAATCAAAACTAACCCTAACACTAGCCCAAGCCCTAGTCCTAGTCCTAACTGCAGCCCTAACTATAACCCTAACCCTAACCCTAACCCTAAGCCTAAGCCTAACACTAAACCTATCCCTAGGCATAGCCCTAGACAAAACTCTAACCCTAACAGTAACCCTAAACCTAACTGTAACCCTAGCTCTAGTCCTAGTCCTTGCCTTATCCCATGCCCTAGCTCTAGCCAAGCCCTAGCAATTACTGTAACTTCAAACATAAACCAAACCCTAATGCTAACCCTAGCCCTATACTTAACACTAACCATTGCGCTAGCACTAACCCAAACCTAATACTAGCCCTAGCCCTATACCTAGCCATAACCCTAATGCCAAACCTAACAATGAAACTAGCCCTAACCCTAATGCTAACCTTAACCCTAACCTAACGTATCCCTAACCCTATCCCTAGACTAGACCTAGCCCTAGGCTTAACTCTAACCCTATATTAATCCTAACCCTCTCCCGACCATAACCCTAACCCTAACCCTAGTCCTCACTTAACTCTAGCCCTAACCCTAATCCTAAAACTAATCCTAGCCCTAGTCCTAGCTCTAGCCTTAGTCTAGAAATATCCTAAAACTAACACTATCCCTAGCCCTAGCCCTAACCCTAAACCTAATCCTAACCCTAACCTAAACCATAACATTAACTTAAACTTTCTCTCACTTAGCCCAAGCCCTAACCCTAATACTAACCCTAGCCCTAGCCCTAACCTTAGCCATAAGCCTAGCCCTAGATTAACCCTAACCATAGCTATAGCCCTACAAGAACCTACAAGAACCCTACCCCTAACTCTAACCCTAACCCTAATCCAGGCCTAGCTCTAGACCTAACCCTAGCCCACCCTAGCCTGAGCCTAGGACTATTCCTAACAATAAATGTAAACCTAAACCAAACGTAAACCTAGCCCTAACACTAGGCCTAGCTCTAAACCTAACCCTAAACCTAGCCTTTTTCCTATCCTAGACCTTGCCCTAAAACTAAGCCTAACCCTAACACAAACCATAGCCCTAGCTCTAGCCCTAACCTTAACACTAAGCGTAGTCCTAGGCCTAGGTCTAGCCATAGCCCTAACACTAACTCTAGTCCTAAACCTAACCCTAACCATTACCATAAACCTAACACTAACCCTAAAAATAAACCTAGCCCTAGGCATAGACTTAGCCAAAATAATAACAATAAATGTAATCCTAAACCTAACCATAAACCTAACCCCTAGCATTAGCCCTATCCTAGCCCTTGCCCTAAAATTACCCTAACCCTAACTCAAACCCTAGCCCTAACCCTAGCCCTAGCTCTAACCCTAACTCTAACCATAACCCTAACTATAACCATAATCCTAATGCTAACGTTAAATCTAACCCTAGGAATAGCCCTAGCCATAACTCTAACAACTAACAATAACCCTAAACTGAACACTAAGCCTATCCCTACCTTTAGCCCTCTCTTTAACCCTCACCCTAGCCTTTGCCATAGCCCTTACCATAACCCTAAACATATCCCTAATGCTAATGCCAACAATAGCCCTATACCTCGCCCTTGCCCTAGCACTAACCCTAACCCTAACTCTAGCCCTAGCCCTAGCCCTAGAACAAGCACTAACCCTAATGCCAACCCTAACCCTAACCCTAACCCATATCATATCCCTAACCATAACCCTAACCCTAGCAAAGCCTTAGACCCAGACCTAGGCTTAATGCTAATCGTTACATTAATCTCAACCCTAACCCACACCACAACCCTAACCTAACCGTAGCTCTTGATTAGCCTTAGCCCTAAACCCTAAACCTAAACCTAGCCATAGACCTAGCCTAGCCCTAGGCCTAGCACTAACCTTAACTCTAACCCTAATCCTAACCCTAACCCTAGCCCTCGCCCTAGCCCTAGGCATTACCTAGATCTAGCCCTAACTCTAATCAAAACCCTAACCTGAACCATAACACTAACCCTAACCTTTACCATCTCCTTGCCCTAGCTCTAACCCTAACCCTAGACCTAGTCCTAGTCCTAGTCCTAGCCCTAGCCCTAGGCCTAGCCCTAAAAGTAACCCTAACCTTAACTATAGCCCTAGCAATAGCCATAACCTTAAATCTAACCCTAAACCTAATCCTAAATGAGCCATAATACTAAACCTAACACTAACCCTCACCAAGCCCTATCTTTAACTTGAACCCTAAAACCTAAGACTAGCCCTAGCATTAGTCTTATTTTTTTTTGACAGGCAGAGTGGACAGTGAGAGAAAGAGACAGAGAGAAAGGTCCTCCTTTTGCCATTGGTTCACCATCCAATGGCCGCCACGGCTGGCGCGCTGCGGCTGGCACACAACACTGATCCAATGGCAGGAGCCAGGTGCTTATCCTGGTCTCCCATGGGGTGCAGGGCCCAAGCACTTGGGCCTTCCTCCACTGCACTCCTGGACCACAGCAGAGAGCTGGCCTGGAACAGAGGCAACTGGGACAGAATCCGGCACCCCGACTGGAACTAGAACCCAGTGTGCCAGCGCTGCAAGGCAGAGGATTAGTCCAGTGAGCTGTGGCACTGGCCAGCAATAGTCTTAACCCTAACCCTAAACCTAGCCCTAACCTGACCCCTCCCCCTAGCCCTAACCCTAACCCAAACCATAGCCCTAGAACTAGTCCTAGTCATAGCTCTAACTTAACCCTAAAACTAATACTAAGCCTAGTCATTGCATAGCCCTTGCCTAACCTGAACCATAACACTAACCCTAACACTCACCAAAGCCCTAGCATGAGCTATAACCCTAGTCATAACACTAAGCCTAACTCTAGCCTTAGCCCTAACCCTAATCCTAAACCAAGCCTTAGAACTAGTCTTAGCCTTAGCCCTAACCCTAAACCTAAGCATAACCATAATCATAACCCTAAGCCTGATCCAAGTCCTAGCCACAGCACTAGACATAGGCTTAGACCTAAACTGAACCCTAACCCTAAGGCTAATCCTAAATCTAAACCTAATCATAACCCTAGCCCCAACTGCAGCCCTATCCTTAGGCCTACCCAAAACCTAACAAAACCACTAACCATAATTCTAACCCAAACCCTAACACTAGCCCTAGCCCTAGCCCTAGCCATATCCCTAACCCTAAACCTAACCCTAGAGCTTCCCCTAACCCTAGCCTTAGCCATAACCTCAACACTAAGCCTAGCTCTAGGCCTAGGACTAACCCTAGCACTAACCCTTACCCTGTCTCTAACACTAGCCCTAGTCCTTGCCCTAGCCCTAGCCCTAGCCCTAGCCCTAGCAATGCCCCTAGTCCTAATCTTAACCATAAACCTAATCCAAACCCTTAATTTAAGCCAATCTCTAGTCATAGCCCTAGCCCTAGATTTAACCATAACCCTAAAACTAACCCTAACTATAGCCCTAGCCATAGCTCTAGCCCTAACCCTAACACCAAGCATAGCCATAGCACTAGCCCTAGCCCTAACCCTAAAACCAAACATAACTCTAGCCTGTAGTAGTCCTAACCCTAACCCTATCCTTAACCCTAACCCTAATCCTGACCCTAAACCTAGCCTTATGCATAGACCTAGCTGTAACCGTAAACCTAACCGTAACCTTAATCATAACCCTAACCCTAACCATTGCCCTAGCCCTTGCCATAGCCCTAACCCTAACCCTAACCCTAAACATATGTCTAGGCATTGCACTAGCCATAACAATAACCCAAACCATAACCCTAACCTAACAGTAACACTAGAACTAGCTCAAGTCTGCAAAGTAATACTAAGCCTAGACCTGGAACTAGATCTAGGATTAGACTAACACTAACCCTAACCCTAACCCTAACCCTAGCCCTAGCCCAGACCTAGCCCTTGACTTTACCCTAACCCTAACTCTAGCCCTAATTGTATCCCTAACCCTAACACTTACCCTAATCCTAACTCTAACCCTAACAGTAACACTAATCTTAACCCCTAACCTAGCCCTAGGCATAGTCCTAGCGATAACACTAACCTTACCCATAACCAAGGCCTGGCCCTAACCTTAATAAAATGCTACATAACCATAGCCCTAGCCCTAGTTTTAACCCTAACCATAACGATAGCCCTAGCCCTAGCACTAGCTCTAACCCTATCCTAACCTTAGATTTAGAAATAGTCCTAGGCCAAGCCATAACCCTAACACTAACTTAATTCTAACCCTAAACCAAACCATAACACTAACCCTAACCCTATCCCTTGCCATGCCCTAGCTCAAACTCAAACCCTAAAACCAACCCTAACTCTAACCCTAGCCTTAGTCCTAGCCCTGGCCCGGGCCCTAAACTTAAACCTAACCCCAACCCTAAACCTAACCCTAATCCTAAACATAAACATAAGCATAACAATAACCCTAAACCTAGCCCTCATCTAGCCCTGGCCATAACACAAACCCAAACACTAACCCAAAACCTAAACCTAGCACTAGCCTTAGCCTTAGCCCCAGTTATAACACTAACCCTAACCCTAAACCTAAACCTAGCCATAAGCCAGCCCTATTCTTAACCCTAACCCTAACAGTAACCCTAACCCTAATCCTAACACTAACAATAGCCCTAGCCTTAGACCTAGCATTAGCTGTAGCCCTATCCCTATCCCTATCACTAACCCTAATGGTAACCCTAGCCCTAGCCCTGGCCCTAAATCAAATCATAGCACTATCCCTAATTCTAACCTTAACAAAAACCCTAAATGAACCATAACTGTAATGAAAACCCTAGCCCTCACCTAGCCCTAGCCTAACCCTAACCCTAACCCTAAACCTATGCATTGCCATAGCCCTAGCTCTAGGGCTAGCCTTAACCCTAAAACTAATCCTAACCCTAGTCTTAGACCTAGCCCTAGAGATAGCCCTAATCTTAACACTAATCATAGCCCTAGGCTAAGACCTAGTCCTAACTGTACCCTAATCCATACATTAAGCCTAACCCTATAAACCTAGCACTAGCACTAGCCTAGCCCTAACTTTTACTGTAACAATAACTCTAACCTTAATCCCAACAATAAACCTAACACTTTCCTAGGTCCTACCCTAACCCTAACCATAGCCCTAGCCCTATCCTAGCCCTATTACTAACCCAAACCCTAACATTAATCCTAATCCTAGCTTTTACTAGACATAACCGTAGCCCTAACCCTAACTCTAAACATAATCCTAACCAAACCCTTATTCTAACCCTAAAACTAGCCCTGTTGTATTCCTAACCCTGAACCTAAACCTAAACCTAACCCTTACCATAACCCTGAACCTAGACCTAGGCACGGCCCTAGAAGTAACCATAAGACTAACTGTAACCCAATCCCTAGCAGTAAACCTAGCCCTAGTTTAAGTGCTCGCTTCACCCTAAACCCTGGACCTAGCCCTAGCCCGTGCCCTATCCAAAACCCTAGCCCTAAACCTAATCCTAGACCTAGTATTAGCTCTAACCCTAGCACTAACCCAAACCCTAATTCTAACTCTAACCCTAACACTAAACCTAGCTCTAGGCATAGCTGTAGCCATAACACTAACACTAACACTAGCCCTAGCCTATCCCTAGCCCTAACCCTAATCCTAACCATAAGATAAGCCCTAGCCCTAGCCCTAACCATAACCATAACCATAACACTAAGCCTATCCCGAAACCTAACAGTAATCCTAACCCTAACATGAACAATAACACTAACCCTAAGCCTGACACTCGCCTAACCCTAGCGCTAATTCTAACCCTTAAACAAGTCCTAGACCTAGCCCTAGCCATAGGACTAGCACTAACCCTAACACTAACCTTAACCCTAGCTCTACTCCTAGCCCTGGCCCTAAACTTAACCCTTACCCTAACCCAAACTTTAACCCTAGCACAATCCTTAACCCTAGCCCTAGCCCTAACCCTAACCTTAGACCTTTCCCTAACCCTAACCATAACCCTAGTCCTAGATTTAACCCTAGCCCTAAACCTAACCTAATGCTAATTCTAATCCTAACCATAACTGTAACCCTAACCCTAACTCTAAAACTAACCAAAACCTAGCCCTAGCCCTAACTCTAACCCTAACACTTCTCTAACCCTAAGCCTAAAACTATCCTAGCCATAGGCATAGTCCTAGTCCTAACAATAACCCTAATCCTAGCCCTAGCCCTAGACATAGACCTAACTATGGCCCTAGATCTAGACCTAGCCTTATCTCTATCTCTATTGCTAAACTTAAACTTAGCCCTAGATCTAGACCTAGCCTTAACCCTAACCCTAACTCTAACCAAAACCTAGCCATAGTCTTAGCCCCCAAAAACTAACCAAACCAAAACCCTAACCCTAAAACTAAATCTAGCAGTAGGCATAGTCCTAGCCCTAACCCTAACCCTAATCATGTACCTAACAATAACCCTAACCCTAATGCTAACCATAGCAATAGCCATAGCTGAAGCCCTAAGCCTTTACCTAAACCTAGCTAAACTTTAACCATAAGTGTAACCCTAACCTAACCCTAAATGTAATCCTAGCCCTGGCCCTAGCCTAGCAATAACCTAAGCCTAACTCTAACTGTAGTCCAAGCCATAGCCCTAGACCTAGATGTATTGCTAACCTAGCCCTAACCTAAAACTAACCTTAGCCCTAGAGCTAGCCATAGCCCTAGGCCTAACCCTAACCCTAATATTAACACTAACATGAACCCTAGCAATAGCCATATTCCTATCCATAACCATAACCCTAGCAGTAACCATAACCCTAACAGTAACTCTAGCCCTAGCCCTAGACAGAACCTAGACCTAGACCTAACCCTAACTCTAACACTAACTCTAGCCCTAGTCAAGCCCTAGGGCTTACCCTACCCATAGTCCTAACCCTAAACCAACTTTAACCCTAAACCTAACTCTAAGCCTACCTCTAACCCTAGCCCTCTCACCTGAAACAAGCCTAGATTTAGCCCTATTCCTAACCCCAGAATTAACCCTAACCCTCACCCTAGCCCTAAACCTAACCCTAACCATAACCCTAACCCTAATTATAACACTAACTCTAACCATAACCTGAACCATAACCATAACCCTAGCCATTGCCTAACTTAGCCCTATCTCTAAACCTAAAACTAAACCTAGTCCTAGTCCTAGAACTAGGCATAGACCTAATTCAATCCATAATCCTTGCCCTAGCCCTAGCCCAAGCCCTCACCTAACCCAAACCCTAACCCTAGTCCGAGCTCTAGCCCTAGCCATAGGGCTAATCCTTTATCTAACTCTAACCCTAACCCTATTCCTAAACCTAAACCTAATCATAGCCAGGTATAGACGTAGCCCTAACACTAACTCTTACCTTAGCCCTAACCCCAAACCTAAGCCTAATGGTAACACTAGCACAAGCCCTAGCCCTAACACTAGCCCTATACTTAGCTCTAACTTTAACCCTAATGTAACCCTAACCTAAACCTAAAATTAGTGCTAGTCCTAGCCCTAACCTTAGCACTAACCTAAGCCTATCAATAACTCTATCCCAAACCCTAGCCCTAGAACTAGCATACTATTAACCCTAACCTAAACTTACCTTAATGCTAACCATAACTGTAAGCCTAAACCTAGCTATAACCCTAGACCTAGACATTACCCTAGCCATAGCCCTAGCCATAAACCTAGATTTAGCCCTAGCCTTAGGCCTATTCCTAGCCCTAGCAATAACCATAACCCTAAACCTAACAATAACCCTAACCCTAGCCATAGAACTAGCACTAACCCTAGCCATAACCCTAGCCATAGCCCAAGTCCTAACCCTAACCTTAACCATAGCAATAGGTAGTTGGGCCTTAATCCTAAACCTAATCAAAAACCAAGCCCTAACCCTAACATTAAATCTACAAAGCCATAAGCCAAGCCCTAGCTCTAACCCTAACCCTTATTATAACCTTAACACTAACCCTATCCTTAACCCTAATCCTAGCCCTTGCCCTTGCAATAATCCCAACCCTAATCCTAACTCTAGCCCTAGCCATATCCTTAGTCTTACTGGTAAAAATAACCCTAACCATACCTATAAACCTAAGATTAATTTTAATCCTAATCATAAGCCTAATCCTAGCTATAGCCCTAGTCCTAGCCAAACCCTATCTCTAGGCATAGCCCTAGCCCTAAACGTAACCCTAACCCTAACACTAACCATAGCCCTAAAACTAGCCATAGCCCATCCCTAAACCTAACACTAACCCTAATCCTAATCCTAATCCTAAACCTAACACTAACCTTAACCAAAATCCTAGCCCTTGCCTAGCCCTATCCTTAACCCTAACCCTAAACCTAGCCATAGCCCAGCCCTAGCCATAGCTCTAACCCTAACAGTAATCCAACACTACCCCTATCCCTACCCTAACCTAACCTGAACTATAAAACAAACCCTAACCCTAGCCCTTGCCTAGCCCTAGCCCTAAACTTAACCCAAGCCCTAAACTAGCCCTAGCCCTAAACTTAAACCTAACCTTAACCGTAACCCTATACCTAAACCTAGACGTAATCATAGCCCTAACCCCAGCCCTAGCCCTAACACTAATGCTAAACATAATCCTAACCCTAACCCTAGTCCTATCCCTATCCCTAGCACTAAGCCTCAACCTAACTCTTACTCTAGCCAAAGCCCTAACTGTATGCCTAGACCTACTGTTAACCTAACACTAATCCTAACCCTAACACTAGTTTCAAGCCTAATACAAGCTTAGCACTAGACCTAGCCCTAGCTCTAGCCTTAGACCTAACCCTAAAATAATCCTTACTCTAATCCTAACATTGTCCTAGCCCTAAATGTAGCCTTAGCATGAACCTTAGCATAACCCTAGCACTAGCTCTAACCCTAACCTTAACCCTAGCCCTAACTTTAAACCTAACCATAACCCTAAGCCTAAACTAAACCTAAACCTAACCATAGGAATAGCTCTTGCCCTAACCCAAATCTTTATTGTACCCTAACCCTAAGCATATCTCTAACCCTAAAGCTAGCCTTACTCCTAGACCTAACTATAGCCATAGCCCAAGCCCTAGCCCTAGGCCTACCCTAATGCAGTCCCTAACTTTAATCCAAAACCTAGCCATAGTCCTAGCCCTAGCCCTAGCCCTAGCCCTAACCCTAACCCAAAGCTTAACTGTAACCCTAACCCTACCTCTAACCCTAATCTAAATCTAACACTAACCATAAAGCTAACCCTAACCTAGGGCAGCCTATCTGTAACCCTTTCCCTAAACATAAAGCAAGCCCTAGCCTAGTTTTAGCACTAAACTTAAACCTAATTATAACCCTAACCCTAAACCTAAACCTAGACATAGGCATAGCCCTAGCCCCAGTGCTAACCCTAGACCTAGCCTTAACCATAGCCCTAACACTAACCTTAAACATAATCTGAACCCTAACTCTAACCCTAGTACTAGCCCTAGCACTAATACTAGCACTAAACCTAAACCTAACTAACTCTAGCCATAGCCTAGCTGTATGCCTAGACCTACTGCTAAACCTAACAATAATCCTAACCCTAACCTTAAACTTAATCTTAACCATAGCTTTAAGCCTAACCCAAGCCATAGCCCTAGCCCTAGCCCTAGCACTAGACCAAACCCTAAACATGATCCTAATCCTAACCCTAACCCTAGTCCTAGCCCTAGCTCTAGGCCTAGCACAAATCTAAACCCTAACCCAAATCCTAACCCTAACCCTAATAATAGCCCTAGCCCTAGCCCTAGCCCTTGACCAAAAACTATCCGTAACCCTAACCTTAAACCCAGACCTAGCCTTAAAACTAACCATAAACCAAACCATAAAACTAAACCTAAACCTAGCCATAAGCATAGCCCTAGACCTAACACCAACCCTTACAGTAACCCAAACCCTAACAATCTCTAATCCTAATACTAGCTTAGTCCTAGTCCTAAATGTAGCCCTAGCCCAAGCCCTATCCCTAGGCCTAGCCCTAACATCTCAACCCTAACCCTAACCCTAAACCTAGCCCAAGCCCTAATCCAAGCCCTAGCCCTAGGGCTAACCATAACCCTAAAACTAACCTTAAACCAAGCCCTAGCCCTAGCTCTAGTCCTAGCCCTAGCCCTAGCCCTAGCCATAACCATAATCCTAACTGTAACTCTAACCTGACATCATACCCTATACCTAATCCTAATCCCAACCATAACACTAACCCTAACCCTAGCCCTCGCCTAGCCCTAGCCCTATATGAAATGTTAACCTTAACCTTAGCCTAGCCCTACCCTAAACTTAAAACTAAACATAACCCTAACCCTAAACCAAAACAGATGTATGCATAGCCCTAAACCCAGCCCTAACCCTAGCCCTAGAATTAGTCCTAACACTAACCTTAAACATAATTCTAACTCTAACCCTAAACCAGTTCTAGCCCTAGTCCTGGCATAGCACTAATCCTAATCTTAACTCCAACTCTAGACCTAGCCCTAGATGTATTCCTAGACCTACAGCTAACCAACAGTAATCCTAACTCTAACCATAACAGTAATCTTAACTCTAGCCTTAAGCCTAAACAGAGCCATAGCCCTAGCAATAGATATAACCCTAGCCCTAGCCAAAGCCCTAACCCTAACCCTAAGCCTAACCCTAATCACATGCCTACTAGAAACACAACCTTAACCTTAACCCTAGCCTTAGCCCTAGCATAAACCCTAGGTCTAGCCCTAATCCTAACCATAACCCTAACCAAAACCTTAACCTTAAACCTTAGTCTAACCCTAGCCCTACTCCTTCCTAATCTGAACCAAAATTCTAACCCTAATCCTAAACCTAGCCCTAAGTCTAGCCTTAGCCCTAGCCCCAGCCCTAACCCTAAACTTAAAATTAAGCCTAACTCTATCCCTAGCCATAGCTCTAGGCCTAACCCTAACTCTAAACATAGCCCTAGACATGTATTAGCCCAGGCCCTAACCATAAACCGTAACACTAAACCTAGTGCTAACCCTAACCCTAACCCTAGCTCTAGCCCCAGTCCTAGCCCTAGGCCTAGCACTAATGCTAATCCTAACCTTAACATTAACCCTAACCCTATCCTTGAACTAGTCCTAGACTTAGCCCTAACTTGAGCCCTAACCTAACAATAACCATAATTCTAATCAAACCCTAAACCAAGCACTAGACTTAGCCTTAGACCTAAACCTAACCTAACCCTAGACCTGGCTCTAGCCCTAGCCCTAAATCTATCTATAACCAAGCCCTAGACCTAGCCAAATCCGAAAGCTAACCCTAACCCTAACCTTAACCATAAACTTAACCATAACCCAAAGATAAATGCAGCCCTAGCCACAGCCCTAACCCTAACCCTAAACCTAAACCTAAATGTAGCTATAGGCATAGCCCAAGTCCTAAAACTAACCTTACCCATAACCCTAACCCTAACACTAAGCCTAACCCTAGCCTTAGTCCTAGCCCAATAACTATTTCTAACCCTAACCTTAACTCTAGACCTATCTTAGCCCTAGCCCTATCCTTAAACCTCACCATAACCATAATCCTAAACCTAAACCAAGCAGTAAGCATAGCCCTAGCCCTAAACCTAACCCTTGCTCTAAACCTATCTCTAACCCTTACTCTAACCCTAACACTAAACCTATCTCTAACCCTAACACTAGCCCTAGCACTAATCCTAACCCTTAATGTAACCCTAACCCTAGTCTTAGACTTAGCCCTAGCACTAAACCTAACTCTAACACTCTAACCCTGGCCCTAGCCATATCCCTAGCAGTACTGCTAACACTAACATTAATCCTCACCCTAAACCTAATCATAATCATAACCCTGTCAGCCTAAATGGAGCTACAGTCATAGCCCTAAAACCTAACATTAGCCCTAGAATTAGCCGTAACCCAAAACCTAAGCCTAGCCCTAGCTAACCCTAACCCTAACCATAGCTTTAGGCCTATCCTAGCCCAGGCCCTAACTCTAACCCTAGATTAACCTAACCCTAGACCTAGTCATAGTGCTAATGCTAACCATAATTCTAACACTAACCCTAGTCCTAACTAGAACCCTAGCACTAGCCCAAGTCATAGCTGTACCCCTAGATCTAGCCCTACCCCTATCCCTAATCATAACTGTAACCCTACAATAACCCTAACCCTAAGCCTAACCCTTACACTAGCACTAGCCTTAGCTCAGGCCCTAAACCTAATCTAATCCTAACCCTAGCCCTAGCTGTAACCCTGGCCCTAACCCTAACAAATCCTAGCACTAGTTCTAGCCCTAACACTAATTCTAACCCTAACCCAAAAACTAAATCTAGCCATAGACAGATTCTAAGTCCTAAACCTAACACTAACTGAAACCCTAAAAATAACACTAACCTTAATCCTAGGCCGAGCCCTAGCCCTAACTCTATCCCTAGAATGAGACCTAACCCGAAATCTTAATGTAACCTTAACCCTAACACTAAAACTAACACTAACCCTAACCCTAGTCTTAGACCTAGTCCTAAACCTACACCTAACACTGGCCCTAGTCATAGCCTTAAACCCTAGACCTAATGCAAACTTAGACCTATACCTAACCCTAATACTAAACCTAGCCCTACCTCTAGCATTAGCCCTAGCCATAGCTCTATCCCTAACCCTAATCTTAACTCTATCCTTAGAACTAGTACTAACCCTAACACTAATAGTAACCCTAAGCCTAACCCTAACAAATACCTAGACCTAGACCTAACAATAACACTAACCATAACCATAACTATAACCATAAGCATAACACTAATGCTAGACATAGCCTTATCCATTGATCTAAACCTAACCCTAATCCTAGCCCTAGCTCTAGCCCTAGCCCTACCCCTAGCCCTAAACCTAGCTTAATGCTAGCCCTAGCCCTAACACTAACCCTAACCCTAACCCTAACCATAAGCATAACCCTAACCCTAACTCTAACCTTAACCACAACACTAAAAAAATCTTAGCACTAGCTTTGCACTAACCATAACCCTAACACTAACACTAACCCTAAGCCTAGCCATAGGCATGGCCCTAGCCCTAATCCTAACTCCAACCATAACTCTAACCTAGACCTATCACTAGCCCTAGACCTACACCTAACCCAAACCCTAAGTATAATCCTAACCCTAACCCAAAATGTAAATATTCTAGTGCTAATCCTAACCTTAGCCCTGTCCCTAGCCCTAGCCTAGCACTAGCCCTTACCCTAAACCACCATAACTCTAACCTTAAACCTAAACCTAGCTGTAGGCGTGGCCCTAGCTCTAATTCTAACCCTTACTGTAGCCCTAACCCTATTCCTGTCTCTAACCCTAATGCTAGCCCTAGCACTAGCCCTAGTGCTAACCTTAACCCTAATGTAAACCTAACCCTAACCCCAATCTTAGCCATAGCAGTAAACATAACCCTATCTCTAACACTAACCCTAGCCCTAGCTCTAGCCCTAGGCCTACCTTACCCATAGTCCTAACCCTAATGCTAACCCTAAACCTAAACCTAACTGTTGTCCCAGCATTAGCCCTAGACCTAACTCAACCTAAATCTACACTAAATTAGCCCTAGTACTAGCCCTAATGCTAACTCTAACCCAAACCCTAGTCTTAACCATACCTAATGGTAACCTTAACCCTAACTCTAACCGTAATCGTACTACTAACGTAAACACTAACACTAACCCTAACCCTAGCCTTTGCCTAAACTTAGCCCTATCACTAAACCTAAACCTAGCCCTAGCCCAAGCCCTAGCACTCATTTAACTCTAGACCTAAACATAACCCTAAACCTAGCACTAGCCTTAGGCATAACCCTAACCCAAACACTAACCATAACCCTTTCCCTAGTTCTAGTCTTAACCCTAGACCTAGCCCTAACCCTAACCCTAACCCTAAATGTAAACTTAGCCATAGGTATAGCCCTAGACCAAAACCTAACACTTACCTTAACCTTAATCCTAACACTACACTAACCTAACCCTAACCTTAACACTAGCCCTAGCACTAGCCATAAACCTAGCCCTAGCCTAGTTCTGACTTTAACCCTAAACATAACAGTAACCTAACCTTAATCCTAGCCCTAGACCTATCACTGACATTAACCCTAAGTTTAACCCTAACCTAACCATAAACCTAGTCAGAGTCTTAGCCCTAGCACTAACCCTAAGCCTATCGATAACTCTAGCCCAAGACTTAGCCCTAGACCTAGCTCTCCTGCTAACCCTAACAATAACTTGAACCATAACCTTAACCCTAACCCTAACCATAAGCCTGAACCTAGCTAAAACCCTAACTCTAGCCCTTAAATTAAACTTAACCCTAGCCCCAGGCCTAGCCCAAGCCCTAGTACTAGCCCTAACATTAAAACTAACACTAAACCAAGCCCTAGTCAAACCCCTAGCCCTAATCCTAACCCTAATCTAAACCTAATCCTAGCAATAGTCCTAGCCCTAGGGTTTACCTTTTTCCTAGTTCTAACACTAATCCTAGCCCTAACCTTAAATGTAACTTTATCTCTAGCTCTAGCTCTAGCCCTAGCCCTAGCCCTAACTCTCACCCAAAACCTACCATAGAATTAGCCCGAGTCCTAGCACTAATGCTAACCCTAACCCTCACCCTAGACCTAACCCTAACACTATCCATAACCCTAATCATAACCCTATCCTAACCCTAACCCTAACCAAGCCCTTGCCTAACCTTAGCCCTATCCATAACCCAAAACCTCGACTTAAACCATGCCCTAGCACTAGGTCTAGATCTAACTTTAATCCTAACCCTAACCATATCCCTAGCCCTAGCCCTAGACCTATTCACAGCTATAGAACTAGACCTAGAACTAGAATTTACCCTAACCATAATTGGAACCCTAACACTAACCATAACCCTAGCCATAATACCAACCTTAGCCCTAACCTTAGCCCTAGACCTAAACCTAACCCTAATCCTAGTCCTAGCTCTAGCACTAGCCATACTCCATCCCCAACCCTACCTTAATGCTAACCCTAGACCTAGCCCTTACCCTAACCCGAAACCTAACCATAACATTAAACCTAACTCTAACACTAACTTTAACTGAAACCATAACCATAACTCTAACCATAGCTCTTGCTTAACCTTAGTCCTATCCCTAACCCTAAACCTGGACCAAGCCCTAGGCCTAGAGCTAAATCTAATCCTGATCCAAACCCTAACCCTAAACCTAACCTTAACCCTAACCCTAGCCCTAGCCAAAGCCCTGGTTATAGTCATAGACCAAGCAATAGCCATAGGCCTAGCACTAAAAGTAAGCATAACCCTAACACTCCTAACCCTAACCATAACACTAACACTAACCCCTGCACTTGCCTTATCCCTAGACCTAAACCTAACTCTAATCCTAGCTATAACTCTAGCCCTAGCCCTACCCCATCCCTAACCCTAATTCAATGCTAGCCCTAGCCCTAACCTAAACTATAACTGTAACCCTAACCCTAACCAAATCCTAGCCCTAGCACTCACCCTAGCTGTAACCCTAACCCTAAAACTAACCTTAACCCTAAGCCTAGCCACGTACCTAGCCCTAGCCCTAAACCTAATAATACCCATAACCCTAGCAATAACCCTAACCAAATACTAGCACTAGCCCAGGTCCTAAGCTTAATGCTAACCCTAAAATAAAACCTAGCCATAAAAATAGCCCTAAGCCTAATCCTAACCCTAACTGTAACCCAAATAACCCTAACCTAACCCTAACAATAGCCCTAGACCTAGACCTAGACCTATCATTAAATCTACTGCTATACCTAACCAAAACCCTAAACATTATCTTAACCCTAACCCTTTCCCCAGACCCAGCCCTTGCCCTAGGACTAGCACTAACCCTAACCCTAACCCTAACCCTAACCCTAACCCTAACCCTAAACGTAACTCTAGCCCTAGCCCTAGACCTAGCCCTAGTCCTAGCCCTAGCCTGAAAACTATCCCTAATCCTAACCTTAACCATAGGGCTAGCCTTAAACAAACCTGACCATAATCTAACCCTAAACCTAAACCTAGCAGTAGGCATAGCCCTAGCACTAACCCTAAAACTGACTGTAACCCTAACCCTAACCCTATTTCTAACCCTAATGCTAGCCCTAGCCCTAACAATAGCCCTTTCTCTAGCCCTAACCCTAAATGCACTAGCCCTAATGCTAAATGTAAACCTAACCCTAACCCTAGTCTTAGCCTTAGCCTTAGCCTTAACCCTAACCCTAACCCTAATCCTATCCCTACTGGAAACTAAGCCCTAACCCTAACCATAGCCCTTGCTTAGCACTGGCCCTAGCCCTAACCCTAACTCTAGTCCTAGCCGTAGACCTAGCCCTAGACCTATCCCTAACCCTAGGTCTAGCCCTAATGCTGACCCTATCCCTAACCCTAACCCTAAGCTTAACTTTAGCCCTAGCCCAAGCCCTATTCTTAACCCTAATCCGAATCCTAACCCTAACCCTAGAACTAGTCCTAACCTTAGCACTACCTCAAGAGCTAAACCTAACTATGTCATAATTCTAACCCTAACCCTAATCCTAGCCCTAGGCCTAGTCCTAGCATTAGTCATCCCTATCCCTAAACCTAAACATAAACCTAACTCTATCCCTGGCTCAAGAATTAATGCTAACCCTAACCCTAACCCTAGCCCTAGGCCAATCCTAGCCCATGCCCAACCATAAATCTAACACTAAACCTGACCTAAGCACTAGTCCAAGCCTTAAAGCTAACCATAAACCTAGCCCTAAACTTAAACCTAACACTAGCCCTAGTTATAACCATGGCCAAGCCCTAGCCCTACCCCTAATCCTAAACATAACCATAACCCTGACCCTAACCAAACCCTAACCCTAGCCCAAGACTTAACCCTATACATAAACTTATCCATAGTTCTAGCCTTAGCCCTCCACTCTCCCTAACTCTACCTTAACCCTAGCACTAGACCTAACCATAGCCCTAACCCTAAACCTAACCCTAACACTAATGCTAACCTTAACCAAAACCTAAACCTAGGCCTAGGCATAGCCCAAACCCAAACCTAGCACAAGCCCTAACCTAAACTGAACCTAGCCATAGACGTAGTTCTAGAACTAGGCCTAGTCCTAACACTAACCTTAACCTTAACCCTAAACCTCTCCCTAGACCTATCCCTAAACCTAATCATAACCAAAACTCTAACCCTAATTATAACACTACCCCTAAAAAATAGTCCATCCCTGGCCATAGCCTTAGCCCTAGCACTATCCATAACCCTAAACTTAATCCTACTCAATCTCTAGCCCTACACTTAGCCCTAAACTCAAACCAAACCTAGACCTAGGCTTAGTCCTAGACCTAGACTTAACCTTAACACTAACCCTAAACCTGTTCCTAGCCCTAATCCTGGCCCTAACCCTAAAGATAACTGTAACCATAACCCTAACCCAAAATCAAATGGTAACACTAACCCTAGACCTTGCTTTAGCCCTATGCCTAAACCTAATCCTAACTCCAGATCTAGCCCTATCCCTAAACTAACCATAGCCCTAGACCTAGCCCTAGCCCTAGCCCTAACCCTAATGCTAACTGTACCAGAACCCTAACTATAACTCAAAGCTAACCCTAAACCAAACCTAGCCTTAGATGTAGCCGTAACCCTAAGCTAACTTAACACTAACCCTAAACTTAAACCTAGCCATAGGCATAGCTGTAGCACTAACAATAAATCTAATGGTAAACCTAACAATAACCTAACTAACCCTTGCCCTAGCCCTAGCCCTAGCCCTACACTAACCCTAGCCCTAAATCTAACCCTAAGCCTAAACCTAACCCTAACCCTAATACCTAACCCTAATCTACATCCTAGACCTATCACTAACCCTAAGTCTTACTCTAATTCTAGTCCTAGCCCTAGATCTAGACCTACTGCTAACCCTAAGCCTAACCATACCCTAACTGTAAGTCTAATCCTAGCTATAGCCCTAGCCCTAGAACTAACACAAACCTAGCACTAGCATTAGCTCTAACCATAACCATGAACCTAACCCTAACCTTAACACTTCCCTAGCCCTAGTCATAGCCCTAGCCCTTACCCTTACCCTAACCCTAACAATAACTCTTATGTTAAAACAAACCATAACCCTAAAGCTAACCCTAGCCATCACCTAACAATAACTCTTATGCTAAAACAAACCATAACCCTAAAATTAACCCTAGCCATCACCTAGCCTTAGCCATAACCCTAACCCTAACTCTAGTCCTAGCCATAACATGAGACTGAGCTCTATAGCCCTATCTCTAACCCAGCACTAGCATTATCTCTAACCCTAATGCTAACCCTAGTCCTAGCCCCAGCTCTAGTGGTACCTATATTCCTAACAGTAAAATTAACTCAAACCATAACCATAACCCTAACCCTAGTGCTAGCCCTAGACCTAGCACTAGTCCTTACCCTAACCCTAACCCTAATATTAAACCTAACCTGAACCATGACCCTAAAACTAATCTTAGCCCTTACCTAGCCCTACCCTAGCCCTAACCCTAACCCTAACTCTAACCCTAGCACTAGCAGTAGTCCTAGCCCTAGGCCTAGCCAAAATCTAAACCCTTACCAATACCATTACCCTAACCCAAACCCTAAATATAACAAGAACTCTAACCTTAGCCCTTACCTTGCCCTGACACTATAACTAAACCTACAGAGAATAATAACCCTAACCCTAACCCTAGACATAGGTATAGATCTAGCACTAAACCTAGCCTTAACACTAACTATAAACCTAGCAAAGGCCTTGATAGAGTCCTAGCCCTAACAATAACCCTAACCCTAACACTAACCCTAGCCATAGCCATAATGCTAACCTTAAACCTAACACTAACCCCAATATAATCATAACTTTAACCCTAAGCATAAATCTAGCCTAGTCCTAACTCTAACCATAACCCTAGCCCTAACTGTAACACTAATCCTAACCCTAGGCATAGCCCAAACACTAACCCTAGCCCTAGTCCTAGCCCTAGACCAAACCCTAACCCTAACCAGAACATATACCCTAACCCTAAAACTAAAACAAACCCTAGTCATAATCTAGCCCTACCCTAACCCTAACCCTAACCCTAACACTAGCCCTAGCTCTAGCCATAGCCATAGCCTTAAACCTAACACTAACTCTAACTGTAACCATAAACTTAACCCTAACCCTAAGCCTAAGTCTAGCTTAGTTCTAGCCCTAACCCCAACCCTAAACCTAACCCTAAACATAACACTAATCCTAACCCTAGGCATAGCTCTAGCATTAGCCCTAGCCCTAGCCCTAGACCAAACCGTAACCCTAACCAGAATGCTAACCCTAACCCTAACACTAAAACAAACCCTAGTCCTAAATCTAGCCCTAATTCTATCCATAACACTAACACTAATGCTAATCCTAGACCTAGTCATAGCCATAGCACATGCCCTAGCACTAGCCATAGCCCTAACCCAAAATATAACCCTAATCATAACCATAACCATAACCCTAGACCTAGCTATAGCCTTATCACTAATTCAAACCCTAATCTGAAACATAACCATAACCCTAGGGATATACCTAGTCCTAACCCTAGTACTAACTCTAAACATCCCTAACTCTAGACCTAGCACTAGGCTTAGGCCTAACACTAATCCTCAACTAACCCAAGACCTAGCCCTATTCCTAGTTGTAACCTAACCCTAACAATAACCCTAACCATAGCCCTATTCTTAGCCCTAACCCTAACCCTATCCCTAACCCTAAACTAGCCCTAACCCTAGCCCTAGTCTTAAACCTAACCCTAACCCTAACACTAGCCCTAGCCCTAGCCTAGCCATAGATGTAGCCCTAGCCTAACCCTAACCCTTACCCTAGCTCTAGCCCTAGCCCTGGCCCTACACCTAGCCCTAGCCGTACCCCTAGACCTAACCCTAACCCTAACTCTAACCCTATTCTAGGGCTAGCTCTATACCTAGCCCTAACCCTCTCCCTAAACCTAGGCAAAGAACTAACCCTTGTCATAGACCTAGCTCTAATCCTAAACAAAAGCCTAGCCATAGCCCTAGCATAAGCCCTAATCAAACCCTAGCCATAGCCCAGCCCTAGGCATATACCTAGACCTGACCCTAATCCTATCTTTAACCCTACTTAGGGCTACCTCTACACCTAGCCCTAACCCTCTCCCTAACCCTAGCAGTAGAACTAGCCCTAGTCATAGACTTAACCAAAACCCTAATCATAGCCCTAGCACTAGCCCTAGTTTAACCCTAGCCCAAACCATAATCAAACCCTAATCCTAAACCTACCCCTAAACCTAGGCTTAGTATTATCTGTAAGCCAAACACTAAACCTAGTCCTAGCTTTAGCCCTAGCTCTAGATGTAACCCTAGTCCTAAGACTAATCCTAACTCTAGCCCTAGCATTAGACCTAACCCTAATCCTCAACCTAGCCCTAGGCCTAGAACTAGCCCTAGCCCTAACCCTAACCCTAACCCTAACACCAACACTAACCTTAACCCTACCATAGCCATAGCCCTAGCCCTAACCTTAACCCTAATCCTAACTGGAAACATAACCCTAACCCAAAAACTAGCCATAGCCATAGCCCTAGAATTGGCCTAGCCCTTACACTAACTAAAACCATACCCTAGCCCTAATGCTAAACTTAACACTATGCTTAATCATATCCCTAACCCTCACCCTAACACTAGCCCTAGCCCTAACCCTAGCCCAGACTTAACCCTAACCCTAAACATTAATACAACCCTCACCATAAACTTAACACTAACCCTAGCCCTAATCCTAGCCCTAACCATCAGCCTAACCCTAATCCTAGCCATAGCCCTAGCCCTAGCCCTAGCTGAAGCCCTAGACCTAAACCTACCCCTAACTATAATCCTAACCCAAACCCTAACACTAATCCTGGACCTAGTCATAGCCCTATCCCTAACCCTAGCCCTAACCCTAACCCTAACCCCAACCATATACTAGACCTAGCCCTAGGCCTAGCCCTAGTCCAATTCCTAACCAGAAAAATAAACCTAACCCTAACCATAGCCCTAGCCCCTGCTGTAACCCTTACCCTAACCATAATCCTAACCCTAGCCTTAACTTAGCCTTAGACCAAGCCCTAGCACTAAACCAAACATTAACTGTAACCCTAAGCATAACTCTAACCATTACCTTAACCATATCCCTAGCTCTATCCCTAATTCTAAACCTAACACTAACTGTAGCCCTAGCCCTAATCCTAACCATAATCCTAACCCTAACACTAACCTTAGCCCTAGCCCTATCACTAAAGCTTTGACCATAAACATAAACCTAACCCTAACCCTAACTGTAACCCTAACCTTAACCCTTGCATAGACCTAGACCTAGCCCTAACCATAGCCCTAGCCCTAGCCATAACCCTAACACTAACTCTACCCCTAACCCGAACTCTAACCCTAGCCCTACAGTAAATTAAACCCCAATTTTAGTTTTTGCCCAAGCCCTCACCTAGCCCTAGACCTAACGATAACACTAACTCTAGCCCTAATCCTAGTCCTAGACCTAGGCTTAAACCTAACCCTAATCCTTTCTTTAAAAAAAGATTTATTTATTTTTACTTGAAAGTCAAAATTACACAGAGAGGATAGGCAGAGAAAGAGAGAGAGAGAGGTCTTCCATCCGATGGGTCACTCTCCAATTGGCCACAATGGCCAGAGCTGCTGGGATTCGAACCGGCACTCATATGGGATGCCGGTACTGCAGGCAGTGGCTTTAACTGCTATGCCACAATGACAGCCCCATAACCCTAATCCTAACCCTAACACTAGCACTAGTCCTAGCCCTAGAACTTCCCTAGCTCTAGCCCTAACCCTAACCATAACACTAAGCTCTAACCCTAGTCCTAGCCCTAGAACTTCCCTAGCTCTAGCCCTAACCCTAACCATAACACTAAGCTCTAACCCTAACCTGAACCATAACAGTGACCCTAACCATTGCCCTCACCTACTCCTTTAACTAACCCTAACCTTAGCACTAGCTCTAGCCATAGCTCTAAACCTAGCCCTAACCTTAAAAGTAACCATAACACTAGCCCTAGAACTAGACCTAGCCCTAACCCTAAAAATAACCCTAAACAAACCCTAATGCTAACCCTACCCTAAACCTAGCCATAGCCCTATCCCTAGCCATAGCTGTAGCCCTATTCCTAACCCTAAACCTAACACTCTTAGTCCCAGCCCTAGACTTAAACTTAGCCCTAGGGTTATCTGTAGCCCTTGCCATAGTTGTAAAACTAACCCTAACCTAACCATAACCCTAGCCAAAGCCTCACAGTAGTCCTAGCCCTAATCCTAATCTGAAACTAACACTAATCCTTGCCCTAGCCCTAGCCATACCCTAACCTCAACCCTAACACAAAACATACACCAAACCCTAAACATAACCATAAACTAAACAATAATCATAGCCCTAGGCATAGCCCTGGCACTAGCCAGCCTACCCCTAGTCCTAAAACGTAACCCTAACCCTAACACTAACCCTAACCCTAACCTAGCCCTATCTTTAGCCCTAGAATTAACCCTAACTGTAACCATAACCCTAACCTTAACTCTAACCCTACACCAAACCCTAAGCCTAACCCTAATCCTAGCCCTAGCCCTAGCCCTAACCATGGTCCTGACCAAAACCATAACTCTAACCTTAACCCTATCTCTGGTCATAGACCTAGACCTACAACTAGCCCTAACCCTAACCCTAACTATAATCCTAGTCCTAATCATACCCCTAGAGCTAACACTAACCCTAACACTAACCCTACCCTAAATCTACCCCTATCTCTGGCCCTATCTCTAATCCTCACCCTAAAACTAGCCCTAGTCCTAGACCTAACACTAACCCTAACCCTAACTCAAACCGTATCACTAGCTCTAGCCCTAATCCTATCCCTACCCCTTACCCTAACCCTAACCATAATTCTAGCTCTAACACTAACCCAGGGCTAGCCCTAGCCCTAGCCCTAGCCCTAAGCCTGGCATTAGCCCTAGCCCTAGCACTTGCCCTAACCTCAAACCAAAACCTAACCCTAGTCCAAGCCCTAATCCTAGCCCTAGACCTAGCCCTAGCTGTAGCATTAACACTAACCATAACAGTAGTCATATCCCAATCCCTAACCCTAAATTTAGCTCTAGTGGTAGCCCTAACCATCTTCCTACCAAAACCCCTAACCCTAATCCTAAACCTATCCATAGGCATAAGCCTAGCCATAACTCTAACCCAAATCATAACCCTCACTTGAACCTAGCCCTGGCTCTAGCACTTGCCTAACCCTAGCCCTAGCACTACTTGTAGATCTAAACCTAACCCTAAACACAACCATGACCCTAATGCAAACCCTAACTCTATTCCTAGCCCTAGCCCTAGCAATAAACCTAACCCTAAATCTAGCCCTGGCCTTAGCCCTAATGCCAAAAATAACCCTAACCATATAACTAACCCTAACCCAAACTGTAGCCTTAACCCTAGACCTAGGCCTAGGGCTAACACTAATGTAACCCTAATCCTAACACTAACCAAAACCATAAACCTAACCCTAACACTAGCCATTGCCTAGCCTGAGACCTAGTCTTAACCCTAACTCTAATGCTAGCCCTAGACCTAGACCTAACCATAACCCTAACCTTAGCCCTAGCTTTAGCCCAAGATTTTCCCTATCCCTAGCCCTAAATGGAATCCTAACCCTAAACTTATCCATAGAGCTATACCTAGCTATAGCACTATCCCTACACCTAAACCTAAGCCTAACTCTAGCCTAAGTCCTAGCCCTATACATAGCCCTAACCCAACCCTAACCCTAGCCCTAGGCCAAGCTAGCCCTAGCCCTAATGCTGGGCTTAACACTAACCCTCAACCTAGCCCATGACTTAACCCTTGCTCTAACCCTAACCATAACCCTAGACCTAGCCGAAGCCTTAGTCCTAAACATGACCCTAAACCTAAAACTAACTCTAGCCCTAGCCTTAACATTAACCCTAACCCTAACCCTAAATCTTGCCATAGTTCTAGCCCAACCCTAATCCTAAACCTAAACCTAATACTAACCTTAACCTTAACCCTAACCCTATCCCTAAACCTAGTACTAGTCATAGCTGTATCCCTAGCCCCAGCCCTAATCCTCAGCCTTACACTAACCCTAGCCCTAACCCTAGACCTAAGCCTAGGCCTAGCCCTAGCCCTAGCCCTAACCCTAACTATAACTATAACACTAACCCCAACCCTAACCCTAGCCCAGTTCCAAGCCCTACTAGACTTAGGCCTAGCCCTAACTCTAAAAAACTCCAACAAAAATCCAAGCCCTAGCTCTAGCCTTAGCAGTACTCCTAGACCTTTTTTTAAAAAAATTTTATTTGGCCAGTGCCACTGCTCACTAGGCTAATCCTCCACCTGCGGTGCTGGCACTCTGTGTCTAGTCCCGGTCAAGGTGCCAGATTCTTTCCCAGTTGCTTCTCTTCCTGTCCAGCTCTCTGCTGTGTCCTGGGAGTGCAGTGGAGGTGCTTAGGCCCTACATCCACATGGGAGACCAGTAGGAAGCACTGGCTCCTGGCTACTGATTGGCGCAGTGTGCCAGCTGCAGTGCACTGGCTGTAGCGGCCATTTCAGGGGTGAACCAATGGAAAAAGGAGGACCTTTCTCTCTCTCTCTCTCTCACTACCTAATTCTGCCTGTCAAAAAACTTTTATTTAATAAATATAAATTGTGAAAGTACAACTTACGGATTGTAGTGGCTCCCCACCATAACCACCATCCCACCTGCAAATCATCCCATCTCTTACTCCCTCTCCCATCACATTCTTCATTAAGAATCATTTTTAATTATCTTTATATACAGAAGATCAATTTAGTGTATACTCAGTAAAGATTTCAAAAGATTGCACCCACACAGACACACAAAGTATAAAGTATTGTTTGAATACTAGTTTTACCATTAATTTGCATAGTACAACACATTAAGCACAGAGATTCTACATGGGGAGAAAGTGCACAGTGACTCCTGTTGTTAATTTAACAATTGACACTCTTATTTATGACATCACTAATCACCAGAGGCTCTTGTTATGAGCTGCCAAGGCTATGGAAGCCTCTTGAGTTCACAAACTCCGATCTTATTTAGACAAGGCCTTAGTCAAAGTGGAAGTTCTCTCCTCCTTTCAGAGAAAGGTACCCCCTTCTTTGATGGCCCATTCTTTCCACTGAAATCTCACTCACAGAGATCTTTCATTTAGGACATTTTTTTCCACAGTGTCTTGGCTTTCCATGCCTGAGAAACTCTCATGGACTTCTTAGCCTTAAGGGCTGATTCTGAGGCCAGAGTACTGTTTAGGGCATTTACCATTCTATGAGTCTGGTGTGTATCCTGCTTCCCATGTTGGATCATTCTCTCCTTTTTAATTCAATCAATTATTATTAGCAGTCACTGGTCTTGTTTATGTGATCCCCTTGACACTTAATCCTATCTTTATGATCAATTAAGAACTTAAACTGATCACCTTAACTAGTAAGATAGCATTGGTACATGCCAACTTAACGGGATTTGGTGTCCCATGATGCATTTCTAGCTCTACCATTAGGGGTAAGTCTGAGTGAGTGTGTGTCAAACCTGGTGGGTAGGAGAAGAGTTTTTTGTGGATGTCTGGAGAATTTGCCTCAACAATATAAATTGTACAGAAATCGGTGACACCTTTGAAGTGTTCTCCATGCTACAGGCTGTGCAGGCCAGCATGATTTGTCCACCATCCTCTGCCGCATCACTTTCCTCATATTCTTGCTCTAGCTCTTCCACCTCAAACAGTGAGAGAGATTACACTTGACGCTCATTATCCAGTTCATGTCATGTCTGTGCATCATGATTGTGGCCTCCATCTACACAGACCAGCACAGGAATTTCACAACAACAACCTGGAGTTCTATCATGTGACCATGGAAGGCAGATATGGCTATGCCTACATTCTGGCCTGTGTGGCCTTCGTCTTCACCTTCCTCATTGGTCTCATGAAAGTCAGAGTTACACAGAGAGAGGAGAGACAGAGAGAGAGAGAGAGAGAGAGAGAGAGAGAGAGGTCTTCCATCCAATGGTTCACTCCCCATTGGATGGAATGGCCAGAGCTGCACTGATCCAAAGCCAGGAGCCAGGAGTTTCTTCCAGGTCTCCAACATGGGTGCAAGGGCCCAAGGACTTGGGCCATCTTCTACTGCTTTCTCAGGCCACAGCAAAGAGTTGGATCAGATGGGGAAGGCTGGGTCTCAAGCTAGCGCACATATGGGATGCCAATGCTTCAGGCTAGGGTGTTACCCTGCTGGATTTCCTCTTCTGAAAATGTCTATTTAGGTCCTTGACCCATCACTTAACAGGATGGTTTGTTTTGTTGTTGTGGAGTTTCTAGATCTCTTTGCAGATTCTGGTTATTAATCCTTTGTCAGTTGCATAGTTTGCAAATATTTTATCCCATTCCATTGGTTGCCTCTTCACTTTCCTGGCTGTTTCTTTTGCAGTACAGAAACCTCAATTTGATGTAATCCTAATTGTTAATTCTGGCTTTGTCTACCTATGCCTTTGGGGTCTTTTCCAAGAATTCTTTGCCTATGCCTATATCTTGCAGAGTTTCTACGATGTTCTCTAATAATTTGATGGTTTGGGTCATAGATCTATATCTTTAATCCATGTTGAGTGGATTTTTGTGTAAGGTGCAAAATAGAGGTCTTGTTTCATACTTTTGCATGTGAAAATCCAGCTTTCCCAGCACCATTTGTTGAATACACTATCTTTTCTCCAAGAATTTGTTTTAGCTCCTTAATCAACTATAAGTTGGCTGTAGATGTTTGATTGATTTCTTCCTCTAGTCTGTTTCATTTGTCTAACCATCTATTTCTGTACAAGTACCATGCTGTTTTGATTATAACTGCCCTGTAGTATGTCTTGAAATCTGGTATTGTGATGCTTCTGGCTTTGTTTTTGTTGTACAAGATTGCTTTAGCTATTCGAGTTCTCCGGTGCCTCCATATGAATTTCAGCATCATGTTTTCCAGATCTGAGGAGAATGTCTTTGATATTTTGATTGGCATCACATTGAATCTATAAGTTGCTTTTGGGAGAATGGACATTTTGATTATATTAATTCTTCCATTTCATAAGCATGGAAGATTTTTTCATTTTTTGGTATCCTCTTCTATTTCTTTCTTTAAGATTTTGTAATTCTCATCAGAGAGCTCTGACATTCTTGGTAAGTTTATTCTAAGGTATTTGATTTTTTTGTACCTATTGTGAATAGGATTGATCTTAGAAGTTCTTTCTCAGTCATGGCATTGTCTGTGTATACAAAGGCTGTTAATTTTTGTGCATTAAATTTATATCCTGCTACTATGCCAAACTCTTTTATAATTTCCAATAGTCTCTTATTTGAGTTCTTTGGATCCCCTAAATAATCATATTGTCTGAAAAGAAGGATAGTTTGACTTCTTCCTCCTAATTTGTAACCCTTTAATTTCTTTTTCTTGCCTAATGGTTCTGGCTAAAACCTTCAGTGCTATACTGAATTGCAATGGTGAGAGTGGGCATCCCTGTCTGTTACTGGATCTCAGTAGAAATGCTTCCAGCTTTTCCCCATTAAATATGATACTGGCAGTGGGTTTTTCATAAATTGCCTTGATTATGTTGAGGTATGTTCCTTCTATACCCAATTTGCTTATCATTTTCATCATGAAAGGGTTCTGGATTTTATCAAATGCATTCTATGCATCTATTCAGATAATCATATGATTTTTCTTCTGCAGTTTGTTAATGTGGTGTGTCACATTGATTGATTTGCGAACGTTGAACCATCCCTGCATGCCAGGGATAAATCCCATTTGGTCTGAGTGAATGATATTTTTTATGTGTTGTTGAATTCTATTGGCCAGAATTTTATTAATGATTTTTGTGTCTATGTTCATCAGGAAAATTGGTCTGTAATTCTCTTTCTCTGCTGCACCTTTTTTCAAGTTTAGGAATTAAGGTGATGCTTTCTTCATAGAAAGAATTTGAGAAGATTCCCTTTCATTATATTGTTTGAATAGTTTGAGAAGAATTGGAGTTAGTTCTTTTTGTCTGGTAGAATTCAGCAGTGAATCCATCTGGTCCTGGCTTTCCTTTGTTCAGAGGGCCTTTATTACTGATTTTATTTCTGACTTGGTTATGGCTCTGTTTAAGTTTTCTGTGTCCTCATAGTTCAATTTAGGTAGGTTGTATGTGTTCAGGAATCTATCCATTCTGATAGATTTCCCAGTTTGCTGGCATAAAACTCTTTCTAGTAATTTCTGATGACTTTTTTATTTCTCTGGTGTCTGTTGTTACATTCCTCTTTTCATCTCTGATTTTATTGATTTGGGTCTTTTCTTTTTTTAGTTAGTAGAGCCAATGGTGTGTCAATTTTGTTTATTTTTTTCAAAAAACCAGTTCTTCATTTGGCTGATCTTTTGTAATTTTTTGGATTCAATTTTGTTTATTTCTTCTCTAATTTTAATTATTTCTCTTCTCCTAGTTTTGCGTTTGGTTTGCTGTATTTTTCTAAATCCTTGAGATGCATTGATAGCTCATTTATTTGGTGCCTTGGCAATTTCTTGATGTAGGCACCTATTGCTATAAACTTTCCTCTTACCACTGCTTTTGCTGTATCCCATAAGTTTTGATATGTTGTGTAGTTATCCTTATTTACTTCCAGAAAGTTTTTGATTTCTTCTATAGCCCACTGTTCATTCAGGAGCATGTCGTTTAGTCTCCATGTGTTTGCATATGCTCTAGGGATTCCTGAGCTGCTAATTTCCATCTTCATTCCATTGTAGTCTCAGAAGATGCATGGTTTGATTTCAATTCTTTGAATTTGCTGATACTTGCTTTGTGGCCTAGTATGTGGTCGATCCTAGAGACAATTTCGTGCACTGCTGAGAATAATGTGTATTCTTTGAGTGTAGGATGAAAAGTTCTGTAGATGTCTGTTAGATCCATTTGGTCTTTAGTGTCAATTAAATCTTCTATTTCCTTGTTGATTTTCTCTCTGGTTAATCTGTCCATTGCTGAAAGTGGAGTATTGAAATCCCCCAATACTATTGTATTGGAATCTAAGTTTTCCTTTAAATTCTTTAACATATCTTTTAAATAGTCCAGTGCCCTGTAATTAGGTGCATACACATTTATAGCAGTTACATCTTGTTTTGAATTGATCCCTTAATCATTATATAGAGCCTCTTTTTGTCCCTGTCCCTTTTAACAGTTTTTATGTTAAAGTTTATTTTTTCTTATATTAAGATGGCTATGCTATGGCCACCACTGTGGCTCACTAGGCTAATCCTCTGACTGTGGTGCCAGCACTCCGGGTTCTAGTCCTGGTTGAGGTGCCAGATTCTGTCCCAATTGCTCCTCTTCCAGTCCAGCTCTCTGCTGTGGCCCAGGAGGGAAGTGGAGGATGGCCCAGGTGCTTGGGCCCTGCATCAGCATGGGAGACCAGGAGGAAGCACCTGGCTCCTGGCTTGGATTGGCTCAAGGTGCTGGCCATAGCAGCCATTTGGGGGTGAACCAATGGAAGGAAGACCTTTCTTTTTACTATTATTTTTTTTGACAGGCAGAGTGGACAGTGAGAGAGAGAAACAGATAGAAAGGTCTTCCTTTTGCCATTGCTTCACCCTTCAATGGCTGCCATGGCTGGCGTGCTGCGGCCGGCACACTGCACTGATTCAAAGGCAGGAGCCAGGTGCTTCTCCTGGTCTCCCATGGGGTGCTGGGCCCAAGCACTTGGGCCATCCTCCACTGCCTTCCTGGGCCATAGCAGAGAGCTGGCCTGGAAGAGGGGCAACTGGGACAGAATCCGGCGCCCCAACTGGAACTAGAATCTGGTGTGCTGGCACCACTAGGTGGAGGATTAGCCTATTGAGCCATGGCACCAGCCCAGAAGACCTTTCTCTCTCTCTCTCTCTCTCTCTCACTGTCTAACTCTGCCTGTCAAAAAAAAAAAGATGGCTATGCTAGCTCTTTTTTGGTTTCTGTTGGCATGGAATATCTTTTTCCAATCTTTCATTTCAGTCTACATGCACCTTTGTTGGAAAGATGTGTCTCTTGTAAGCAACAAATAAATGGGTTTTGTGTTTTAATCCATTCAGCCAGTCTGTGTCTTTTAACTGGAGAGTTGAGGCTATTTACATTCAATGTAACTATTGATACATAGTGATTTTCCCTGCCATTTTCCCAAAGATATTTCTAATATATAACTTGAACTTCCTGTGATCTTATACTGAGAGATATTCTTCCTTTACCTTCATTCGTAGACCATATTTCAGTGTTTCTGTGTGTAAAACATCTTTTAACATCTTGTGCAGTGCTGGACAAGTGATGACAAATTCTTTCAATTTCTCTTTCCTATGAAAGGTATTTATTTCACCTTCATTCACAAATGAAAGCTTTGCAGGATATAATATTCTGGGATGGCAAAATTTTTTCTCTTATTACTTGGGCTATATTTCACCATTCCCTCCTAGCCTGCAGGGTTTCTAATGAGAAGTCTGCTGTGAGTCTAATTGGTGATCCTCTGAGAGTAATCTGGCATTTCTCTCTTGCACATTTTAGAATCTTTTCTTTATGTTTCATTGTGGTGAGTTTGACTACAATGTGTCATGGTGAGGATATTTCCTTGTCATGTCTGTTGGGAGTTCTGTGTGCTTCCTGTACTTTGAGGTCTCTTTCTTTCTCCAAACCCAGAGTATACTTGCTAGTATTTCACTAAAATGGCAGTCTAATCCTGTCTCTCTTTTCATGCCTTCAGGAACTTCTAGAACCCAAAATTTGGATTTTTAAATAGTATTCTGCAGATTCCCAACAATATTTTTTAGATTCCTAATTTACTCTTCTTGTCTTTGGCTTGACAATATACGTTCCTGTTCTCTGTGTTCTAAGTCCAATATTCTCTCTTCTGCCTCACTGATTCCGTTTTTAAGGTTCTCTTTACTGAATTCTTCATTTTATTTTGATTTCTCTTTAATATCTCAAATTCATGTTCTAACGAATTCTTCATTTCACTTTGATTCCTCCTTAAGATTTCATTTTCATTCATTAGAGCTTTTCTTTCATGTCCTGCAGGGATTTCAGCAATTTGTACATTTGTTTTTGATTACTTCTAAGTATGCGTTTCATCAATTTTTTGAGTTTCATTTCTTGCACTTCTTTTATCTCATCATCTGCATAATCTTGTATTGACATGTCATGTTCTTTTGGGAGCATCATTTTGTCTTCCTTATTCTTGTTTCTTGGGTTGTTGCATTTGTTGTTCAGCATTTGTGTAGATACTCATTGGTTTTTCTTTTATTTCTGCTGTGGCAGCTTTTTTCATTGTACTATGATTCTGTAGATAAGTGGACTGTCTGCTTTCAGTGAATCTCTAGAGGCTTGTGGTGGGTGTGCCAGAGAGTTCTGTTCAGTTCTTCAGGGTTAAGGGCATGCCTCAGGTTACACACCCAGGTCTGGCATGGTATATCTTCTCTCTCTCTTTTTAATCAGAAGGGAAGTAATTCCACTCAGCTGAGCTCTTCTCAATGGTGATCAGTGCCTGAACGCTAGCCCCAGTGGGTATATTGGTCTGCTCTGTCCCAAGGACACACAAAGGATCTGTTCAGACCTCAGTGTAAGTTCATATTACCCTGCAATGTCTCTCACCAGGTAGCCAGGACCGCCAATGCTTGTGGCATCTCCCACCAAGACTACTCAAAGTCTTGGCCACACCATGAGTTCTCCCACACACCTTGAGTTTTTTTTTTTTTTACAGTCCTGGTTCAGAAGCTCCACACAGTCACTAGGTCTTAGTCTCCTGTTATTACTCCCCACCAGAGTAGGTTTCTCCACTTGGCTGATTGCTGGGCACAGCCCTGAGCTGACGCAGCTGTTACGTATGTCCAAAATGGTGCCCACTCTATTGGCTTCTACATCTTTGTAAGGTTAACCTGATGTACTTTCCCCCATGGGGCTTCAAGCCTGTTTACCTCTAGGATCTTTCTGCTGCTTTTCCACCAGTGTCTCAGGTTGTTTTGGTCTGGTCTCACCTCACATTCCAGCGCTTGTATAGAGGCTCTCAGCAGCTGGAGTACTGAGTTGTGGGTGCCCAAGCCCTCCACGTAGGTCCACCATGTCCCTCTAATTACAGAAGAGTTTACTCTGCCCTTTTAACCTTAACTCTTCCATAATACTACACTTTCTCCACTTTTATTAAACTATCTATCTGCTCCTGGACAAGATTAGTAAGCTCCCTCCCAATTCCACAATCTTGGAACCCCTGCCATACCCATAATCATAACCCAAACCCTAACCCTAACTCTAACTCTAGTCCTAGCCCTAATCTTCAGCCTTGTAATAGACCTGAACTAGCCCAAGCACTAGCCCTAAACCTAATCCTACCCTAACCCAGGCCGTAGCTCTAGAAATAGCCCTAGCTCTAACACTAACCCTAATCCTAGCCTAGCTCTAGCCCTAATCATAACCATAATCTTGGTTCTAGCCCTAGCCTTAACCATAACCCTAACCGTAGGCCTAACCTCAACCCTAACCATAACCAAAGCCCAAGCCTAGCCATAGTCCTAAAGCTAACAATACCATAAGCCTAACTATAATCCTAAACCTAGAAAAACATAGACCTAGTCCTAACTCTAACTTTATCATAACACTAACCCTAACCCTAACCCTAGTCCTAGCCCTATCCCTAGCCACAGACCTAGAACAAGCCCTAGCATTAACCCTAACACTAAATATAACCCTAGCCCTAACCCTAGCACAATCACTAACCCTAACTCTAACTCTAGCCTTAGCCCTTTCCTTATCCCAAGCCCTATTGCTAATCTTAACCTTAAACTTAACTTTAATCTTAACCCTAAGGGTAAGTCAAACCCTAGCGCCAGCCCTAGATGTGAAACTAGCCCTAGTCCTAGCCCTAGCCTAGCCTTAGCCCTAGCACTAGAAACAGCCCAAGCCCTAGTCCTAGCCCTGGTTGTAACACTAAACCTAACCCAAGACCTACACCAAGGCATAGCATTATTCCTAACACTAACACTAACCGTGATCCTAAATCTAACCTGAAACATAACCCTAACCTTAACCCTAGCCCTTGATTGACATAGACCTAACCATAACTCTAACCCTAACCCTAGCTCTAGCCCTAACCTAAACCATAGCCTTAGAACTAGTCCTAGACCTAGCTCTGACCATAACCCTAACCCTAATCCAAATCCTAACCCTAACCTGAACCATAGCACTAACCCTAAAAGCCCTCACCTAGCCCTAGCCCTAACACTAACCCTAACCCTAAATTAACACTAAGCCTAAACCTAATCCTAGCCCTAACCCTAACCCTATTCCTAATCCTAACCCTAACACTAACCCTAACCCTAACCCTAGATCTAACCCTAACCCTAACAATAACCATAACTCTAACCATAACCCTAACCCTAGGCATAGATCTAGACCTAGGTCTAGATCTAACCTTAACCCTAAACTAAACCCTAACTCTAGCCCTGACCCTAGACCTAACACTAACCTTAACAATAACCATAACATTAACCCTAACCCTAGTGCTAGCCATAGAGCTAGACCTAGGCCTAGTCCTAATGAACCCTAACACAAGCCCTAGCACTGGTCCTAGATCTATCATAACAGCTAGTGCTAGCAATTATCATAACACTAACACTATCCCTAAATCTAGCCCTAGCTATAGCTATAGCCCTAACCTCACTCTAAACTTAGCCTTGGAACTAGCACTGGTCCTAGAACTAATACTAACTCTAACCCTAACCCTAGCCCTAGCCCTAACACTAACCCTGACCCTAATCATAACCCAAGCCCTAGCCCTAGCCTTAGCCCAAACACTAGCCCAAACCCTAGCCTTAGCTCTAACCCTAACCATAACTCTAACCCTAACCCTAACCATACCCGTATCTCTAACCCTAACCCTAACCCTAAAAATAACCCAGGTCTAGCTTTAGCCCTAGCCCTAGCCTTATCCCTAGCACTACTCCTAACCCTAAACCTAACCTTAAACCTAGCCCCAGCCCTAGTTCTAGCCCTAGAACTAGCTCTAAACCTAGCCCTAAACATAACCCTAACCCTAATTGGAACCCTAGGCCTATATCTAGCCATAGCCCTATCACTAACTGTAATCCTAACTCTAGACCTGGTACTAGACCTAGCCCAAGCCCTAATGCCAACTATAACCCTAACACTAACCCTAATCCTAACTGTGACTGAATCCCTAACCCTAACCCTACCTGTGGTCCTAGCTCTGAATCTAGCCTTAGGTGTAACCCCAACAGTAAACCTAAACCAAACCATAACCCTATATCTAGCCTAAGCCCTAGCCCTAACACTAATGTTAACCCAAACCATAACCCTAATCCTAAACCTGGCCATAGCCCTAGCCCTATCCACAACTCTAAACCTAACCATAACTCTAGACCTCACCCATGCCCATGGCCTAACAATAACCCTCAACCAAGCTCTAGACGTAGACATAACCCTACTCCTAACTAATTCTAACACTAACCCTAACCATAATTCTAGATCTAGCTCTAAACTTAACCCTAATCGTAACCCTACACTAACCCTAACCATAACCATAACTCTAACCCTAGCACTAACCCTGCCCTAGACCTACACTAAACCTAACAATAACAACGACCTTAATCCTAACACTAGCCATAGGCATAGACCTAACCCTAAACAAACCCAAACCGTAACCCTAACCCTAACCTAACCTAACGCTAACCCTAACCTTAACCCTAGCCCAAATCTAAACCTAACCCTAACTGTAACACTAACCATAACCATAACCCTATCCTGATCCTAGCAATAGTCATATTTGTATACTTAGCTTAACCTTAACCCTAGCCCTATCCTTATCCTTACATCTAGGCCTAGACCTAACTCTAACCCTAAACAAAATCCTAGTCCTAGCCCTAGCCAAGGAATTTCCATAACCCTAGTGCTAACCCTAACCCTAAGCCTAACCCTAAACCTAACCCTAACCTTGCCTTAGCCCCAGCTCTAGATTTAGCCATAATCCTAACCCTAATGATAATCCTAATGCTAAACCTAAACCTAAACCAACTGACAGCCCTAGCGCTAGCTATAGCTGTAGCCCTATCCCTAACCATAAACTTAACAATAACTCTAGACTTAGTCCTAGCCCTAGACCAAACCCTATCAATAACCCAAGTCTAGGCCTGGCCTGAGCTAGCCCTACCCTAAAACTAACCATAACCCTAGCCCTATCATTAGGACTGCAAAGGCACTAGTTCTAGCCCTAACCCTAACCCAAATCTTAGACCTAGCTCTAGCCCTAGAACCTGCCCTAGACATAATCAGAGCACTATCCCTAGCCCTAGCCCTAGTCTAGCCCTATTCATAACCCTAACCCTAAGCCTAAACCTAAGCCTAGCCTAGCCCTATCCTTAACCCTAAACCTAAACCTAATACTAGACCTAGCCCTATCCAAAGCCCTAACACTAACCCTAGACCTAGACCTAGCCTCAGCCCTAACCCTAACACTAACCATAACCCTAACCCAAACCCAAACTCTAGCCCTAGCCCAAGCCCTAATCCTAAACCTTACACTAACATACCCTAGACATAGGTCTAGCCTTAGCCCTAGCCCTAACTTAAACCTGACCTTAAAACTAGCCCTCAAATTGCCCTAGCTCTAATCCTAACCAAAACCCTAGCCCTAAAACTAGCCCTAGTCCAATGCCATAACCATATAGCCATAATCATAACACTAACCATAACTAGCCCTAAACTTAAACCTAGCCAATGGCATAGCCCTAGCCCTAACCCTAACTCTAACTGTATGCTAACTCTAACACTAGCACTAGATATAGCCATCACCCTAATCCTAGCCCTAGACCAAGACCTAACACTAACATTAAAATTAAGCCTAACCCTAAACCTAACCCTAGTCCTAGCCCTAAACCTAGCCCTAGCATTAACCCTAACCCTAACACTAGCCATAGCCCTAGCCCATACCTAACCCTACTGCTAACCCTAAAACTAACCCTAACCCTAACACTAACATTGACCCTAACCTTAATCCTAACCATAAAAGTAAGCTTAACCCTAACTCTAGCCCTAGCCGTAGCTCTAGCTGTAACCAAAACCCTAACCCTACACAAGACCTAGCCCCAGCCAAAGCCTAACCTTACCCTAACCCTAAGCTTAATGCTAACCCTAACCCAAACCATAACCCTAACCCTAATCTTCTCCTAGCCCTAGCCCTAACACTAAACCTAACCCTAACTCTTGACCTAGGCCTAGACATAGCTCTAACATGAACCCTAACCTTAACACTAGCCCTAACCCTAAAAATAACCCTAGCCCAAGACATAGAACCAGCCCTAACCCTAACCTTAAACATAAAACTAACTTTAGCACTTGAACTAGTCCTAGATCTAGCACTAACCCTAAACCTAACTCTAAACCTTGACCTAGCCCTAACCCTAGCCCTAATCATGATGCTAATTATAACCATAATCCAAACCCTAGCCCTAACCCTAGTCCTATCCTTAACCCTAAAACTAACCCTAGCCCTAGCCCTAGACCTAGGCCTAGCACAAACCCTACACCTAGACCTAGCCCTAGCCCTAGTCCTAGACATAACCCTAGTTCTAACACTAACTGTACCATAACCCTAGACATAACCCTAGCCCTATCCCAAACCCTGAACCTCAACCTAATTCTAGCCCTAGCCCTAGCCCTAGCCCTAACAATATACCTAACTCTAGCCCTAGGCTTAGCCCTAGTCCTACCTGTAACTGAAATGCAAAAACTAAGCCTAACCCTAGCCTTAGCTAACACTTAGCTAACACTTAGCCAAACCCTATCTGTAACCCTGGTCCTAGCCCTAAATCTAACCCTAACCCTGGCCCTAACCCTAAGCCTAGCCATAGCCTTAGCACTCTCTCTAAACTTAACCCTAGCCCTGGCCCTAGCCCTAGGCCTGAACCTAGCCCTAGCCTAGCCATAGCCATAGCCAAAACCCTGAAACTAACCCTAACCCTAACACTAACACTAACACTAGCATAAGTCCTAGCCATAGCCTTATACTTAACCCTAACCATAAACCTAATCCTAACACTAACTCAAACCATAACTCTTACCCTAACCCTAACCCTAACCCTAGACCTAGCCCTATCCTTAACCCTAAAACTAACCCTAATGCAAGTCCTAGCCCTAACCCTAACCTTAACCCTAAACCTAACCTGAGCTAGGCTTACCACTAGCCCTAGCCCTAACTCTAACCCTAATAGTAACACTAAACCTAGCCTTAGCCCTAACACCTAAACCTAACCCCAACCCTAACATTAACCATAACTCTAAATCTAATCTTAGCACTTGTCCTATGTTGCTGTGGATTCATTCTGAGAGGAGGAGCGTGGTGGGGGCAAGAGGCACAAAGTCACCACACAGACTCCAGGAGCCAGGTGAAAGCAGGCCAGAGGTGAGCACCCTGCAGACTCATTTATTTCAGTTGGTACAGCAGCTTAAATAGCCAAGGCAGCCAATCCGGTCAAGGGGCGGCCTATGCCCTAACCAATCACAGCCTGTTGCCTGGCAGTTTCTGAAGCCATCTAATCACAGCCTGTTGCCAGGCAGGCTCCATTGTCATGTGGTTTTTGAAGCCATTAAATCACAGCCTGTTGAGGGCAGTTTCCATTGCCAGTGGCCATCTTGGCATGGCCTTCTAATTACACCACATTTCCCCCTTTTCATTTATTTTTGAGTTACAGGAGGCATGATTCTTGGCCATACCATTGTTGACCCCATTTCCATGTGGTCTCTGTATGCAGCTGTGCCTGCCTTAGGTTGTCCCCCCAGGGGATCTTACCCATTGTTGACTAACCAGTGCTCAAAATGGGAGACCACAGGAGTGCTTGCTTAGATCATGGTAGGAATGAGGAGCAATGGTAATCAGGAATGGTATGACTGCACACAGGCTGTGGGTCATTTGAGTGGCTGACCAGAGTTAAGTAGAGTATAAAGCAGTAATGGATGTGGCTATGGGCAGTTTCTCAGGGTAGGACGATAAGGCAGATGCATCCTCTAACAAGGTGGACTCTCAGTCTTGTTCAGCTGGTGCTGGTTGACTGTCAGTTGCAGGTTTAATGTTTCTGGCTGGCACCCAAAAGGACTGTCCCGAATTCTCTGGAAAGACACAAGCATATCCTTGGCCCTTGGCTAGCAGAGGGTGTGATCCCTTCCATTCTCCTTTCAGGGGGTCTTTCCACCTAATCATAGGGGCTAGGGGCTGGGATGGAAAGGATCCCCAGTGTTTATAACTGGGCTGATCCCTTGGGAATCAAAAGTAAGAAAATTGATAGTGAAAATTACCTCAGTCAAAGCAAAGTGTGGGTCTGGGGCATATGATTGTTTTTCTGTCTTTGTAAGAGATCTTTAATCATCCTATGAGTTCTTTCAATGATTGCCTGTCCCTGTGGGTTGTATGGGATACCTGTGGCAGACTATATGTTCCAAAACCGCAGGAAGAAATTAAGTTCCTGTGATGTATATGCTGGCCTGTTATCAGTCTTTATGGTCCCTGGACACCAAGGACCAGCATGGCTGACTTAACCACCTTTATCACATTACTAGCCTTTTCTCCAGATGGGGCTATTACAAATACAGCCTTTGAATAAGTATCTACCACCACATGGACAAACTTAAGTTTACCAAAGGAGTTAATGTGGGTGACATGCACTTGCCAGAGCTTATTAGGAGCAAGGCCTTGTAGGTTCACTCCTGTTTGTTGCAGTGGGCCTAATGGGACAAGGGGGACATAATTCTTGCAACAGCATACCAGATGTTTGCATTGGCTCATTGTTAGCTCCAGGAAAAGCAATTTTATGTTGCTTGCTGACATATAAAATTTTTTGTGTAGAATACAGGCTTATTCTAGGTGTCCGATGGAAGCCATTTTGCAGGACATAAGATGATCAACTTTTTGTTGCCTTGGAAAATAAAGTCAGGTAACCCAGTATGTGATCTTACATGAGAGATATAACATGGGTGTTTTCTGTTCTCAGTTAGCTCTTTAAGTGTTGTGAACATCTAGTCAATTGGATTATTGGTCAGGTTAAAGACTGCAAAAAGGATCATCTTTGCTACCTGTACTGAGTACTTGCTGTCTGAAAATATATTTACCAGCCCATCCTGGCTAAGGAGTATAACCTTGACTATTGCCCTTATTTCTCCCAACTGTACTGATCCCCCATGGGATCTTTTTCTGTGGAGGATTTAATCAACAGTGACTTGTTGACATCCATAAATGCACACGGTGCCATGGGTATAGGTTGATTAGCAGGGAAAGCATGCTTTGTATAGTCTATTTCTAAGGTGTGTAACCTCTGGAGTAGTCTGTTTGCTGGCAGGTGATTGTCAACTTGTCCTGGGAAATTTATCATTAAAGTTTGAAAGAGTGTGCTATTCAGCATCAATGTGGACAGTTCTAATTGTGATAGGGGTAGGATCACTATGTCTGGCTCTGTGTTAAATATATTATTGGCATAATATCTTAATTTAAGTCCCAGCATAAGGATGGCATCTACTTTGTTAACTATTTTATGACACTCACTCCAGGCTATGTGCACCCAAAAAAGTGGTCTGTGTTGCTGCCAAATAACTCCTACGGGGGTCTTGAGGTTAGATATGGTTATGGCAAATAGAGGCACCTGAGGGTCATATCTAAAGGTTTTTAAATTTGACAACTGGGTGTTGATCTTTTCTATAGTGGATTTGGCTGCTGGTGTCAATGTGATTTTTAAAGAAGGGCTGTTCCCCTTACTTGGGAAATTGAATAGCGGTCTAATCTCTGCAGGTATTAGGGGAAGGAAGGGCTTCAGCCAATTTGATTTGACCACATAGTTGCTGAAGTTCATTAAGTGAGTATTTACGCTTGACTTTTAGGTTTAGTCCCATTGGAGAAATATGGGAGGAGATTTGATAACCCAGGAATTGAAAGGGAGGAAAATGTACATTTTCTGTGGCAATAGACAAACCCAGGAATTGTAAACGTCACTGTCTCACTTATAAAGGCCTTCAGAGTTGCTGCATTCTCATGAGCAAGTAAGATATCTTCCACATAATGTATGAACAAGCACTGATCTTTAAGTGTGCTGGTCGCATAAGAAATGTATCTTTGGCAAATGGCAGGGCTATTTTTCATGCCTTGTGGGAGTACTGTCCCCTGAAATCATTTTGCAGGGAGCTGGAAATTGGGCTCCCATATTGTAAAGGCAAAGTAGGCCTTATCCTCCTCCTTGTTGGGAATGGAAAAGAAGCAAACTTTGGTATCAATGGTAACTATGTGATATCCATTAGGAATGGCCCCTGGGTGGGGAATGCCAGCATGCAATGTTCCCATATTTTTTATGATTTCGTTAATAGCTCTCAAATCCTGTAGTAGCCTATATTTTCTTTTTTTAACTTTTATTTAATGAATATAAATTTCCAAAGTACAGCTTATGGATTACAATGGCTTCCCCCCCATACCGTCCCTCCCACCCGCACCCTCCCGTTTCCCACTCCCTCTCCTCTTCCATTCACATCAAGATTCATTTTCGATTGTCTTAATATACAGAAGATCAGCTTAGCATACATTAAGTAAAGATTTCAACAGTCTGCTCCCACACAGAAACATAAAGTGAAAAATAATAGATGATTTTTTTTAAATGATGACGAAATCAGATCAGACCTATTGTCATGTTTAATCCCAGTGAGAGTCAAGTTGGGAATTGATAATTTCTTTTTTTTTCACAGAAGATCAGTTTAGTATATATTAAGTAAAGATTTCAAAGGTTTGCACCCCCATAGAAACACAAAGTGAAATATACTGTTTGAGTACTCGTTATAGCATTAAATCTCAATGTACAGCACATTAAGGACAGAGATCCTACATGAGGAGTAAGTGCACAGTGACTCCTGTTGTTGACTTTACCAATTGACACTCCTGTCTATGGCATCAGTAATCTCCCTATGCTCCAGTCATGAGTTTCCAAGGCTATGGAAGCCCTCTGAGTTCTCCGACTCTTATCTTGTTTAGACAAGGTCATAGTCAAAGTGGAGGTTCTCTCCTCCCTTCAGAGAAAGGTACCTCCTTCTTTGAAGACCTGTTCTTTCCACTGGGATCTCACTCACAGAGATCTTTCATTTAGGTCTTTTTTTTTTTTGCCAGAGTGTCATGGCTTTCCATGCTTGAAATACTCTCATGGGCTTTTCAGCCAGATCAGAATGCATTTAGGGCTGATTCTGAGGCCAGAGTGCTATTTAGGACATCTGCCATTCTGAGTCTGCTGAGTATCTCACTTCCCATGTTGGATCACTCTCCCCTTTATTTATTCTATCGGTTAGTATTAGCAGGTACTAGACTTGTTTATGTGGTCCCTTTGGTTCTTAGTCCTTTCATTATGATCAATTGTGAACTGAAATTGATCACTTGGACTAGTGAGATGGCATTGGTACATGCCACCTTGATGGGATTGAATTGGAGTCCCCTGGTATGTTTCTAACTCTACCATTTGGGGCAAGTCAGCTTGAGCATGTCTCAAATTGTACATCTCTTCCCTCTCTTATTCCCACTCTTATGTTTAACAGGGATCACATTTCAGTTAAATTTCAACACTTAAGAATAACTGTGTGATAATTACAGAATTAAACCAGTCATATTAAGTACAACAGACAAAAAAAATACTAAGAGGGATAATGTATTAAGTTGTTCATTAACAGTCAGGGCTGTGCTGATCGAGTCACCATTTCTCATAGTGTCCATTTCACTTCAGGAGGTTTCCTTTTTGGTGTTCAGTCAGTTGTCACCGATCAGGGAGAACATATGGTATTTGTCCCTTTGGGATTGGCTTATTTCACTCAGCATGATGTGTTCCAGATTCCTCCATTTTGTTGCAAATGACTGGATTTCATTGCTTCTTACTGCGGTATAGTATTCTAAAGAGTACATATTCCATAATTTCTTTATCCAGTCTACCGTTGATGGGCATTTAGGTTGGTTCCAGGTCTTGGATATTGTGAATTGAGCTGCAATAAACATTAGGGTGCAGACATCTTTTTTGTTTGTCAATTTAAACTCCTTTGGGTAAATTCCAAGGAGTGGGATGGCTGGGTTGAACGGTAGGGTTATATTCAGGTTTCTGAGGAATCTCCAGACTGACTTCCATAGTGGCTTGACCAGTTTGCATTCCCACCAACAGTGGGTTAGTGTCCCTTTTTCCCCACATCCTCGCCAGCATCTGTTGTTGGTAGATTTCTGTATGTGAGCCGTTCTAACCGGGGTGAGGTGAAACCTCATTGTGGTTTTGATTTGCATTTCCCTGATTGCTAGTGATCTTGAACATTTTTTCATGTGCCTGTTGGCCATTTGGATTTCCTCTTTTGAAAAATGTCTATTGAGGTCCTTGGCCGATCTCATAAGTGGGTTGTTTGTTTTGTTTTTGTGGAGTTTCTTGATCTCTTTGTAGATTCTGGTTATTAACCCTTTATCTGTTGCAGAGTTTGCAAATATTTTTTCCCATTCTGTCAGTTGTCTCTTCACTCTCCTGACTGTTTCTTTTGCAGTACAGAAACTTCTCAATTTGATGCAATCCCAATAGTTGATTTTGGCTTTGACTGCCTGTGCCTCCCGGGTCTTTTCCAGAAATTCTTTGCCTGTGCCAATATCTTGAAGGGTTTCTCCAATGTTCTCTAATAACTTGATGGTGTCAGGACATAGATTTAGGTCTTTAATCCATGTTGAGTGGATTTTTGTGTAAGGTGTAAGGTAGGGGTCTTGCTTCATGCTTCTGCACGTGGAAATCCAGTTTTCCCAGCACCATTTATTGAATAGACTGTCCTTGCTCCAGGAATTGGTTTTAGATCCTTGGTCAAATATAAGTTGGCTGTAAATGTTTGGATTAATTTCTGGTGTTTCAATTCTGTTCCATTGGTCTATCCATCTGTTTCTGTACCAGTACCATGCTGTTTTGATTACAACTGCCCTGCAGTATGTCCTGAAATCTGGTATTGTGATGCCTCCGGCTTTGTTTTTGTTGTACAAGATTGCTTTAGCTATTCGAGGTCTCTTGTGCCTCCATATGAATTTCAGCATCATTTTTTCTAGATCTGAGAAGAATGTCTTTGGTATCTTGATTGGGATTGCATTGAATCTATAAATTGCTTTTGGGAGAATGGACATTTTGATGATGTTGATTCTTCCAATCCATGAGCATGGCAGATTTTTCCATTTTTTGGTATCCTCTTCTATTTCTTTCTTTAAGGTTTTGTAATTCTCATCTTAGAGATCTTCAACGTCCTTGGTTAAGTTTATTCCAAGGTATTTGATTGTTTTTGTAGCTATTGTGAATGGGATTGATCTTAGCAGTTCTTTCTCAGCTGTGGCATTGCTTGCGTATACAAAGGCTGTTGTTTTTGTGCATTGATTTTATATCCTGCCACTTTGCCAAACTCCTCTATGAGTTCCAATAGTCTCTTAGTAGAGTTCTTTGGATCCTCTAAGTAAAGGATCATATAGTCTGCAAAGAGGGATAGTTTGACTTCTTCCTTCTCAATTTGTATTCCTTTGATTTCTTTTTCTTGTCTGATGGCTCTGACTAAAACTTCCAGAACTATGTTAAATAGCAGTGGTGAGAGTGGGCATCCCTGTCTGGTACCAGATCTCAGTGGAAATGCTTCCAACTTTTCCCCATTCAATAGGATACTGGCCGTGGGTTTTTCATAGATTGCTTTGATTGTATTGAGGAATGTTCCTTCTATACCCAATTTGCTTAGAGTTTTCATCATGAAAGGGTGTTGAATTTTATCGAATGCTTTCTCTGCATCAATTGAGATAATCATATGGTTTTTCTTCTGCAGTCTGTTAATGTGGTGAATCACATTGATTGATTTGGGAATGTTGAACCATCCCTGCATATGAGGGATGAATCCCACTTGGTCTGGGTGGATGATTTTCCTGATGTGTTGTTGTACTCTATTGGCCAGAATTTTATTGAGGATTTTTGCATCTATGTTCATCAGGGATATTGTTCTATAATTTTCCTTCAGTGCTGCATCTTTCTCTGGCTTAGGGATTAAGGTGATGCTGGCTTCATAGAAAGAATTTGGGAGGATTCCATCTTTTTCGGTTGTTCTGAATAGTTTGAGAAGAAATGGAATTAGTTCTTCTTTAAATGTCTGGTAGAATTCAGCAGTTTATCCATCTGGTCCTGGGCTTTTCTTTGTTGGGAGGGCCTTTATTACTGTTTCAATTTCTGTTTCAGTTATGGGTCTGTTTAGGTTTTCTATGTCTTCATGGTTCAATTTTGGTAGATTGCATGTGTCCAGGAATCTATCCATTTCTGATAGATTTTCCTGTTTGCTGGCATACAGGTCCTTGTAGTAATTTCTGATGATTCTTTTTATATCTGTGGTGTCTGTTGTTACGTTTCCTTTTTCATCTCTGATTTTAATTATTTGGGTCTTTTCTCTTCTTTTTTTTAGTTAGTTGGGCCAATGGGGTGTCAATTTTGTTTATTTTTTCAAAAAACCAGCTTCTCGCTTGGCTGATTTTTTGTAATTTTTTTTTTTTTTTTGGATTCAATCCTGTTGATTTCTTCTCTGGTTTTAAATATTTCTCTTCTACTAGATTTGGGTTTGGATTGCTGCAGTTTTTCTAGGTCCTTGAGATGTGCTGAAAGCTCATTTATTTGGTACCTTTCCAATTTCTTGATATAGGCACCTATTGCTATAAATTTGCCTCTCAATACTGCTTTTGCTGTATCCCATAAGTTTTGATATGTTGTGTTGTTATCCTCATTTACTTCCAGAAAGTTTTTGATTTCTCTTTTGATTTCTTGAATGACCCAGTGTTCATTCAGGAGCATGTTGTTCAGTCTCCATGTGTTTGCATACTTTCTAGGATTTCCTGAGTTGCTAATTTCCAGCTTCATTCCGCTGTGGTCTGAGAAGCTGCATGGTATGATTCTAATTCTTTTAAATTTGCTGAGACTTGCTTTATGGCCTAGTATATGATCAATCCTAGAGAAGGTTCCATGCACTGCTGAGAAGAATGTAAAGTCTTTAGATGTAGGGTTGAAAGTTCTGTAGATATCTGTTAGATCCATTTGGGCAATAGTGTCGATTAAATCTGCTGTTTCCTTGTTGGTCTTCTGTCCGGATGATCTGTCTATTTCTGAGAGTGGAGTATTGAAGTCCCCCACTACTATTGTATTGGAATCTAAGTCTCCCTTTAAGTCCCTTAACATATCTTTTAAATAGACCGGTGCCCTGTAATTAGGTGCATATACATTTATAATAGTTACATCTTCCTGTTGAATTGAACCCTTAATCATTATATAGTGTCCCTCTTTGTCTCTCTTAACAGTTTTTGTATTAAAGTTTATTTTGTCTGATATTAATATGGCTACACCTGCCTTTTTTTTGGTTTCTGTTGGCATGGAATATCTTTTTCCAACCTTTCACTTTCAGTCTGCATGCCTCTTTGTTAGAGAGATGTGTTTCTTGTAGGCAACAAATAGTTGGGTTGTGTTCTTTGAGCCAGTCAGCCAAACGGTGTCTTTCAAATGGAGAATTCAGACCATTAATGTTCAATGTGACTGTTGATACATAGTGACTTTGCCCTGCCATTTTCCTGGAGATATTTTCTAGTATATGCTTTGAGCTTCCCATGCTCTTTTACTGGTAGGTTTTCTTCCTTTACTTTCTTTCATATTGATGGCTGTGTTTCTGTGTTTCTGAGTGTAGCACATCTTTAAGTATCTTTTGCAGGGCTGGACGAGTGGCTGCAAAGTCTTTCAATTTCTGTTTGCTATGAAAGGTCTTTATTTCACCTTCATTCACAAATGAGAGCTTGGAAGGATATAATATTCTGGGCTGGCAATTTTTCTCTCTTAGCACCTGTGCTATGTCTTGCCATTCCTTCCTAGCCTGTAGTGTTTCTGATGAGAAGTCTGCTGTGAGTCTCATTGGAGATCCTCTGAGAGTAATCTGACCTTTCTCTCTTGCACATTTTAGGATCTTTTCTTTATGTTTCACTGTGGTAAGTTTAATTACCACGTGTCGTGGTGAGGATCTCTTTTGGTCATGTTTATTGGGGGTTCTATGAGCTTCCTGTACTAGGATGTCTCTGTCCTTCTCCAAACCTGGAAAGTTCTCTGCTAGTATCTCACTAAAAAGGCCTTCTAATCCTTTCTCTATCTCCATGCCTTCAGGAACTCCTAGAACCCGAATGTTGGTTTTTTTAATAGTATCCTGTAGATTCCCAACAATATTTTTTAGATTTCTAATTTCCTCTTCTTTTTTTTTTTTTTTTTTGGTTTGACTGTATCCTTTCCTGTTCTCTGTCTTCTAAGTCCGATATTCCCTCTTCTGCTTCACCCATTCTGTTTTTAAGGCTCTCTAATGTGTTTGTCATTTGATCTATTGAGCTCTTCATTTCCTTTTGATTTCTCTTCACTATCACACTTTCCTGTTCGACTAGTTTCTGCGTTTCATTTTGATTCTTCCTTAAAATTTCATTTTCACGAGAGAGATTTTCAATCCTGTCCAATAAGGATTTCTGTAGTTCAAGGATTTGCTTTTGAAAACTTCTAAATGTTCTTATCATAAATTTTTTGAAATCCGTATCTTGCATTTCTTCTATCTCATCATCTTCATAATCTTGGTTTGGGGTGTTTTGTTTATTTGGAGGCGTCATAGTGTCATCATTGATCTTCTTCCATTGATTTCTGTGTTTATTGCTTGACATGGTTAATTCTTTTTCCCTCACTGTGAGGTTTTTTTTTTATATACTATGTCTGTGTTAAGTGGACTGCCTGCTGTTGGAGGTGCCTTGGAGTCTTGAGATAGGTGTGGCCTGAGAGTTCTGCTTGGTTCTTCCAGGTTACGGGTGTTCAAAGGTGACACCCTCAGGTTATGCGTGGTAAATCTCTATTTATTTATTCATTTATTTATTTTATTTTATTTTTTATTCAGGAGGTAAGTAATACTGCAAGGCTGAGCAGAATTGATGGTATTTAGCTTCCGATCTCTGGCTTCTACCCAAAGAGTCTGTGCAGGCTCGGTTTCTCCTGCGGACTCCCACTGGGTAGCCTAGGCTACTAAGTTGTAGCCTTACCTCTCCCCTTTTATTATGTATATCCCAAGCAGGGCTTGCTCTTTGTCTCTTGCTTGCCTTTGCAAGGTTGGCGAAGAGAGAAACTTGTCTGCACTAGTACCCCTCCCACCTTTTTTTTTTCCTTCTCTCCTGTAGTCAGTCTGGTGAACTTTCCCACTTCAAAGCCCACTTCCCTCTAAAATTCTTTCCACCGTTTCCCCACCAATGTCTCCGGTTACTGAGCTCACCTCTCCTTCCAGCGCCGATGTGTGGACTCGGAGCCCTGGGCATCCCTCCTCTCCCTGCTGGTGTCGGTGTCACATCGACTCCCCTTCCCGCAGTGGCGCGCAGACTCTGCGGCTCCCGCGGTTCGGCTTCCGTTTGGTGGGTGATCCTGCTCTCCCAGTAGGTCCTCTGAGTCACAGCCACTAGATCCGGAAGAGTTTCCTCTGCAATTTTTTTCCTGATCCTTTTTTCTGAGGCTGCCGTAACTCTGCTTTTATTAAACTAAATTTTCCCGGACTATCGGTGCATGCCCTCACTATTCTGCCATCTTGGCTCCGCCTATATTTTCCATGTTTCTTTGTTATCACAAAAAGGGGCATGTTGTGATGGCCAATGGAGAGCTCTATGTGTCACTTTTCCAATTTTTCCTGTACCAATTTTCTAATGACGCCAAGGTTGGGTTGTAATATTGGCCACTGCCCTACCCAGATGTTTCCTGTTTTTTCCCATTCAATGGGTTTTGAACCTGGCTTTTGTATGAGGTGAGCAGTGGCCCCTAGAATTGGGGGTGAATCTTACTTGTAAGCTCTCCATTTAAAGCTGTTGGCTTGTGGAGATTTGCGATCCATAGTAAGGACTGCTTGCAATTGTGAGAGCACATCTTCCCCCATAAGGACATGGAAACCTCAGCAATTAGCAGAAAGATTGTTCCCATATCTCCATTATCATCTCACCATGTTACAGGTGTGATGACCTGATCAGCCAATTTTAATTCTCCAATGCCTTGGAGGTCAGGCCCAGGCACTGTCTTCCAATGTTGCATTGTGTCCCTAGGTTTTAAGACAGTGGCATCTGTCCCTGTATCAATTAAATCCACAAAGGCAATGTCATCTAAATATAGGGTTAATTTTGGCCTCAGATTGAAGATAGGCATCTACCAGTTAATGGTGGTGGGACTCCCTCTTCCTTGCTAGGCTGAGGGCCACCCCGCTGGGAATTTAGAGGCTTGGTCTTGAAATCTTTTGCCCAATGAGAGCCTTTTATACATCTGGGACACAGTGTTTTGGGCTTGCCCTGTCTGTCAGTGTTTGGGCAGTTTTACTGTAGGTGTCCCATTTCCTAACATCACCAACAAACCGGAGGGTCATTAGATTTCCTTGTGTTCAGTTTGTTAATGTCCACAGCTAGGGTCTGTATGGGTGTATCAGCATGGTTTACCTCCTTTGTAGCTACTATCCATTTAGAAATGTCTTCATTACAATTGAAGCTTTTGCCTCTTTGGTAGCACCAACCCAAGCTAATTGTTTGAGCAGATTGTCTTGATCAGGGCCAAGCAGTAATCTTTTTTTCTACTGCCTCCAAGACTCTGGCAAGGAAATTGGGGAACCATTAACCAGAGCCTTGAACTAGGTTTCTAAAGAGCTGACTATAATTAGGAGGATTTATATTTTTAAGGCTCTAAATGCTAAATCTCTGACCTGATCAAAATGGGCAACTACTCCAATGTGGGCCTGTTCATGAGAATATACGTAGGTGCCACAGGATGTAAGCATATCAAAGGTTACTGCAATTCCATAGGCAGAATTATTCCTTGTTACAGTTTCAGATTCTTCCTCATAGGAGGCTTTCCACTGTAAGAACTGTGGTCTTTACAAACATGCTTTGAGCAGTGTAACCCAGTCAAAATGAGTTTGAAGGTTCGCTGCCCATTGTATGAGCACCTGTTCAAAGTAGGGAGAGTTGGGACATGACTCTTGAGAAGCCTTTTTTAGAATAATAAGGTCATTTATGGCCATTGAAATCCAGGGCCTGAATTCTGCATCCACTCCTACATTAATGGCAAACATGCAGGTGGGATGGGATCCAATGTCTTCCCTGAAAGCCTGGGGTGCCTGGAGACCACCACAAGTGTGGGGATCCTCACTGGGTGCAGATGGGATGACCTTGCATGGGTTATCACCTTCAGGTCATCTAAGTTCATCCCAAGGGTATTTGGGGGGTGACTGACTAGGCATTGCTGCATTGTCTGCTCTCATGTCATTTTCATTGTCAGAGATCTCTTTCCCTAAGTCATCAGCTGTTGTCTGTGAGGCAGAGGCCTGGAGTGACAGGCTCTTATCACTCACAGATTCATTATGTTTGGTAATCTGTGTGGGTTTCTGAGAGGAGGGTATCTTTCCCTTGTTTGAGAGCTTAAGAGCAGCGTGCCATGCCAACTCTAGCCAAAGGAAAGACACACACAGCACTGCTGCCATAACAAAGCAAATTCCTAGAACCTCAGCGGCTGATGGCATTATGCAGGGGGTCCCCTAATTAGATGAACAGACAGTGGTGTATCAGATCATAAGTATGTCCTGTGCTTAGTGGGGGACTTCCTTGATTAGTTAGGTCAAGGCTGCATGCCCACACAGTGTCTCTGGAGCATCACCTCCCTCGAGTGAGGAAGATGACTTGGTTCCAAATTTTGGGATGATCACTCCCTTATGTGAATTTGCTGGGTGAACCAAAAATTAAAGGAGGAGCCAGGAAGCGACATTACACTTCTGGGCGGTGTGTGCCTAACCTGGGGTCACTTAGACCAAGGAAAAGAACAAGGAAAAGGGTGTAGGAGGGGGTGCTCACCCTCACAGAACTGAACAGCACACAAAACACCAAGGGGCCTACTTGCTGAAATCAAGGGGGGACCTCCTTGAGTCCAACATGATGTCTCTCTCTCAGTCACGTTGGGTGCCAAATGTTGCTGTGGATTTGTTCTTAGAGGAGGAGCGTGGTGAGGGCAAGAGGCATGGAGTCACCACACAGACCCCAGGAGCCAGGTGAAAGCAGGCCAGAAGCGAGCAGCCTGCAAACTCATTTATTTCAGTTGGCACAGCAGCTTAAATAGCCAAGGCAGCCAATCCGGTCAAGGGGCAGTCTAGGCCCTAACCAATCACAGCTTGTTGCCAGGCAGTTTCTGAAGCCATCCAGTCACAGCCTGTTGCCAGGCAGTTTCCATTGCAGGTGGCCATCTTAGCATGGCCTTCTCCTTCCACCACAGTCCTAGCCCTAGACCAAGCCTAGCCCTAACCCTAACCCTAACCCCAACCCTAACCCTAGCCATACTATACACTTAGTCCTAAACTACCCCTAATCCTGACACTAACTCTAGCCCTAGCTCTAGCAATAGTCCTAACCTAACCCGAACCATAACCCATAACCTAACTCTAATTCTAAAACTAAACTAACCTTAATCCTAGATGTAACCCTAGTCTCAGACATAACCCTAATCCTAATGATAAGTCTAACCCTAGCCTTAGCCCAAGCCCTAGAGCTAACCTTAACCATAACCCTAGCCCAAGAAATGGTCCTACCTAAAACCTAACTTTAAATCTAGTACTAGCCCTAGCCCAAACCCTAGCCTATGCCTAACACTCACCATAATTGAAACCCAAACCCTAATTCTAACCCTAACCCGAAACCTAGCCCTAGCTCTAGCCCTCTACCTAACCCTAAACATAAACATAACTGAAGCCCTAAACCTAACCTTAACTATAGCACTAGTGCTGGCCATAGCCATAGATTTAACCATAGCCCTAGTCCTAACCCTAGACATAGACATAGACAATTAACACTAACACTAACCCTAATCTAACCCTAGACCTACTCAAAGCCCTAGCCCTAGACTTAACCCTAAACCTAATCCTAACCATAACCCAAACCATAAACATAACCCTAATCCTAAACCTAACCCTAACATTAGCCCTAGACCTAGCCTTAATACCATCCCTACCCTAATCTAACCTTAAATCTAGCCCTAGACCTAGCACTATCCCTAAACCTAACTCTAAACATAACCCTAGATCTAGCCCTAACCCTAATGCTAACCATAACCTAACTCTAACCCTAACCTTATCATATCTGTAACCCTAATCCTCACATATCCCTAATCCTAACACTAACACTAACCTAGCCCTAGTAGTGACCTTAACCATAACCTTTACCCTAACCCTAATTAACCCTAAACCTAGCCATTGTGTATCCCTAGCCTTAACACTAACATAACCATAACTCTAAATCTAAGCCTAGCCCTAGCCCTAGACCTAGACCTAATCCTAGCCCTAGCAGTAGCCATAAACCTAACCCAAAATGAAACCCTAACACTAGCCCTGACATTAAACATAGCACTAGAACTAACCCTACCCCACCTCTAGCCCTAGCCCTAGCCTTAGCCCTTGTCAAGTCCTAATCCTAACTATACAATAACGTTAACCATAACCCTAAAGCTAACCCTAAAGGTAGCATAGCTGTTTTTTTTTAACTTTTATTTAATGAATATGAATTTCCAAAGTACGACTTATGGATTACAATGGCTTCCCCCCCATACCGTCCCTCCCACCCATAACCCTCCCCTTTCCCACTCCCTCTCCCCTTCCATTCACATCAAGATTCATTTTCAATTATCTTAATATACAAAAGATCAGCTTAGTATACACTAAGTAAGGATTTCAACAGTTTGCTCCCACACAGAAACATAAAGTGAAAAATAATAGATGATTTTTTTAAAATGATGATGAAATCAGATCAGACCTATTGTCATGTTTAATCCCAGTGACAGTCAAGTTGGGAATTGATAATTTCTTTCTTTTTTTTTTTTTTACAGAGTATCAGTATAGTATGCATTAAGTAAGGATTTCAACAGTTTGCACCCCCATAGCAACACAAAGTGAAATATATTGTTTGAGTACTCGTTATAGCATTAAATCTCAATGTACAGCACATTAAGGACAGAGATCCTACATGAGGAGTAAGTGCACAGTGACTCCTGTTGTTGACTTTACCAATTGACACTCCTGTCTATGGCATCAGTAATCTCCCTATGCTCCAGTCATGAGTTTCCAAGGCTGTGGAAGCCCCTTGAGTTCTCCAACTCTTATCTTCTTTAGACAAGGTCATCGTCAAAGTGGAAGTTCTCTCCTCCCTTCAGAGAAAGGTACCTCCTTCTTTGAAGACCTGTTCTTTCCACTGGGATCTCACTCACAGAGATCTTTTTGCCAGAGTGTCTTGGCTTTCCATGCCTGAAATACTCATGGGCTTTTCAGCCAGATCCGAATGCCTTTAGGGCTGATTCTGAGGCCAGAGTGCTATTTAGGACATCTGCCATTCTATGAGTCTGCTGAGTATCTCACTTCCCATGTTGGATCACTCTCCCATTTATTTATTCTATCGCTTAGTGTTAGCATGTACTAGACTTGTTTATGTGGTCCCTTTGGTTCTTAGTCCTTTCATTATAATCAATTGTGAACCGAAATTGATCACTTGGACTAGTGAGATGGCATTGGTACATGCCACCTTGATGGGATTGAATTGGAGTCCCCTGGTATGTTTCTAACTCTACCATTTGGGGCAAGTCAGCTTGAGCATGTCCCAAATTGTACATCTCTTCCCTCTCTTATTCCCACTCTTATGTTTAACAGGGATCACATTTCAGTTAAATTTCAACACTTAAGAATAACTGTGTGATAATTACAGAATTAAACCAGTCATATTAAGTACAACAGACAAAAAAAACTACTAAGAGGGATAATGTATTAAGTTGTTCATTAACAGTCAGGGCTGTGCTGATCAAGTCACCATTTCTCATAGTGTCCATTTCACTTCAGGAGGTTTCCTTTTTGGTGTTCAGTCACTTGTCACCGATCAGGGAGAACATATGGTATTTGTCCCTTTGGGATTGGCTTACTTCACTCAGCATGATGTGTTCCAGATTCCTCCATTTTGTTGCAAATGACTGGATTTCGTTGTTTCTTACTGCGGTATAGTATTCTAAAGAGTACATATTCCATAATTTCTTTATCCAGTCTACCGTTGATGGGCATTTAGGTTGGTTCCAGGTCTTGGCTATTGTGAATTGAGCTGCAATAAACATTAGGGTGCAGACATCTTTTTTGTTTGTCAATTTAAACTCCTTTGGGTAAATTCCAAGGAGTGGGATGGCTGGGTTGAACGGTAGGGTTATATTCAGGTTTCTGAGGAATCTCCAGACTGACTTCCATAGTGGCTTGACCAGTTTGCATTCCCACCAACAGTGGGTTAGTGTCCCTTTTTCCCCATATCCTCGCCAGCATCTGTTGTTGGTAGATTTCTGTATGTGAGCCATTCTAACCGGGGTGAGGTGAAACCTCATTGTGGTTTTGATTTGCATTTCCCTGATTGCTAGTGATCTTGAACATTTCTTCATGTGCCTGTTGGCCATTTGGATTTCCTCTTTTGAAAAATGTCTATTGAGGTCCTTGGCCGATCTCATAAGTGGGTTGTTTGTTTTGTTTTTGTGGAGTTTCTTGATCTCTTTGTAGATTCTGGTTATTAACCCTTTATCTGTTGCAGAGTTTGCAAATATTTTTTCCCATTCTGTCAGTTGTCTCTTCACTCTCCTGACTGTTTCTTTTGCAGTACAGAAACTTCTCAATTTGATGCAATCCCAATAGTTGATTTTGGCTTTGACTGCCTGTGCCTCCCGGGTCTTTTCCAGAAATTCTTTGCCTGTGCCAATATCTTGAAGGGTTTCTCCAATGTTCTCTAATAACTTAATGGTGTCAGGACATAGATTTAGGTCTTTAATCCACGTTGAGTGGATTTTTGTGTAAGGTGTAAGGTAGGGGTCTTGCTTCATGCTTCTGCACGTGGAAATCCAGTTTTCCCAGCACCATTTATTGAATAGACTGTCCTTGCTCCAGGAATTGGTTTTAGATCCTTGATCAAATATAAGTTGGCTGTAGATGTTTGGATTAATTTCTGGTGTTTCAATTCTGTTCCATTGGTCTATCCATCTGTTTCTGTACTAGTACCATGCTGTTTTGATTACAACTGCCCTGCAGTATGTCCTGAAATCTGGTATTGTGATGCCTCCGGCTTTGTTTTTGTTGTACAAGATTGCTTTAGCTATTCGAGGTCTCTTTTGCCTCCATATGAATTTCAGCATCATTTTTTCTAGATCTGAGAAGAATGTCTTTGGTATCTTGATTGGGATTGCATTGAATCTATAAATTGCTTTTGGGAGAATGGACATTTTGATGATGTTGATTCTTCCAATCCATGAGCATGGCAGATTTTTCCATTTTTTGGTATCCTCTTCTATTTCTTTCTTTAAGGTTTTGTAATTCTCATCTTAGAGATCTTCAACGTCCTTGGTTAAGTTTATTCCAAGGTATTTGATTGTTTTTGTAGCTATTGTGAATGGGATTGATCTTAGCAGTTCTTTCTCAGCTGTGGCATTGCTTGCGTATACAAAGGCTGTTGTTTTTGTGCATTGATTTTATATCCTGCCACTTTGCCAAACTCCTCTATGAGTTCCAATAGTCTCTTAGTAGAGTTCTTTGGATCCTCTAAGTAAAGGATCATATAGTCTGCAAAGAGGGATAGTTTGACTTCTTCCTTCTCAATTTGTATTCCTTTGATTTCTTTTTCTTGTCTGATGGCTCTGACTAAAACTTCCAGAACTATGTTAAATAGCAGTGGTGAGAGTGGGCATCCCTGTCTGGTACCAGATCTCAGTGGAAATGCTTCCAACTTTTCCCCATTCAATAGGATACTGGCCGTGGGTTTTTCATAGATTGCTTTGATTGTATTGAGGAATGTTCCTTCTATACCCAATTTGCTTAGAGTTTTCATCATGAAAGGGTGTTGAATTTTATCGAATGCTTTCTCTGCATCAATTGAGATAATCATATGGTTTTTCTTCTGCAGTCTGTTAATGTGGTGAATCACATTGATTGATTTGGGAATGTTGAACCATCCCTGCATATGAGGGATGAATCCCACTTGGTCTGGGTGGATGATTTTCCTGATGTGTTGTTGTACTCTATTGGCCAGAATTTTATTGAGGATTTTTGCATCTATGTTCATCAGGGATATTGTTCTATAATTTTCCTTCAGTGCTGCATCTTTCTCTGGCTTAGGGATTAAGGTGATGCTGGCTTCATAGAAAGAATTTGGGAGGATTCCATCTTTTTCGGTTGTTCTGAATAGTTTGAGAAGAAATGGAATTAGTTCTTCTTTAAATGTCTGGTAGAATTCAGCAGTTTATCCATCTGGTCCTGGGCTTTTCTTTGTTGGGAGGGCCTTTATTACTGTTTCAATTTCTGTTTCAGTTATGGGTCTGTTTAGGTTTTCTATGTCTTCATGGTTCAATTTTGGTAGATTGCATGTGTCCAGGAATCTATCCATTTCTGATAGATTTTCCTGTTTGCTGGCATACAGGTCCTTGTAGTAATTTCTGATGATTCTTTTTATTTCTGTGGTGTCTGTTGTTACGTTTCCTTTTTCATCTCTGATTTTAATTATTTGGGTCTTTTCTCTTCTTTTTTTTAGTTAGTTGGGCCAATGGGGTGTCAATTTTGTTTATTTTTTCAAAAAACCAGCTTCTCGCTTGGCTGATTTTTTGTAATTTTTTTTTTTTTTGGATTCAATCCTGTTGATTTCTTCTCTGGTTTTAAATATTTCTCTTCTACTAGATTTGGGTTTGGATTGCTGCAGTTTTTCTAGGTCCTTGAGATGTGCTGAAAGCTCATTTATTTGGTACCTTTCCAATTTCTTGATATAGGCACCTATTGCTATAAATTTGCCTCTCAATACTGCTTTTGCTGTATCCCATAAGTTTTGATATGTTGTGTTGTTATCCTCATTTACTTCCAGAAAGTTTTTGATTTCTCTTTTGATTTCTTGAATGACCCAGTGTTCATTCAGGAGCATGTTGTTCAGTCTCCATGTGTTTGCATACTTTCTAGGATTTCCTGAGTTGCTAATTTCCAGCTTCATTCCGCTGTGGTCTGAGAAGCTGCATGGTATGATTCTAATTCTTTTAAATTTGCTGAGACTTGCTTTATGGCCTAGTATATGATCAATCCTAGAGAAGGTTCCATGCACTGCTGAGAAGAATGTAAAGTCTTTAGATGTAGGGTTGAAAGTTCTGTAGATATCTGTTAGATCCATTTGGGCAATAGTGTCGATTAAATCTGCTGTTTCCTTGTTGGTCTTCTGTCCGGATGATCTGTCTATTTCTGAGAGTGGAGTATTGAAGTCCCCCACTACTATTGTATTGGAATCTAAGTCTCCCTTTAAGTCCCTTAACATATCTTTTAAATAGACCGGTGCCCTGTAATTAGGTGCATATACATTTATAATAGTTACATCTTCCTGTTGAATTGAACCCTTAATCATTATATAGTGTCCCTCTTTGTCTCTCTTAACAGTTTTTGTATTAAAGTTTATTTTGTCTGATATTAATATGGCTACACCTGCCTTTTTTTTGGTTTCTGTTGGCATGGAATATCTTTTTCCAACCTTTCACTTTCAGTCTGCATGCCTCTTTGTTAGAGAGATGTGTTTCTTGTAGGCAACAAATAGTTGGGTTGTGTTCTTTGAGCCAGTCAGCCAAACGGTGTCTTTCAAATGGAGAATTCAGACCATTAATGTTCAATGTGACTATTGATACATAGTGACTTTGCCCTGCCATTTTCCTGGAGATATTTTCTAGTATATGCTTTGAGCTTCCCATGCTCTTTTACTGGTAGGTTTTCTTCCTTTACTTTCTTTCATATTGATGGCTGTGTTTCTGTGTTTCTGAGTGTAGCACATCTTTAAGTATCTTTTGCAGGGCTGGACGAGTGGCTGCAAAGTCTTTCAATTTCTGTTTGCTATGAAAGGTCTTTATTTCACCTTCATTCACAAATGAGAGCTTGGAAGCATATAATATTCTGGGCTGGCAATTTTTCTCTCTTAGCACCTGTGCTATGTCTTGCCATTCCTTCCTAGCCTGTAGTGTTTCTGATGAGAAGTCTGCTGTGAGTCTCATTGGAGATCCTCTGAGAGTAATCTGACCTTTCTCTCTTGCACATTTTAGGATCTTTTCTTTATGTTTCACTGTGGTAAGTTTAATTACCACGTGTCGTGGTGAGGATCTCTTTTGGTCATGTTTATTGGGGGTTCTATGAGCTTCCTGTACTAGGATGTCTCTGTCCTTCTCCAAACCTGGAAAGTTCTCTGCTAGTATCTCACTAAAAAGGCCTTCTAATCCTTTCTCTATCTCCATGCCTTCAGGAACTCCTAGAACCCGAATGTTGGTTTTTTTAATAGTATCCTGTAGATTCCCAACAATATTTTTTAGATTTCTAATTTCCTCTTCTTTTTTTTTTTTTTTGGTTTGACTGTATCCTTTCCTGTTCTCTGTCTTCTAAGTCCGATATTCCCTCTTCTGCTTCACCCATTCTGTTTTTAAGGCTCTCTAATGTGTTTGTCATTTGATCTATTGAGCTCTTCATTTCCTTTTGATTTCTCTTCACTATCACACTTTCCTGTTCGACTAGTTTCTGCGTTTCATTTTGATTCTTCCTTAAAATTTCATTTTCACGAGAGAGATTTTCAATCCTGTCCAATAAGGATTTTGTAGTTCAAGGATTTGCTTTTGAAAACTTCTAAATGTTCTTATCATAAATTTTTTGAAATCCGTATCTTGCATTTCTTCTATCTCATCATCTTCATAATCTTGGTTTGGGGTGTTTTGTTTATTTGGAGGCGTCATAGTGTCATCATTGATCTTCTTCCATTGATTTCTGTGTTTATTGCTTGACATGGTTAATTCTTTTTCCCTCACTGTGAGGTTTTTTTTTTTTTATACTATGTCTGTGTTAAGTGGACTGCCTGCTGTTGGAGGTGCCTTGGAGTCTTGAGATAGGTGTGGCCTGAGAGTTCTGCTTGGTTCTTCCAGGTTACGGGTGTTCAAAGGTGACACCCTCAGGTTATGCGTGGTAAATCTCTATTTATTTATTCATTTATTTATTTTATTTTATTTTTTATTCAGGAGGTAAGTAATACTGCAAGGCTGAGCAGAATTGATGGTATTTAGCTTCCGATCTCTGGCTTCTACCCAAAGAGTCTGTGCAGGCTCGGTTTCTCCTGCGGACTCCCACTGGGTAGCCTAGGCTACTAAGTTGTAGCCTTACCTCTCCCCTTTTATTATGTATATCCCAAGCAGGGCTTGCTCTTTGTCTCTTGCTTGCCTTTGCAAGGTTGGCGAAGAGAGAAACTTGTCTGCACTAGTACCCCTCCCACCTTTTTTTTTTCCTTCTCTCCTGTAGTCAGTCTGGTGAACTTTCCCACTTCAAAGCCCACTTCCCTCTAAAATTCTTTCCACCGTTTCCCCACCAATGTCTCCGGTTACTGAGCTCACCTCCCCTTCCAGCGCCGATGTGTGGACTCGGAGCCCTGGGCATCCCTCCTCTCCCTGCTGGTGTCGGTGTCACATCGACTCCCCTTCCCGCAGTGGCGCGCAGACTCTGCGGCTCCCGCGGTTCGGCTTCCGTTTGGTGGGTGATCCTGCTCTCCCAGTAGGTCCTCTGAGTCACAGCCACTAGATCCGGAAGAGTTTCCTCTGCAATTTTTTTCCTGATCCTTTTTTCTGAGGCTGCTGTAACTCCGCTTTTATTAAACTAAATTTTCCCGGACTATCGGTGCATGCCCTCACTATTCTGCCATCTTGGCTCCGCCTATATTTTCCATGTTTCTTTGTTATCACAAAAAGGGGCATGTTGTGATGGCCAATGGAGAGCTCTATGTGTCACTTTTCCAATTTTTCCTGTACCAATTTTCTAATGACGCCAAGGTTGGGTTGTAATATTGGCCACTGCCCTACCCAGATGTTTCCTGTTTTTTCCCATTCAATGGGTTTTGAACCTGGCTTTTGTATGAGGTGAGCAGTGGCCCCTAGAATTGGGGGTGAATCTTACTTGTAAGCTCTCCATTTAAAGCTGTTGGCTTGTGGAGATTTGCGATCCATAGTAAGGACTGCTTGCAATTGTGAGAGCACATCTTCCCCCATAAGGACATGGAAACCTCAGCAATTAGCAGAAAGATTGTTCCCATATCTCCATTATCATCTCACCATGTTACAGGTGTGATGACCTGATCAGCCAATTTTAATTCTCCAATGCCTTGGAGGTCAGGCCCAGGCACTGTCTTCCAATGTTGCATTGTGTCCCTAGGTTTTAAGACAGTGGCATCTGTCCCTGTATCAATTAAATCCACAAAGGCAATGTCATCTAAATATAGGGTTAATTTTGGCCTCAGATTGAAGATAGGCATCTACCAGTTAATGGTGGTGGGACTCCCTCTTCCTTGCTAGGCTGAGGGCCACCCCGCTGGGAATTTAGAGGCTTGGTCTTGAAATCTTTTGCCCAATGAGAGCCTTTTATACATCTGGGACACAGTGTTTTGGGCTTGCCCTGTCTGTCAGTGTTTGGGCAGTTTTACTGTAGGTGTCCCATTTCCTAACATCACCAACAAACCGGAGGGTCATTAGATTTCCTTGTGTTCAGTTTGTTAATGTCCACAGCTAGGGTCTGTATGGGTGTATCAGCATGGTTTACCTCCTTTGTAGCTACTATCCATTTAGAAATGTCTTCATTACAATTGAAGCTTTTGCCTCTTTGGTAGCACCAACCCAAGCTAATTGTTTGAGCAGATTGTCTTGATCAGGGCCAAGCAGTAATCTTTTTTTCTACTGCCTCCAAGACTCTGGCAAGGAAATTGGGGAACCATTAACCAGAGCCTTGAACTAGGTTTCTAAAGAGCTGACTATAATTAGGAGGATTTATATTTTTAAGGCTCTAAATGCTAAATCTCTGACCTGATCAAAATGGGCAACTACTCCAATGTGGGCCTGTTCATGAGAATATACGTAGGTGCCACAGGATGTAAGCATATCAAAGGTTACTGCAATTCCATAGGCAGAATTATTCCTTGTTACAGTTTCAGATTCTTCCTCATAGGAGGCTTTCCACTGTAAGAACTGTGGTCTTTACAAACATGCTTTGAGCAGTGTAACCCAGTCAAAATGAGTTTGAAGGTTCGCTGCCCATTGTATGAGCACCTGTTCAAAGTAGGGAGAGTTGGGACATGACTCTTGAGAAGCCTTTTTTAGAATAATAAGGTCATTTATGGCCATTGAAATCCAGGGCCTGAATTCTGCATCCACTCCTACATTAATGGCAAACATGCAGGTGGGATGGGATCCAATGTCTTCCCTGAAAGCCTGGGGTGCCTGGAGACCACCACAAGTGTGGGGATCCTCACTGGGTGCAGATGGGATGACCTTGCATGGGTTATCACCTTCAGGTCATCTAAGTTCATCCCAAGGGTATTTGGGGGGTGACTGACTAGGCATTGCTGCATTGTCTGCTCTCATGTCATTTTCATTGTCAGAGATCTCTTTCCCTAAGTCATCAGCTGTTGTCTGTGAGGCAGAGGCCTGGAGTGACAGGCTCTTATCACTCACAGATTCATTATGTTTGGTAATCTGTGTGGGTTTCTGAGAGGAGGGTATCTTTCCCTTGTTTGAGAGCTTAAGAGCAGCGTGCCATGCCAACTCTAGCCAAAGGAAAGACACACACAGCACTGCTGCCATAACAAAGCAAATTCCTAGAACCTCAGCGGCTGATGGCATTATGCAGGGGGTCCCCTAATTAGATGAACAGACAGTGGTGTATCAGATCATAAGTATGTCCTGTGCTTAGTGGGGGACTTCCTTGATTAGTTAGGTCAAGGCTGCATGCCCACACAGTGTCTCTGGAGCATCACCTCCCTCGAGTGAGGAAGATGACTTGGTTCCAAATTTTGGGATGATCACTCCCTTATGTGAATTTGCTGGGTGAACCAAAAATTAAAGGAGGAGCCAGGAAGCGACATTACACTTCTGGGCGGTGTGTGCCTAACCTGGGGTCACTTAGACCAAGGAAAAGAACAAGGAAAAGGGTGTAGGAGGGGGTGCTCACCCTCACAGAACTGAACAGCACACAAAACACCAAGGGGCCTACTTGCTGAAATCAAGGGGGGACCTCCTTGAGTCCAACATGATGTCTCTCTCTCAGTCACGTTGGGTGCCAAATGTTGCTGTGGATTTGTTCTTAGAGGAGGAGCGTGGTGAGGGCAAGAGGCATGGAGTCACCACACAGACCCCAGGAGCCAGGTGAAAGCAGGCCAGAAGCGAGCAGCCTGCAAACTCATTTATTTCAGTTGGCACAGCAGCTTAAATAGCCAAGGCAGCCAATCCGGTCAAGGGGCAGTCTAGGCCCTAACCAATCACAGCTTGTTGCCAGGCAGTTTCTGAAGCCATCCAGTCACAGCCTGTTGCCAGGCAGTTTCCATTGCAGGTGGCCATCTTAGCATGGCCTTCTCCTTCCACCACAGTCCTAGCCCTAGACCAAGCCTAGCCCTAACCCTAACCCTAACCCCAACCCTAACCCTAGCCATACTATACACTTAGTCCTAAACTACCCCTAATCCTGACACTAACTCTAGCCCTAGCTCTAGCAATAGTCCTAACCTAACCCGAACCATAACCCATAACCTAACTCTAATTCTAAAACTAAACTAACCTTAATCCTAGATGTAACCCTAGTCTCAGACATAACCCTAATCCTAATGATAAGTCTAACCCTAGCCTTAGCCCAAGCCCTAGAGCTAACCTTAACCATAACCCTAGCCCAAGAAATGGTCCTACCTAAAACCTAACTTTAAATCTAGTACTAGCCCTAGCCCAAACCCTAGCCTATGCCTAACACTCACCATAATTGAAACCCAAACCCTAATTCTAACCCTAACCCGAAACCTAGCCCTAGCTCTAGCCCTCTACCTAACCCTAAACATAAACATAACTGAAGCCCTAAACCTAACCTTAACTATAGCACTAGTGCTGGCCATAGCCATAGATTTAACCATAGCCCTAGTCCTAACCCTAGACATAGACATAGACAATTAACACTAACACTAACCCTAATCTAACCCTAGACCTACTCAAAGCCCTAGCCCTAGACTTAACCCTAAACCTAATCCTAACCATAACCCAAACCATAAACATAACCCTAATCCTAAACCTAACCCTAACATTAGCCCTAGACCTAGCCTTAATACCATCCCTACCCTAATCTAACCTTAAATCTAGCCCTAGACCTAGCACTATCCCTAAACCTAACTCTAAACATAACCCTAGATCTAGCCCTAACCCTAATGCTAACCATAACCTAACTCTAACCCTAACCTTATCATATCTGTAACCCTAATCCTCACATATCCCTAATCCTAACACTAACACTAACCTAGCCCTAGTAGTGACCTTAACCATAACCTTTACCCTAACCCTAATTAACCCTAAACCTAGCCATTGTGTATCCCTAGCCTTAACACTAACATAACCATAACTCTAAATCTAAGCCTAGCCCTAGCCCTAGACCTAGACCTAATCCTAGCCCTAGCAGTAGCCATAAACCTAACCCAAAATGAAACCCTAACACTAGCCCTGACATTAAACATAGCACTAGAACTAACCCTACCCCACCTCTAGCCCTAGCCCTAGCCTTAGCCCTTGTCAAGTCCTAATCCTAACTATACAATAACGTTAACCATAACCCTAAAGCTAACCCTAAAGGTAGCATAGCTGTTTTTTTTTAACTTTTATTTAATGAATATGAATTTCCAAAGTACGACTTATGGATTACAATGGCTTCCCCCCCATACCGTCCCTCCCACCCATAACCCTCCCCTTTCCCACTCCCTCTCCCCTTCCATTCACATCAAGATTCATTTTCAATTATCTTAATATACAAAAGATCAGCTTAGTATACACTAAGTAAGGATTTCAACAGTTTGCTCCCACACAGAAACATAAAGTGAAAAATAATAGATGATTTTTTTAAAATGATGATGAAATCAGATCAGACCTATTGTCATGTTTAATCCCAGTGACAGTCAAGTTGGGAATTGATAATTTCTTTCTTTTTTTTTTTTTTACAGAGTATCAGTATAGTATGCATTAAGTAAGGATTTCAACAGTTTGCACCCCCATAGCAACACAAAGTGAAATATATTGTTTGAGTACTCGTTATAGCATTAAATCTCAATGTACAGCACATTAAGGACAGAGATCCTACATGAGGAGTAAGTGCACAGTGACTCCTGTTGTTGACTTTACCAATTGACACTCCTGTCTATGGCATCAGTAATCTCCCTATGCTCCAGTCATGAGTTTCCAAGGCTGTGGAAGCCCCTTGAGTTCTCCAACTCTTATCTTCTTTAGACAAGGTCATCGTCAAAGTGGAAGTTCTCTCCTCCCTTCAGAGAAAGGTACCTCCTTCTTTGAAGACCTGTTCTTTCCACTGGGATCTCACTCACAGAGATCTTTTTGCCAGAGTGTCTTGGCTTTCCATGCCTGAAATACTCATGGGCTTTTCAGCCAGATCCGAATGCCTTTAGGGCTGATTCTGAGGCCAGAGTGCTATTTAGGACATCTGCCATTCTATGAGTCTGCTGAGTATCTCACTTCCCATGTTGGATCACTCTCCCATTTATTTATTCTATCGCTTAGTGTTAGCATGTACTAGACTTGTTTATGTGGTCCCTTTGGTTCTTAGTCCTTTCATTATAATCAATTGTGAACCGAAATTGATCACTTGGACTAGTGAGATGGCATTGGTACATGCCACCTTGATGGGATTGAATTGGAGTCCCCTGGTATGTTTCTAACTCTACCATTTGGGGCAAGTCAGCTTGAGCATGTCCCAAATTGTACATCTCTTCCCTCTCTTATTCCCACTCTTATGTTTAACAGGGATCACATTTCAGTTAAATTTCAACACTTAAGAATAACTGTGTGATAATTACAGAATTAAACCAGTCATATTAAGTACAACAGACAAAAAAAACTACTAAGAGGGATAATGTATTAAGTTGTTCATTAACAGTCAGGGCTGTGCTGATCAAGTCACCATTTCTCATAGTGTCCATTTCACTTCAGGAGGTTTCCTTTTTGGTGTTCAGTCACTTGTCACCGATCAGGGAGAACATATGGTATTTGTCCCTTTGGGATTGGCTTACTTCACTCAGCATGATGTGTTCCAGATTCCTCCATTTTGTTGCAAATGACTGGATTTCGTTGTTTCTTACTGCGGTATAGTATTCTAAAGAGTACATATTCCATAATTTCTTTATCCAGTCTACCGTTGATGGGCATTTAGGTTGGTTCCAGGTCTTGGCTATTGTGAATTGAGCTGCAATAAACATTAGGGTGCAGACATCTTTTTTGTTTGTCAATTTAAACTCCTTTGGGTAAATTCCAAGGAGTGGGATGGCTGGGTTGAACGGTAGGGTTATATTCAGGTTTCTGAGGAATCTCCAGACTGACTTCCATAGTGGCTTGACCAGTTTGCATTCCCACCAACAGTGGGTTAGTGTCCCTTTTTCCCCATATCCTCGCCAGCATCTGTTGTTGGTAGATTTCTGTATGTGAGCCATTCTAACCGGGGTGAGGTGAAACCTCATTGTGGTTTTGATTTGCATTTCCCTGATTGCTAGTGATCTTGAACATTTCTTCATGTGCCTGTTGGCCATTTGGATTTCCTCTTTTGAAAAATGTCTATTGAGGTCCTTGGCCGATCTCATAAGTGGGTTGTTTGTTTTGTTTTTGTGGAGTTTCTTGATCTCTTTGTAGATTCTGGTTATTAACCCTTTATCTGTTGCAGAGTTTGCAAATATTTTTTCCCATTCTGTCAGTTGTCTCTTCACTCTCCTGACTGTTTCTTTTGCAGTACAGAAACTTCTCAATTTGATGCAATCCCAATAGTTGATTTTGGCTTTGACTGCCTGTGCCTCCCGGGTCTTTTCCAGAAATTCTTTGCCTGTGCCAATATCTTGAAGGGTTTCTCCAATGTTCTCTAATAACTTGATGGTGTCAGGACATAGATTTAGGTCTTTAATCCACGTTGAGTGGATTTTTGTGTAAGGTGTAAGGTAGGGGTCTTGCTTCATGCTTCTGCACGTGGAAATCCAGTTTTCCCAGCACCATTTATTGAATAGATTGTCCTTGCTCCAGGAATTGGTTTTAGATCCTTGATCAAATATAAGTTGGCTGTAGATGTTTGGATTAATTTCTGGTGTTTCAATTCTGTTCCATTGGTCTATCCATCTGTTTCTGTACCAGTACCATGCTGTTTTGATTACAACTGCCCTGCAGTATGTCCTGAAATCTGGTATTGTGATGCCTCTGGCTTTGTTTTTGTTGTACAAGATTGCTTTAGCTATTCGAGGTCTCTTTTGCCTCCATATGAATTTCAGCATCATTTTTTCTAGATCTGAGAAGAATGTCTTTGGTATCTTGATTGGGATTGCATTGAATCTATAAATTGCTTTTGGGAGAATGGACATTTTGATGATGTTGATTCTTCCAATCCATGAGCATGGCAGATTTTTCCATTTTTTGGTATCCTCTTCTATTTCTTTCTTTAAGGTTTTGTAATTCTCATCTTAGAGATCTTCAACGTCCTTGGTTAAGTTTATTCCAAGGTATTTGATTGTTTTTGTAGCTATTGTGAATGGGATTGATCTTAGCAGTTCTTTCTCAGCTGTGGCATTGCTTGCGTATACAAAGGCTGTTGTTTTTGTGCATTGATTTTATATCCTGCCACTTTGCCAAACTCCTCTATGAGTTCCAATAGTCTCTTAGTAGAGTTCTTTGGATCCTCTAAGTAAAGGATCATATAGTCTGCAAAGAGGGATAGTTTGACTTCTTCCTTCTCAATTTGTATTCCTTTGATTTCTTTTTCTTGTCTGATGGCTCTGACTAAAACTTCCAGAACTATGTTAAATAGCAGTGGTGAGAGTGGGCATCCCTGTCTGGTACCAGATCTCAGTGGAAATGCTTCCAACTTTTCCCCATTCAATAGGATACTGGCCGTGGGTTTTTCATAGATTGCTTTGATTGTATTGAGGAATGTTCCTTCTATACCCAATTTGCTTAGAGTTTTCATCATGAAAGGGTGTTGAATTTTATCGAATGCTTTCTCTGCATCAATTGAGATAATCATATGGTTTTTCTTCTGCAGTCTGTTAATGTGGTGAATCACATTGATTGATTTGGGAATGTTGAACCATCCCTGCATATGAGGGATGAATCCCACTTGGTCTGGGTGGATGATTTTCCTGATGTGTTGTTGTACTCTATTGGCCAGAATTTTATTGAGGATTTTTGCATCTATGTTCATCAGGGATATTGTTCTATAATTTTCCTTCAGTGCTGCATCTTTCTCTGGCTTAGGGATTAAGGTGATGCTGGCTTCATAGAAAGAATTTGGGAGGATTCCATCTTTTTCGGTTGTTCTGAATAGTTTGAGAAGAAATGGAATTAGTTCTTCTTTAAATGTCTGGTAGAATTCAGCAGTTTATCCATCTGGTCCTGGGCTTTTCTTTGTTGGGAGGGCCTTTATTACTGTTTCAATTTCTGTTTCAGTTATGGGTCTGTTTAGGTTTTCTATGTCTTCATGGTTCAATTTTGGTAGATTGCATGTGTCCAGGAATCTATCCATTTCTGATAGATTTTCCTGTTTGCTGGCATACAGGTCCTTGTAGTAATTTCTGATGATTCTTTTTATTTCTGTGGTGTCTGTTGTTACGTTTCCTTTTTCATCTCTGATTTTAATTATTTGGGTCTTTTCTCTTCTTTTTTTTAGTTAGTTGGGCCAATGGGGTGTCAATTTTGTTTATTTTTTCAAAAAACCAGCTTCTCGCTTGGCTGATTTTTTGTAATTTTTTTTTTTTTTTGGATTCAATCCTGTTGATTTCTTCTCTGGTTTTAAATATTTCTCTTCTACTAGATTTGGGTTTGGATTGCTGCAGTTTTTCTAGGTCCTTGAGATGTGCTGAAAGCTCATTTATTTGGTACCTTTCCAATTTCTTGATATAGGCACCTATTGCTATAAATTTGCCTCTCAATACTGCTTTTGCTGTATCCCATAAGTTTTGATATGTTGTGTTGTTATCCTCATTTACTTCCAGAAAGTTTTTGATTTCTCTTTTGATTTCTTGAATGACCCAGTGTTCATTCAGGAGCATGTTGTTCAGTCTCCATGTGTTTGCATACTTTCTAGGATTTCCTGAGTTGCTAATTTCCAGCTTCATTCCGCTGTGGTCTGAGAAGCTGCATGGTATGATTCTAATTCTTTTAAATTTGCTGAGACTTGCTTTATGGCCTAGTATATGATCAATCCTAGAGAAGGTTCCATGCACTGCTGAGAAGAATGTAAAGTCTTTAGATGTAGGGTTGAAAGTTCTGTAGATATCTGTTAGATCCATTTGGGCAATAGTGTCGATTAAATCTGCTGTTTCCTTGTTGGTCTTCTGTCCGGATGATCTGTCTATTTCTGAGAGTGGAGTATTGAAGTCCCCCACTACTATTGTATTGGAATCTAAGTCTCCCTTTAAGTCCCTTAACATATCTTTTAAATAGACCGGTGCCCTGTAATTAGGTGCATATACATTTATAATAGTTACATCTTCCTGTTGAATTGAACCCTTAATCATTATATAGTGTCCCTCTTTGTCTCTCTTAACAGTTTTTGTATTAAAGTTTATTTTGTCTGATATTAATATGGCTACACCTGCTTTTTTTTTGGTTTCTGTTGGCATGGAATATCTTTTTCCAACCTTTCACTTTCAGTCTGCATGCCTCTTTGTTAGAGAGATGTGTTTCTTGTAGGCAACAAATAGTTGGGTTGTGTTCTTTGAGCCAGTCAGCCAAACGGTGTCTTTCAAATGGAGAATTCAGACCATTAATGTTCAATGTGACTATTGATACGTAGTGACTTTGCCCTGCCATTTTCCTGGAGATATTTTCTAGTATATGCTTTGAGCTTCCCATGCTCTTTTACTGGTAGGTGTTCTTCCTTTACTTTCTTTCATATTGATGGCCGTGTTTCTGTGTTTCTGAGTGTAGCACATCTTTAAGTATCTTTTGCAGGGCTGGACGAGTGGCTGCAAAGTCTTTCAATTTCTGTTTGCTATGAAAGGTCTTTATTTCACCTTCATTCACAAATGAGAGCTTGGAAGGATATAATATTCTGGGCTGGCAATTTTTCTCTCTTAGCACCTGTGCTATGTCTTGCCATTCCTTCCTAGCCTGTAGTGTTTCTGATGAGAAGTCTGCTGTGAGTCTCATTGGAGATCCTCTGAGAGTAATCTGACCTTTCTCTCTTGCACATTTTAGGATCTTTTCTTTATGTTTCACTGTGGTAAGTTTAATTACCACGTGTCGTGGTGAGGATCTCTTTTGGTCATGTTTATTGGGGGTTCTATGAGCTTCCTGTACTAGGATGTCTCTGTCCTTCTCCAAACCCGGAAAGTTCTCTGCTAGTATCTCACTAAAAAGGCCTTCTAATCCTTTCTCTCTCTCCATGCCTTCAGGAACTCCTAGAACCCGAATGTTGGTTTTTTTAATAGTATCCTGTAGATTCCCAACAATATTTTTTAGATTTCTAATTTCCTCTTCTTTTTTTTTTTTTTTGGTTTGACTGTATCCTTTCCTGTTCTCTGTCTTCTAAGTCCGATATTCCCTCTTCTGCTTCACCCATTCTGTTTTTAAGGCTCTCTAATGTGTTTGTCATTTGATCTATTGAGCTCTTCATTTCCTTTTGATTTCTCTTCACTATCACACTTTCCTGTTCGACTAGTTTCTGCGTTTCATTTTGATTCTTCCTTAAAATTTCATTTTCACGAGAGAGATTTTCAATCCTGTCCAATAAGGATTTCTGTAGTTCAAGGATTTGCTTTTGAAAACTTCTAAATGTTCTTATCATAAATTTTTTGAAATCCGTATCTTGCATTTCTTCTATCTCATCATCTTCATAATCTTGGTTTGGGGTGTTTTGTTTATTTGGAGGCATCATAGTGTCATCATTGATCTTGTTCCCTCGATTTCTGTGTTTGTTACTTGGCATAGTTAATTCTTCTTTCGTCACTGTGCGTTTTTTTTTATTTTTTTTTATTTTATTTTATGCTATGTCCGTGTTAAGTGGACTGCCTGCTGTTGGGGGAGCCTTGGAGGCTTGAGATGGGTGCGGCCTGAGAGTTCTGCTTGGTTCTTCCTGGTTAAGGGTGTGCAAAGGTGACACCCTCAGGTTATGCGTGGTAAATCTCTCTCTTTTTATTTATTTATTTATTTATTTATTTATTTTATTTATTCAGGGGGTAAGTAACACCGCATGGCAAGGCTGTGCAGAATTGATGGTATTTAGCTTCCAGTCTCTGGCTTCTACCCAGAGTCTGTTTAGGCTCCTCTGGACTCCCACTGGGTTGCCTAGGCTACTGAATTGTAGTGACTCAGTTCCTTAGCTCTCCGCTGTTGATATGTAAATCCAGAGAGGAGGCCTGCTCTTTGTCTCTTGCGAATTCTTCAAGCCTTGCAGCCTTGCAACCTTTGCAAGGTTAGGAGAAAGAGAGACCCCCAAGCTTTTTTTTTTTTTTCTTCCGGTAGTGAGTTTGCTGCACTTTCCGGCCCCCCCTAGATTCTGACCCCCGTTTCCCCGCCAATGTCTCGGGTTATTGAGCTCACCTCCCCTTCCAGCACCGATGTGTGGACTCGGAGCCCTGGACGTCCCAACTCTCCCCGCTGTTGTCTGTGTGACATGCACTCTCCTTCCCACACTGGCTCGTAGACCCTGCGGCTTCTGTGGCACCCGCGGCTCGGCTTCCACGCGGTGGGCGACCTTGTTCTCCCAGCAGGTCCTCCGATTCACAGCCACTCGATCCAGAAGAGTTTCCTCTGCAATATTTTCCTGGTTCTTTTTTCTGAGGCTACCGTAACTCCCCTTTAATTAAACTAAATTTTCCCGGACTATTGGTGTGTGCCCTCACTATTCCGCCATCTTGGCTCCGCCAGGTAGCCTAGTTGTAATCCTAAACCTAACCCTTAATCAAAACCTAACCCTAAAACTAACCCTAACCCAAACAGTAGCCCAAGCCCCAGGCCTAACCTTAAACCTAACCCTAACCCTAATCCTAGAACTAGTTATAGCCCTAGCCCTAGCCCTAGCCCTAACCCAAACCTAAACCTAAACCTAACACTAGACCTAGACCTAGGCCTTTTCCTAACCATAATCCTAACCAAAACCTTAAATCTAATTCTAACCCTAACCCTAAATGTAACACTAACCATAGCCCTAGACATAGTCCTAGCCCTAACTTTCACACTAAACCTAAACCTAACTCAATCCCTAGCCCAAGACATAGCCCTAACCCTAAGCTAAACCTAACCCTAAACCTAGCCATAGACCTAACAACAATCCCAACATTAATCATAACCCTCAACATAACCCTAGACCCAACTTTAGCCCTAGACCTGGGACTAGCCCTAACCCTAATACTAACCCTAAACCTAACCCTAGACCTATCCCTAGCCCTAGCTGTACCCCTAGTCCTAACCCTAACCCCAACCCTAATCCTACTGTAGCCCTAGCTCTTACCCTTGCCCTAAATCTAAACCTAAACCTAATTTTAACAACTACCCTAACCTAACCCTAAATCTAGCACTAACCCTAGCTTTAGTTTTAGCCCTAGCCCTAGCACTAAACCTAATTCTAGCCCTATTCCTAGACCTAGACCTAGCCAAAAATATAACCCTACCATAACCCTAGACCTAGCTCTAGTCCTAGCCATAACCTTACCCTAACACTAAACCTAACCCTAGCCTTAGCCCTAGCCCTAACACTAGATGTCATCTATCCCTAGCCTTAACCCTAACCCTAGACCTAGTGCTAGCCCTAAACTAGACCTATCCCTTACCTAACACTAACCCTAATCCAAGCCCAAGCCCTAGCCCTAGCACTAGCCCTACTCCAAGTTATAACCCTTAACTGTAACCCTAACTCTAGCAAAAACCGTAGGCCTAGCCATAACCCTAAAGCTAACCCTAGACCTAGAACTAGTCCTAGCCCTACCCCTAACCTTAAACCTAACCCTACCCTAACACTAGTACTTTAACCTAGCCCATTTGTAAACATAAACCTAAACCTAAACTTAAAACTAGTCCTAGCTCTAGCCCTAGCCCTAACCCTAAACCAAACCCTATCCCTAGGACTAGCACTAGGCCTAGCCCTAACCATAACCCTAACACTATGTCTAACCCTTAACCCTATCCCTAACCTTAAGCCAAACCCTGGCTTAAGACCTAGCCCTAACCATAACCCTAACACTAAACCTAACACTAGCCATAGCCCTAACCAGAATCCTAACATTTACCATAACCCTAACCCTAACCCCAACCTTAGCCCTAGCCCTAGACTTTGCCTAGCCCACACAATAACCCTAAACCTAGATATAGCCCTTGCCCTAGCCCTAGCTGTACACGTAGTCCTAATCAAAACCCTAACCCTAACTCTAACTCTAGACCTAGCTCTAGCCCTAGCCCTAACCCTAATGCTAACCATATCCCATACCCTAACCATAACCCAAATCTTAACCCTTGCCCAAGTCATATCTGAAGCACTTAAACTAAACCAAGGATAACAATAAACCTAAACCCTAGACATAGCCCTAGCCCTAGCCATAACTCTAACCATAAACCAAATCCTAACCCTAACCCTAATGCTAAACATAACCCTAGCCCTAGCCCTACACCTAGATTTAGCATTAACCCTAAACCTAACCCTAACACTAAGCACAACCTTATCCCTAGACCTAACCCTAGCACAAACCCTATCTATAACTTATTTCTAGTCCTAGCCTTAATGCTAACCCTAAACTTAAACCTACCATAACCATAACCATATCCCTAAACCTAACCATAACCATATCCCTAACACTAACCCTAAACCTAACCATAGCCCTAGTAGTAGCCCTAACCATAACCCTTACCCTAAGCCTAACCTTAACCCTAATCCTAAAACTAGCCATCAGCATAGCCCTAGCCCTAACTCTAACCCTAACCATAACCCTAACCATACTCTAACCCTAACCCTAATGCAAATCTTAACATTAGCCCTATACCTAGCCCAGGCTCTAGCACTAACCCTAACCCTTAACTGATCCCTAACCCTAACTCTAACCCTAGTCCTAGTCCTAGTCCTAGCTGTAAGCCCTAACCCTAATCCTAATCCTATTTCTAACATGAACGATAACCCTAACCCTAACCCCAGCCCTCACCTAGACAAAGACCTAAGTCTAATCCTAACCCTAGGTTAGCCCTAACCCTAGCCCTAGGCCTAGCCCTAAGGAAGCATAACCCTAACTCTAGCACTAGCCTTAGGCCGAGTCTAACCTTAACCCTAACCATAACCATAACTCTAGCCCTAGCCCTAGAGCTAGCCATAAACCTAGCCCAAACCCTAGTCCTAGAACTATTCCTAGCCGTAGTCCTAACCCTAACCTTAACACTAGCCCTAACCTAAGTTTAAACCCAACACTAACCATAACATTAACCCTAATCATATTCTGAAAACTAGTCCTAGCATTAGCTGTAGCCCTTGACCTAACACTAACCTTATCCATAGCCATAACCCTAACCTTAACTCTATCCCTAGCCATAGCTGTAGTCCTAATCCAAACCTTACCCTAGCCCTAGAAAGTTCTATCCCTAACCTAAAACCTAGCCCTAACCCAAAGCCTAGCTCTAAAATTAGTCCTAGCACTAGCTCTAACCCTAAGAAAATCCCTAAACCTAGCCCTAGCCCCAACCCTAGCCCTAGCTCTAAACCTAACCCTAATCCTAACCAAAACCCAAACACTAATTCTAAACCTAACCCTAACCCTGACCATAGACCAAGGCCTAGCCATATACCTAGCCCTAAACATAAACCTAAGCCTAATACTAGCCCTAGCCTTAGCCCTAGCCTTAGCCCTACCCTAACCACAACCCTAGCCTTAAGCCTATCCTAGCCCTAGCCCTAAACCTAACACTAACACTAACCTTAATCATAAACCTAGCCTTAGCACTAACCCTAACTGTAACCTTAACTATAACCCTAACCCTAACCTTAGCCCTAGATCTAGACCTAGGCCTAGTCCCAACCCTAACCCCAACCATAACCATAATCCTAATTCTAGCCCTAGTCATAATACTCTCCCAAACCCTAGAATAGTATTAGCCTTAGTCCTAGCTTTAACCTTAGCCCTAACCCTAACCTTAGCCCTAGCCCTTGCCCTAGCTTTAGCCTCAGTTCTAACCAAACTCTAACCAAACACTAACCCTAGCACAAACCCTAGCCCTAGCCCTAAATCTATGACTAACTCTAAACCTAAACCTAATTCTAGACCTACCTCTTGCCAGAAACCCTAACCCTAACCTTAACCTTAAACCTAGTCCTCAGCCAAGCACTAGTCCTAGCCCTAACCCTTAACCCTTACATTTATAGCCTTATACCTAGAACTCAATATTACCCTAACCATAACCATAACCCAAACCCAAACCCTAAAACTAATAAACCATAGTCTTAGACCTAGCTTTGGCCTTAACCCTAAACATAAATATAAACCTAATTAATCATAAACATAACCCTTACCCTTACCTTAAATTAACTGTAACCCTAAATCTAGCCATAGCCCTAACTAACCCATGCTGTAACCCTAACCTGAACCTAACCCTAAGCCTAGCCCTAGCCCTACCCCTAACCATAACTATAACTGTAACCCTAATCCTAACATTAAACCTAATCATAACCCTAAACCTAGCCATAGTCCTAGGCCTAACCCTAACCCTAACTCTAATCCTAGCACTTGTCAAAGCCAAGATCTAGCTCTACCCTATCCCTAACCCTAAACCTAGCAATAGCACTAGAACTATCGCTAACCATAAACCTAAAATTAAATTGGCAAACAAAAAAGCTGTCTGCACCTTAATGTTTATTGCAGCTCAATTCACAATAGTTAGGACCTGGAATCATCCTAAATGCCCATCAACATTAGACTGGATTAAAAAATTATATATAGAATACTATATAGCAATAAAAAATGAAATTTGGTCATTTGCAACAAAATGGAGGAATCTGGAAAGCATCACGCTGAGTGAAATAAGCCAGTCCCAGTCCCAAAGGAACAAATATATGTTTTCCCTGATTGGTGACAACAAACCAAGCACCAAAAAGGAAACCTGTTGAAGTGAAATGGACACTAAGAGAAACAGTGACTTGATCAGCCCTTGTCCTGAATGTTGATGAACAACTCAATACTTTATCCCTTTTAATATTTTTTGTTCTACTTAATACTATTGGTTGAACTCTGTAACTAACACACAATTATTCTTAGGCATTTAAATTTAATTGAAAAGTGATCCCTGTTAAATATAAGAGTGGGATTAAGAGATGAAGGAGATGTACAGTTCAGCACATGCTCAATCGGACTTGCCCAAACAGTAGAGTTAGAAACATGCCAGGGGATTCCAATTCAATCCATCAAGGTGGCATGTACCAGTGCCATCTCACTAGTGAAAGTGATCAGTTTCAGTTCACAATTGATCATAATGATAGGATTAAGTGTCAAAGGGATCACATAAACAAGACTAGTGTCTGTTAATACCAACTGATAGAATTAAAAAGGAGAGAACAAGCCAACATGGGAAGTGAGATACACAGCAGACTCATAGAATGGCAGATGTCCTAAAGAGCTTTCTGGCCTCAGAGTATTTTGGGCATGGAAAGCCAAGACACTCCAGCAAAAAAAAAAAAAAAAAAAAAAAAAAAAAAAAAAAAAAAAAAACACCTAAATGAAAGATCTCTGGGAGTGAGATCCCAGTAGAAAGAATGGGGCCATCAAAGAAGGAGGTACCTTTCTCTGAAGGGAGGAGAGAACTTCCACTTTGACTATTAACTTGTCAGAATAAGATCAAAGTTGGCGAACTCAAAAGGCTTCCATAGCCTTGGCAACTCATGACTAGAGCCTAGGGAGATTACTGATGCCATAAACAAGAGTGTCAAATTGTTAAGTCAACAACAGGAGTCAGTGTACTTACTCCTCATGTGGGATCTCTGTCCTTAATGTGTTGTCCAATGTGAATTAAAGCTTTAACTAGTACTGAAACAGTATTTTACACTTTATTTCTGTGTGGGTGCAAACTTATGAAATCTTTACTTAATATATATAAATTGATCTTCTGTATATAAAGATAATTGAAAATGAATCTTGATGTGAATGGAATGGGAGAGGGAGAGGGAGATGGGAGGGTTGCAAGTGGGAGGGAAGTTATGGGGGGGGGAAGCCATTGTAATCCATAAACTGTACTTTGGAAATTTATATTTACTAAATAAAAGTTAAAAAAAAGATTGGGGGTAGAGGTTAGGTCTAAGATTAGGGTTAGGGTTAGAATTAGGGCTAGCAGTAGGTCTAGGATTAGTGTTAGGGTTAGGTTAGGGTAAGGGATTGATTTAGTGTTAGGGTTTAGGGTTATGTCTAGTGTTGGTATTAGTGTTAGTTACTAGAGGATAGAGTTATGTTTTAGGGTTACAGCTAAGGCTAATATTAGGGTAAGGGTTAGGGCTATGGTTGGAGTTAGGGTTAGGGCTATGGCTAGGGTTAGAGTTAGGGTTATGTTTAGTTCTAGAGCTTGAGTTAGTGTTATGATTAAGGTTGTTGTTAGGGCATGCATTAGGGTTAGAGTTATGGCTATGGTTAGGGTTAGTGCTATTGTTAGGCCTGGGGTAAGGACTAGGCTAGTGTTAGGGGTAGGGTTATGGTAAGGTTCAGGGTCAGATGTTAGGGTTAAGTATTTGGGTTAGAGTTAGCATTAGTGTTTAATTAGTGTTAAGGTTATGGCTAGGGCTAGGTTAAGACTAGGGTTAGGTCTAGGGTTACAGTTAGGGTTAGAGTTGGGCTAGAGTTAGGCCTAGGGTTAGGTTTAGAATTAGGGTTAGAGTTAGGATTAGTGCTATGATTATGTTTAGGCTTAGGGTTAGTGTTAGGGTTAGTTCTAGGCTTTGAGTTAGGTTTAGTTTTAGGTCTGGTTTTAAGTATGCCTAAGGTTACTGTTAGAGTTAGGTTAGGATTAGGGTTCATTTATGTTTAGGGTTTAGGCTTATGGCTATGTTTAGCATAAATGTTAGGGGTTAGAGGTTAGTATTAGGTGTTAAGGTTATGGTTAAGGTTAGGGTTAGGGTTATGGCTGGGTTATGTTTAGGGTTAGGTTTTGGGCTAGGCCTATTGTTAGGTCTAGGGTTAGTGTTATGTTTAGGATTAAGTTTTATTTCTTGAGTTAGTGTTATATTTAGGGCTAGGCTTATGGTAGTGGCTACGGTTAGGTTTCGAGCTAGTGTTAGGATTAGGTTATGGTTATATTTAAGTTTAATTGTTAAGGTTAGGGACTAGGGTTAAGTTTTGCACTTGGATTAGGTTTAGGTATTAGGGTTTTTGAATAGAATAAAGGTTAGCAGTTAGAGTTAGGTTAATCTTAGAATTAGGGTGAGAGTTAGGTTTTGGGCTATGACTAAGGTTATGAATAGGGAAAGTGTTAGGTTTAGTGTTAGGGCTAGTGTTAGGGTTAGGCTTAGGGCTAGGGTTAGGGGTGGGGTGGATTTAGGAGTAGGACTAGGGCTAGGGTTAGGTTAGTGTTAGCATAGGGTTAGTGTTAAGGTTTGTGTTAAGGTTAGATTTAGATTTTTTTTTAACTTTTATTTAATGAGTATAAATTTCCAAAGTACAGCTTATGGATTACAATGGCTTCCCCTCCCCCATAACATCCCTCCCACCCACAACCCTCCCCTTCCCCACTCCCTCTTCCCTTCCATTCATATCAAGATTCATTTTCAATTCTCTTTATATACATAAGATCAGTTTAGCATACATTAAGTAAAGATTTCAACAGTTTGCTCCCACACAGAAACATAAAGTGAAAAATGCTGTTTGAGTACTAGTTATAGCATTAAATCACAATGTACAGCACACTAAGATTTATAGTTAAGGTTTGAGGTAGAGATTAGGGTTAGTGTTAGGGCTATGACTAGGGTTAAGTCTAGGGTTAGTGTTAGAGCTATTTGTTAGGGTTAATGTTAGGGCTATGGTTAAGGTTAGAGTTATGGTTAGGCCTAGGGCTAAGGTTAAGTCTAGAATTAGGTTTATAGATATGGTTAGAGTGGTAGAGCCAGATTTAGGCCTAGCGTTAGGCTTAGGGCTAGGTAGGTTTAAGACTAGGGCTAGTGTTAGGGTTAGGGCTGGGCTTGGGTTTAGGTTTAGGGTTAGTGTTAGCCTAAGTTTAGGGCTCAGTTTAGTGTTAGAGTTAGGGATAGAGTTAGGGCTAGAGCAAGGGCTAGGCTACTGTCACAAATATAGTTAATGTTAGGTTTAGAGGTAGGGTTAGGGTTATGGTTAGATTTTAGGGTTAGTGGTAGGATAAAGGTTATGTTTAGTTTTAAGGCTATGGCTAGGATTAGGGTTAGGTCTATAGCTACATCTAGGGTAGGGTTAGAATCAGGTGTAGGGTTAGGGATTTTGCTGTGGTAAGAGTTAGGGTAGGCAAGAGTTAAGATTAAGTTTAGGACTAGGGTTAGTGTTAGAGTCTATGCTAGGGTTAGGGTTAGTGTTGGGTTTGCTTTAGCATTAGGACTAGGGCTAGCTTTAGGGTTAGAGTTAGAGTTAGGGCTAGGGCTAAAGTAAGGGTTCAGGCTAGGGCTATGGCTAAGGTTAAAACTAGGGTTAGGGTAGTGCTCTGGCTAGGGCTAGATTATGGTTAGTATTATAGCTAGGGTTAGGGTTAGGGTTAGCATTAGGGTTTAGAGTTAGAGTTGGGCTTCGTTTTAGGTTTAGATCTAGGGATATGATTAAGACTAGGGATAGGTTTAGTTTTAGGTTTAGGATTAAGGTTAGTATTCTGGTCAAGGTTAGGTTTAGGGCAAGGTTTGGGGTTGGGTTAGGGTTAGGTCTACGGTAGGGTTAGGGTTACTGTTAGGCTTAGGGTTAGCCATTAGGATTAGATATTAGTGTTAGGGTTATGTTTAGGGTTAGGGATAGGGCTAGGCTTAAGTCTAGGGTTAAGTTTATCATTGTTAGAGTAAGGGTTAGGGATAGGATTAGGCATAGACTAGGTTTGGGTTAGGGTTAGAGTTAGGGTTAGGGCTATTGCTAGGGTTAGTGTTAAGGTTACAGCTAGGGTTAAAGCTAGGTTTTGTGCTAGGGATAAGGTTAGGGTTATGGTTACATTTATGGTTAGGGATAGGGTAAGGGTTAGGTTTATGACTAGTGCTAGAGCAAGGGCTAGGCTAGGGTTAGGACTACAGTTAATGTTAGGGTTAGTGTTAAGGTTAGAGTTCTGATTAGGGTAGAGTTTAAGGTTAACAGTAGGGTGAGTGTTATGATTAGAATTAAGGCTAGGGCTAAGGCTAGGGTTAGTGTCAGGTCTAGGGTTAGGATTATGGCTATGGTTACAGTGGGGGTTAGGGCAAGGACTAGGGCTAGACTTAGGACTAGGGTTAGTATTAGGGTCAGTGCTAGGGTTAGGGTTAGGGTTAGCATTAGGGTTAGCATTAGGGTTAGATTTTAGGGTTAAGTTAGGTTTGGGCTTGTTTTAGTTTTAGAGCTAGTATTAGGATTAATGCTTGGTTTAGGGCTAGGGCAAGGGTTAGGGTTAGGGCTAGAGTTTTGGTTAGTGTTAGGTTTAGGGCTAGGGCTAGGACTAGCATTATGTGTAGGGTTACTGTGAGGGCTAGGGTGAGTGTTAGAGTTAGATTTAGGGTTAGGGTTAGGGTTAGGGTTAGGATTAGTGTTCAGATTAGGGGTAGGTTTAGGGCTAGGGCTAGGGCTATGGTTAGTGTTAGGGTTAGGTTTAGAGTTAGGCCAAATTATGGTTAGAGTTATGGAGAGAGTTATTGTAAGGTTTAGCAGTTATGGATTAGGGTTAGGGTTAGTACTAAGTTTAGATTTAGTGTTAAGGTTAGGGTTAATGTTTGGGTTAGGGTTAGGTAGGGCTATGGCTAGGGCTTGGTTTAGGGCAAGGGCTAGAACTAGGGCTAGTGCTGGGGCTAAGGTTACATTTATGATAACAACTAGGTCCTGGGTTAGGGTTTGGTTTAGGGCTAGTGTTAGGGTTAGTGTAATGGTTAGGGTTAGGGGTAAGGTTTAGTGCTAGGGTTAGTGTTAGTGTTATGTCTAGGGTTAGGGTAGTGTTAGTGTTAGGGTTAGAGCTAAGGTTAGGGCGAGGTCTATTGCTAGATTAGTGTTAGCATTAGGATTAGGGTTAGGGTTAGGGTTTGATCTAGGGTTGGGGCGAGGGCTAGTGTTAGGTTAGATTTATCATTAGAATTAAGGTTAGGGTTAGGGTAATTGTTAGGGTTTAGAGGTTAGGGTTAGGTGTTAGTGTTATTGCCAGGGTTAATTTAGCTCTAGGGTTAGGGTAGTATTAGGCTTAGGGCTAATGTTTTAATTCAGTTTAGGATTAGCAATAGGGCAAGGGTAAGTGTAAGACTCAGGTTTATGTTCAATGTTATGTTTAGGGTAGGGCTATGTCTAGGGCTAGGTTTATTACTAGGGCTAGGGCTAGGGCTAGTGCTGTGGCTAAGGTATGGGTTAGGCTAGGGTTAGGTTAGGTTTCATATTAGATTTGGGCTAGGGCTACTATTAGGGCTAGGGCTAGGGTTATATTTAAGGCTAAGGCTATGTTTATGTTTAGGGCTAAGGTTAGAGTTAGGGCTAGGGATAAGTTAATGTTTAGGCCTAGGGTTAGGCTTAAGGATTGTGTTAGATCATGTTTGGGGCTATTGGTAGGCTTAGAACTTGTGTTGGTGTTGAGTTTAGGATTAGGGTTAGTGCTAGGTTTAGGATTAGCGGTAGGGGCAGGGTTAGGGTTAGGTGTAGGGCTAGGGCTAGGGCAAGGGCTAAGCTAGGGTGATGACTAGTGTTCATGTTAGGGTTAGTGCTAGAGTTATGTTAGGGTTAGAATTTAATTTTAGGGTTAGGGGAAGATTATCTTTAGATTACAGGCTAGGGATTTGGTTAGAGTTTGGGCTAGGGATATGGCTAGAGCTATGGTTAGTGTCAGGTTAGGGTTAGGGCTATGGTTAGAGATGGGGCTAGGCAAGGGCTAGAGTTAGGGCTAGCATTAGTTTTAGGTTTAGTGCTACAGTTAGGGTTACAATTAGTGTTAGGTTTACAGTTTAGGATTTGGGTAAGGATTGGTTTTTTTTAGGGTTAAGGCTTGGGTTAGGGTTAGGGTTATGGTTATGGTTAGATTTAGGGCAAGTATAAGATAAGGGTTAGGGCTAGGGCAAGAGCTAAAACTAGGATATTGGCAGGGCTGGACTAGGTCTAGGCTAGGTTTAAGCCTATGGGTAGGCTCAGTGTTAGGGTTAGAGTTAGGGTTAGAGCTTGGGCTAGTGTTAGGATTCAGGCTAGGGTTAGGGTAGGGTTATGTTTAGGGCTATATCTAGGGTTAGTGTTATGATTATGGTTAGGGTTAGCACTTAGGTTAGGGTTAGGGTTCAGACCAGGGCTATCATGAAGGTAGGATTATGGTTAGGGTTAATGTTAGGTGTTGGGGTTTAGGATATTGGTTAGTGTTAGCATTAGGGTTAGGGTTAGTGCTATGGCTAGGGTTATTTCTAAGATTAGGTTTAGTGTTATGGTATGGTTATGGTTGTGGTTATGGCTAGGTTTAGGCCTATTCTTAGATTTAGGATTAGGGTTAGAGTTAAGATTTAGACTATGGATAGTGTTAGGTCTATGGTTAGTGTTAGGGTTAGAATTAGGGCTAGTGTTAATGTCAAGGATAAAGCTAGGTTTAGTGTTAGGGTTAGACTTGTGATTAGGGTTAGAGTTAGGATAGGGCTATGGCTAGAGTTAGGTCTAGGGTTAGTTTTATGGTTAGTTTTAGTATTAGTATTAGGGTTAGGCCTGGGTTAGGGTTAGGGTTAAGGTTAGGGTTAAAGTTAGAATTAGGTTTAGGTACAGGTCTAGCAGTAGATCTAAGTTTAGTATTAGGGTTAAGTTAGGGTAAGGGTTTGGTTTAGGGTTAGGGTTTAGGTATATGACTAGGGTTAAGATAATTGTTAGAGGTTAGAAGTTAGGTTAGGTGTTAAAGTTGGTGTTATGGTTAAGGCTAAGGTTAAGGTTAGGGTTAAGGCTAGGGTTAAAGTTAGGGTTAGGGTTAGGGCTAGGGATAGGGTTAGGTCTAGTGTTTGTGTTATGTTTAGCATTAGAATTATGTATGTTTATGGCTATATTTAGGGCTAGGCTTAGGGTTAGGTCTAGTGTTAGGTTTAGGGCTAGTGCTAATTTTAGGTTTAGGTTTAGGTTTAGGCCTATGGCTATGCTTAGGGTTAGGGCTAAATTTAGGGTTAGGTCTAGGGTTAGAGTTAGGGTTATGTTTAGGGCTATGGTTAGGGTTAGGGTAGGGTTAGTGTTATGATTAGGGTTGCAGTTAGGGGTTGGGTAAGATTAGGATTAGCACTAGGGTTCAAATTAGGGCTATAGTTAAGGCTAGAATAAAGGCTATGTCTAGCATTAAGGGTAGGGTTAGTGTTAGTGTTAGGGTTTGAAGTTAGTGTTATGGATTTGGTTTAGGATTAACATTAGTGTTTGAGGGTGAATATTAGGGCTAGGGCTGGGATTAGGTCTAGGGTTACATTAAGGGCCATGGTTAGGGTTAGAATTAGTGGTAGGATTAGGTCTAAGGTTAGGTTTAGAATTAGGATTAGGGTTAGGGTTAGGATTAGGGCTTTGGCTAGGGTTAGGGTTAGGATTAGGGTTAGGGTTAGGTTAGGGTTGGGGATTAGGGATATGGCTATGGTTAGAATAATTGTTATGAGTTAGAGGTTAGGGTTAGGTATTAAGGTTAAGTCTAGGGTTAGGGTTAGGGTTAGGGTTAGTGTTAGGCTTAGGGCTAGGGTTAGGGCCAGGTGGGTTTAAAACTCAGGCTATGTTTACATCTAGGGTTAGTATGGGTTTATGGTTAGGGTTAGGGTTAGGGTTAGGGTTTGGGTTAAGAATAAGTTTTAGGGTTAGGGTTAGGGTTAGTGTTAGGGTTAGGGGTAGGTTTAGTGCTAGGGATTGGGATAAAGCTAGGGTTAGTGTTAGATATAGGTTTAGGGTTTGGGCTTGGGTTAGACTTGGGTTAGAGTTAAGTCTAGGTTTATGGTAAGAGTTAGGGTTTAGTGGATAGGATGAGGTGTTAAGGATAGGGTTATGGTTAAGGTTAGGGTTAGGGTTAGAGTTAGGGATAAGCGTTAGGGTTAGGGTAAACATTAGGGTTAGGAGTATGTTTAGAGCAAGGGCTAGGGATAGGGCTACAGTTAGTGATGCGGTAGGGTTAGGGTTTGGGCTTTGTTAGAATTTAAGTTAGGATTAGGGTAAGGGTTAGGTTCTAGGGATTAAGGTTATACATTAGCATGCTCACTTAGACTTACCCCTAATGGAAAAGCTAGAAACATGCAATAGGACTCTAAATCCCATTAAGTTGGCATGTACCAATGCCATTTTACTAGTCAAAATGATCAGTTTAAGTTCATAATTGATCATGAAGACAGGATTAAGTGTCAAAGGGATCACATAAATAAGACCAGTCTGCTAATAATAATTGATAGAATTAAAAAGGAGAGAGCAATCCAACATGGGAAGCAGGATACACACCAGACTCATAGAATGGCAAATGCCCTAAACAGCACTTTGGCCTCAGAATCAGCCCTTAAGCTTTCAATGTGGCTAAAAAGCCCATGAGAGTTTCTCAGACATGGAAATCCAAGACACTGTGGGAAAAACATGACCTAAATGAAAGATCTCTGAGTGAGATCACAATTGACAGAAAGGGCCATCAGGGTCTGGCACTGTGGCATAGCAGGTAAAGCCACCACCTGCAGTGCCAGCATTCCATATGGGTGCTGGTTCTAGTCCTGACTGCTCTACTTCTGATCCAGCTCTCTGCTATGGCCTGGGAAAGCAATAGAAGATAGCACAAGTCCTTGGGTCCCTGCACCTGAGTGGAAGACCCAGAAGAAGCTCCTGGCTCTTGGCTTCCATTCCATGCAGCTCTGGTCACTGTGGCCATCTGGGGAGTGATATAGTAGATGGAAGACCTCTCTCTCTGCCTCTCCTTCTCTCTCTGTGTAACTCTGACTTTGAAGTAAATAAACCTTAAAAAAAGCATGCCATCAAAGAAGGAGGTATCTTTCTCTGAAGAGAGGAGAGAACCTCCACTCTATTATGGCCTTGTCTAAATAAGATCAGAGTTTGTGAACTCTGGAGGCTGCCATAGCCTTGGTAGCTCATGACAATAAAAGTTTTCTAAAAAAAGGGTTATGTGTTAGGAATAGGGTTAGGGCTAAGGTTAAGCTTAGGGTTAGAGTTAGGGCTAGTGTTTGGGATAGGGTTAGGGTTAGGGTTAGTGTGGGGCTATGGCTAGGGCGTTTTTTTAGGGCTAGGGCTAGGGTTATTTTTTGGATTAGGGCTAGGGTTAGGGTTTGGTTTAGTGCTAGGGTTAGGGTTAAGTTAATGGTTAGGTTTAGGGTTTGCTTTAGCGATAGGGCTTAGGGATATGACAAGGTTTAGGAAAATTCCTAGGGGCTGGTGCTATGGCGCAGTGGGTTAAAGCCCTTGCCTGAAGTGTCGGCATCCCATATGGGTGCCAGTTCTAGTCCCTGCTTCTCCTCTTCTGATCTAGCTCTTTGCTATTGCCTGGGATAGCAGTAGAAGATGGCCCAAGTCCTTCGGCCCCTGCACCTGCGTGGGAGACCTGGAAGAAGCTCCTGGTTCCTGGCTTCAGATTGGTGCAGCTCTGGCTATTGTGGCCATCTCTGTAACTCTTTCAAATAAATAAATCTTTAAAAAAAGGAATATTCTTAGTGGTTAGAGGTTAGGGTTAAGGATTATGGTTAAGAATAGTTGTATGGTTAGCTTTAGGTTTAGGGCTAGGGCTAGGGTTACGTCTATGGTTAGTGTTATGTTTAGGGTTAGAATTAGGTCCTCTGATATGGTTATGTTTTGGGATAGGTTTGGGGTTAGGGCTAGAGTTAGGGCTAGGGCTAGCATCAGGGTTAGGTTTAGGATTATGGGTATGGGTATGGTTAGGGGTAGGGTTAGGGACCAGGATTAAGGTTAGTATTATGGTTAGGTTTAGGGTTAGGTTTAGGGCTAGGGCTTAGGTTAAATCTAGGGTTACATTCGGGATGATGGTTAGAGCTAATGTTAGGCTGAGGGTTAGGCTTAGGATTAGGTTTAGAGTTAAGGTTTGGGCTATGTTTAGGGTTAAGGATAGGTCTGATGTTAGGGTTAGTGACTAGGGTTAAGGTTAGCCATCAGAGTTAGATTTAGGGTTAGGTTTAGGGCTAGAGTTAAGTTTAGGGTTACATTTAGGGTTATGGTTAGGGCTAATGTTAGGTCAAGGGTTAGGCTTAGGATTAGAGATAGAGTTAGGGTTTGGACTATGGTTAGGGTTAAGGGTAGGTTTAGTGTTAGGGTTAGTGTTAGAATTAGTGTTAGTGCTTGGGTTAGAGTTAGGCTTAGGGCTAGGGTTACAGGTACATTTTGGCTCAGGCTAGGAGTGGAGCTAGAGTTAGTGCTAAGTTTAGAGTAAGGATGAGGTTAGGACTTGGATTAGGAATAAAGTTTAGGTTTAGGGCTACTATTAGGATTAAGGGTAGGTTTAGGGCTAGGGTTAGTGTTAGGTCTAGAGTTAGGTTTGGTGCTTGTGTTAGGGATAGATTTAGGGTTAGGGCTAGGGTTTAGTAAGGGTTAGGGGTTAGATGTTAGGGTTAGGTGTTAGTGTAAGGATTAGGGCTAAAGTTAGGGTTAGGATTAGGGTAGGGCTATGGCTTTTTTAGGGATAGTACTAGGGCTAGGGTTAGGGTTAGGGTTAGGTTTAGGACTAGGGCTATAGGGTTAGGATTTGGTTTAAGCTATGGTTAGTGTTAGTGCTAGGCTATTTTTAAGGTTATGCCTAAGATTAAGGTTAAGTCTAGGGTTAGGGCTACGGATGGATTTAGAGTTAGTGTTAGGATTAGGACTAGGGTTAGGGTAGGGGTTAGGGCTTATAGGTTATGGTTAGGAGGCAGCATTAGGGTTAGTGCTAGTATTACATCTAAGGGTAGGGTTAAGGTTAGGGCTAAAGTTTGAGTTAGGGTTAAGATTAGGGGGAGGGCTAGGGTCAATTTCAGGCTCAGATTTAGGTTTAGGGTTAGGTTTATGGTAGAGCTATGGTTAGGGCTAGGATTAGATCTAGGGTTAGGGTTAGCTATGGTAAGGGTTAGGCCTCTGGTTATGCTTAAGGGTAGTTTTTAGATTTGGTTAGGGCTAGTTTTAGGGCTAGAGCTAGGTTTAGGTTTAGGGCTAGGGCTAGGTTTAGGATTAGGATGAAGCTTAGAATTAGGGCTAAGGCTAAGGTAAAGGTTATGCCTGTGGTTAGGCTTAGGGTTTGTGTTAGATTAGGGTTGTGGCTATAGGTAGGTTAAGGCTAGTTTTAGAGTTAGTGCTAGTGTTAGGATTAAGGTTAGGTTTGTGTTAGGTCTAGGGCTAAGTTAAAGGTTAGGCTAGGGTAAAGACTACTGTTAATATTAGGGTTAGTGCTAGGGTTAGGATTAGAGTCAGGTTTAGAATTTAGGCTTAGGGTTAGGGTAAATGTTATGTTTAGATTTAAGGCCAGGGATAGGATTATGTTTAGGGCTAGGGCTATGGTTAATATCAGGGCTAAGGTTCTGGTTAGGGCTGTGGTTAGAGCTAGGATTAGGAAAATGCCAGGGCTAGGCCTAGGACTAGGGTAAGGGCTTGGGTCAGTGCTTGGGTTAGAGTGAGAGTTATAATTAGGTTTAGAGTTTAGGGTTAGGCTTTGGGTTTGGTTTGTTTTAGGGCTAGGGCTAAAACCAGGGTTAGGGTTAGGGTTAGGGTTAGGGTTAGGGTTAGAATTAGGGCAAGTCTAAAGTAAGGGATTGGGCTATAGCTAGGGCTAGAACTAGGGTAAGGGTAGGGCTAGGGCTATGGCTATGGTTAGTGTTATTGTTGGGGTTAGGGTTAGGTCTATGATTAGATCTAGTGTTGGATCTAGGGCTAACATTGGGGGTAGGATTATGGTTAGTGTTATGGTTTGAAGTTAGGGTTAAGGGTTTGAGTTAGGGTTAGCATTATGTTTAGGGTATTGTTAAAGCCAGGACTGGGGTTAATCTAGTGTTAGGTTTAGCATCATGGTTAGGGTTAGAGTTAGGGGTAGGTTTAGGCCTAGTGTTAGTCTTTTTTTTTTTTTTATCTTTTATTTAATGAATATAAATTTCCAAAGTACGACTCATGGGTTACAATGGCTTCCCCCCCCATACCGTCCCTCCCACCAACAACCCTCCCCTTTCCCACTCCCTCTCCCCTTCCATTCACATCAAGATTCATTTTCGATTATCTTAATATACAGAAGATCAGCTTAGTATACCTTAAGTAAGTATTTCAACAGTTTGCTCCCACACAGAAACATAAAGTGAAAAATAATAGATGATTTTTTTTAAATGATGATGAAATCAGATCAGACCTATTGTCATGTTTCATCCCAGTGAGAGTCAAGTTGGGAATTGAAAATTTCTTTTTTTTTTTTTTTTTTTTTTTTTTTTTTTTTTTTTTTTTTTACAGAAGATCAGTTTAGTGTACATTAAGTAAAGATTTCAGTCGTTCGCACCCCCATAGAAACACAAAGTGAAATATACTGTTTGAGTACTCGTTATAGCATTAAGCCTCAGTGTACAGCACGTTAAGGACCGAGATCCTACATGAGGAGTAAGTGCACAGTGACTCCTGTTGTTGACTTTACCAATTGACACTCCTGTTTATGGCATCAGTAATCTCCCTATGCACCAGTTATGAGTTTCCAAGGCTATGGAAGCCCCTTGAGTTCTCCGACTCTTATCTTGTTTAGACACGGTCATAGTCAAAGTGGAGGTTCTCTCCTCCCTTCAGAGAAAGGCACCTCCCTCTTTGAAGACCTGTTCTTTCCACTGGGATCTCACTCACAGAGATCTTTTTGCCAGAGTGTCTTGGCTTTCCATGCCTGAAATACTCATGGGCTTTTCAGCCAGATCCGAGTGCCTTTAGGGCTGATTCTGAGGCCAGAGTGCTATTTAGGACATCCGCCATTCTATGAGTCTGCTGAGTATCTCACTTCCCATGTTGGATCACTCTCCCCTTTATTTATTCTATCGGTTGGTGTTAGCAGATACTAGACTTGTTTATGTGCTCCCTTTGACTCTTAGTCCTTTCATTATGATCAATTGTGAACTGAAATTGATCACTTGGAGTAGTGAGATGGCATTGGCACATGCCACCTTGATGGGATTGAATTGGAATCCCCTGGTATGTTTCCAACTCTACCAATTGGGGCAAGTCAGCCCGAGCATGTCCCAAATTATACATCTCTTCCCTCTCTTATTCCCACTCTTATGTTTAACAGGGATCACATTTCGGTTAATTTTCAACACTTAAGAATAACTGTGTGATAATTACAGAATTAAACCAGTCATATTAAGTAGAACAGACAAAAAAAAATACTATGAGGGATAATGTATTAAGTTGTCCATTAGCAGTCAGAGCTATGCTGATCAAGTCACCATTTCTCATAGTGTCCATTTCACTTCAGGAGGTTTCCTTTTTGGTGTTGAGTCAGTTGTCACCGATCAGGGAGAACATATGGTATTTGTCCCTTTGGGACTGGCTTACTTCACTCAGCATGATGTGTTCCAGATTCCTCCATTTTGTTGCAAATGACTGGATTTCGTTGTTTCTTACTGCGGTATAGTACTCTAAAGAATACATATCCCATAATTTCTTTATCCAGTCTACCGTTGATGGGCATTTAGGTTGGTTCCAGGTCTTGGCTATTGTGAATTGTGCTGCAATAAACATTAGGGTGCAGACCGCTTTTTTGTTTATCAATTTAAACTCCTTTGGGTAAATTCCAAGGAGTGGGATGGCTGGGTCGAATGGTAGGGTTATATTCAGGTTTCTGAGGAATCTCCAGACTGATTTCCATAGTGGCTTGACCAGTTTGCATTCCCACCAACAGTGGGTTAGTGTCCCTTTTTCCCCACATCCTCGCCAGCATCTGTTGTTGGTAGATTTCTGTATGTGAGTCATTCTAACCGGGGTGAGGTGAAACCTCATTGTGGTTTTGATTTGCATTTCCCTGATTGCTAGTGACCTTGAACATTTTTTCATGTGCCTGTTGGCCATTTGGATTTCCTCTTTTGAAAAATGTCTATTGAGGTCCTTGGCCCATCTCTTAAGTGGGTTGTTGGTTTTGTTTTTGTGGAGTTTCTTGATCTCTTTGTAGATTCTGGTTATTAACCCTTTATCTGTTGCATAGTTTGCAAATATTTTTTCCCATTCTGTCGGTTGTCTCTTCACTCTCCTGACTGTTTCTTTTGCAGTACAGAAACTTCTCAATTTGATGCAATCCCAATAGTTGATTTTGGCTTTGACTGTCTGTGCCTCCCGGGTCTTTTCCAGAAATTCTTTGCCTGTGCCAATATCTTGAAGGGTTTCTCCAATGTTCTCTAATAACTTAATGGTGTCAGGACGAAGATTTAGGTCTTTAATCCACGTTGAGTGGATTTTTGTGTAAGGTGTAAGGTAGGGGTCTTGCTTCATGATTCTGCACGTGGAAATCCAGTTTTCCCAGCACCATTTATTGAATAGACTGTCCTTGCTCCAGGAATTAGTTTTAGATCCTTGATCAAATATAAGTTGGCTGTAGATGTTTGGGTTGATTTCTGGTGTTTCAATTCTGTTCCATTGGTCTATCCATCTGTTTCTGTACCAGTACCATGCTGTTTTGATTACAACTGCCCTGTAGTATGTCCTGAAGTCTGGTATTGTGATTCCTCCGGCTTTGTTTTTGTTGTACAAGATTGCTTTAGCTATTCGAGGTCTCTTGTGCCTCCATATGAATTTCAGCATCATTTTTTCTAGATCTGCGAAGAATGTCTTTGGTATCTTGATTGGGATTGCATTGAATCTATAAATTGCTTTTGGGAGAATGGACATTTTGATGATGTTGATTCTTCCAATCCATGAGCATGGCAGATTTTTCCATTTTTTGGTATCCTCTTCTATTTCTTTCTTTAAGGTTTTGTAATTTTCATCGTAGAGATCTTTAACGTCCTTGGTTAAGTTTATTCCAAGGTATTTGATTGTTTTTGTAGCTATTGTGAATGGGATTGACCTTAGCAGCTCTTTCTCAGTCATGGCATTGCTTGTGTATACAAAGGCTGTTGATTTTTGTGCATTGATTTTATATCCTGCCACTTTGCCAAACTCCTCTATGAGTTCCAATAGTCTCTTAGTAGAGTTCTTTGGATCCTCTAAGTACAGAATCATATCGTCTGCAAAGAGGGATAGTTTGACTTCTTCCTTCTTGATTTGTATTCCTTTGATTTCTTTTTCTTGTCTGATGGCTCTGGCTAAAACTTCCAGAACTATGTTAAATAGCAGTGGTGAGAGTGGGCATCCCTGCCTGGTGCCAGATTTCAGTGGAAATGCTTCCAACTTTTCCCCATTCAATAGGATGCTGGCTGTGGGTTTTTTATAAATTGCTTTGATTATATTGAGGAATGTTCCTTCTATACCCAATTTGCTTAGAGTTTTCATCATGAAAGGGTGTTGAATTTTATCGAATGCTTTCTCTGCATCAATTGAGATAATCATATGGTTTTTCTTCTGCAGTCTGTTAATGTGGTGAATCACATTGATTGATTTGCGAATGTTGAACCATCCCTGCATACCAGGGATGAATCCCACTTGGTCTGGGTGGATGATTTTCCTGATGTGTTGTTGTATTCTATTGGCCAGAATTTTATTGAGGATTTTTGCGTCTATGTTCATCAGGGATACTGTTCTATAATTTTCTTTCAGTGCTGCATCTTTCTCTGGCTTAGGGATTAAGGTGATGCTGGCTTCATAGAAAGAATTTGGGAGGATTCCCTCTTTTTCGATTGTTCTGAATAGTTTGAGAAGAAATGGGATTAGTTCTTCTTTAAATGTCTGGTAGAATTCAGCGGTGAATCCATCTGGTCCTGGGCTTTTCTTTGTTGGGAGGGCCTTTATTACTGTTTCAATTTCTGTTTCAGTTATGGGTCTATTTAGGTTTTCGATGTCTTCATGGTTCAATTTAGGTAGGTTGCATGTGTCCAGGAATCTATCCATTTCTGATAGGTTTTCCTGTTTGCTGGCGTACAGGTCCTTGCAGTAATTTCTGATGATTTTTTTTATTTCTGTGGTGTCTGTTGTTACGTTTCCTTTTTCATCTCTGATTTTATTGATTTGGGTCTTTTCTCTTCTTTTTTTAGTTAGTTGGGCCAATGGGGTGTCAATTTTGTTTATTTTTTCATAAAACCAGCTTCTCGCTTGGCTGATTTTTTGTAATGTTTTTTTGGATTCAATCCTATTAATTTCTTCTCTGGTTTTAATTATTTCTCTTCTCCTACTAGAATTGGGTTTGGTTTGCTGCAGTTTTTCTAGGTCCTTGAGGTGCGCTGAAGGCTCATTTATTTGGTACCTTTCCAATTTCTTGGTATAGGCACCTATTGCTATAAATTTGCCTCTCAATACTGCTTTTGCTGTATCCCATATGTTTTGATATGTTGTGTTGTTGTCTTCATTTACTTCCAGAAAGTTTTTGATTTCTCTTTTGATTTCTTGAATGACCCAGTGTTCATTCAGGAGCATGTTGTTCAGTCTCCATGTGTTTGCATACTTTCTGGGGTTTCCTGAGTTGCTAATTTCCAGCTTCATTCCACTGTGGTCTGAGAAGCTGCATGGTATGATTCTAATTCTTTTAAATTTGCTGAGACTTGCTTTATGGCCTAGTATGTGGTCAATCCTAGAGAAGGTTCCATGCACTGCTGAGAAGAATGTGAAGTCTGTAGATGTAGGGTTGAAAGTTCTGTATATATCTGTTAGATCCATTTGGGCTATAGTGTCATTTAAATCTGCTGTTTCCTTGTTGATCTTCTGTCCGGATGATCTGTCTATTTCTGAGAGTGGAGTATTGAAGTCCCCCAGTACTATTGTATTGGAATCTAAATCTCCCTTTAAGTCCCTTAACATATCTTTTAAATAGACCGGTGCCCTGTAATTAGGTGCATATACATTTATAATAGTTACATCTTCCTGTTGAATTGAACCCTTAATCATTATATAGTGTCCCTCTTTGTCTCTCTTAACAGTTTTTGTATTAAAGTTTATTTTGTCTGATATTAATATGGCTACACCTGCTTTTTTTTGGTTTCTGTTGGCATGGAATATCTTTTTCCAACCTTTCACTTTCAGTCTGCATGCCTCTTTGTTAGAGAGATGTGTTTCTTGTAGGCAACAAATAGTTGGGTTGTGTTCTGTGAGCCAGTCAGCTAAACGGTGTCTTTTAACTGAAGAATTCAGACCATTAATGTTCAATGTGACTATTGATACGTAGTGACTTTGCCCTGCCATTTTCCCGGAAATATTTTCTAGTATATGCTTTGAGCTTCCCGTGCTCTTTTACTGGTAGGTGTTCTTCCCTTCCCTTCTTTCATATTGATGGCCGTGTTTCTGTGTTTCTGAGTGTAGCACATCTTTAAGTATCTTTTGCAGGGCCGGACGAGTGGCCACAAAGTCTTTCAATTTCTGTTTGCTATGAAAGGTCTTTATTTCACCTTCATTCACAAATGAGAGCTTGGAAGGATATAATATTCTGGGCTGGCAATTTTTCTCTCTTAGCACCTGTGCTATGTCTCGCCATTCCCTCCTAGCTTGTAGGGTTTCTGATGAGAAGTCAGCTGTGAGTCTGATTGGAGATCCTCTGAGAGTAATCTGACGTTTCTCTCTTGCACATTTTAGGATCTTTTCTTTATGTTTCACTGTGGTAAGTTTAATTACCACGTGTCGTGGTGAGGATCTCTTTTGGTCATGTTTATTGGGGGTTCTATGAGCTTCCTGTACTAGGATATCTCTGTCCTTCTCCAAACCTGGAAAGTTCTCTGCTAGTATCTCACTAAAAAGGCCTTCCAATCCTTTCTCTCTCTCCATGCCTTCAGGAACTCCTAGAACTCGAATGTTGGTTTTTTTGATAGTATCCTGTAGATTCCCAACAATATTTTTTAGGTTTCTAATTTCCTCTTCTTTTCTTTGGTTTGACTGTATGTTTTCCTGTGCTCTATCTTCTAAGTCCGATATTCTCTCTTCTGCTTCACCCATTCTGTTTTTAAGGCTTTCTAATGTGTTTGTCATTTGATCTATTGAGCTCTTCATTTCATTTTGATTTCTCTTCACTATAACACTTTCCTGTTCTACTAGTTTCTGAGTTTCATTTTGACTCTTCCTTAAAATTTCGTTTTCACGAGAGAGATTTTCAATCTTGTCCATTAAGGATTTCTGTAGTTCAAGGATTTGCTTTTGAAAACTTCTAAATGTTCTTATCATAAATTTTTTGAAATCCGTATCTTGCATTTCTTCTATCTCATCATCTTCATACTCTTGGCTTGGGGTGTTTTGCTTATTTGGAGGCATCATAGTGTCATCGTTGATCTTGCTCCCTCTATTTCTGTGTTTGTTACTCGGCATAGTTAATTCTTCTTGCGTCACTGTGCGTTTTTTTTTTCTTTTCTTTTTTTTTTTTTTATTTATACTGTGTCCGTGTTAAGTGGACTGCCTGCTGTTGGAGGAGCCTTGGAGGCTTGAGATGGGTGCGGCCTGAGAGCTCTGCCTGGTTCTTCCAGGTTAAGGGTGTGCAAAGGTGACACCCTCAGGTTATGCGTGGTAAATCTCTCTCTTTTTATTTATTTATTTATTTTATTTATTCAGGGGGTAAGTAACACCGCAGGGCACGGCTGTGCAGAATTGATGGTATTTAGCTTCCAGTCTTTGGCTCCTCTGGACTCCCACTGGGTTGCCTAGGCTACTGAATTGTAGTGACTCAGTTCCTTAGCTCTCCCCCATTGATATGTAAATCCAGAGCGCAGGCCTGCTCTTTGTCTCTTGGGAATTCTAGCCTTTGCAAGGTTAGGGGGAAGAGAAACCCCGAAGCTTTTTTTTTTCCTTCTTTCCGGTAGTGAGTTTGCTGCACTTTCCGGCCCCCCTCTAGATTCTGACCCCCGTTTCCCCACCAATGTCTCGGGTTATTGAGCTCACCTCCCCTTCCAGCGCCGATGTGTGGAGCGTCCCAAGTCTCCCCGCTGTTGTCTGTGTGGCATGCACTCCCCTTGGAGCACTGGGGCTTCTGCGGCTCCGTCCCGCGACTTGGCTTCCGCGCGGTGGGCGACCTTGTTCTCCCAGTAGGTCCTCCGATTCACGATTCCCGTGCAATTTTTTCCTGGTTCTTTTTTTCTGCGGCTACCGTAACTCCCCTTTTATTAAACTAAATTTTCCCGGACTATCGGTGCGCGCCCTCACTATTCCGCCATCTTGGCTCTGCCCCCAACATAGTGTTAGTCTTCAGATTAGGTTTAGGATTAGGACTAGAAATATAGCTATTTTAAGGCTAGGCTTAGTGTTAGTGTTAGGGCTAGTGCTAGCGTTAGGATTAAGGTTAAGGTTAGGGTTAAGTTTGGGGTTAGGTTTAGGGCTAGGGCTAGGATAGGTGTTAGAGGTTAGAGGTTAGGATTAGATGTTAGGATTAGGGCTAGGGCTAAGGTTAGGGTTGGGGTTAGGGCTAGGGTTAGGTTTAGGTTAAGTTTAGGGCTAGGGCTAGGGCTAGGCTAGGGTTAGGTCTAGGTTTAGTGTTACGCTTAGTGTTAGGTTTTTTATCTTGGGTTAGGGTTACATTTAAAGCTAGGCTGAGGATTTTGGCTAGGGCTAGGGCTAGTGTTAGTGTTAGGTTTATGGTTAGGGACAAGGTTTAAAGTTAGTATTAGGGTTTGATTCAGGTTTAGATTTATGGCTAGACTAGCATTAGGATTATGATTATGGTTATTTTTAGGGTAAGGGATTAGGGTTAATGTTGGTATTAAGGTTATGCTTAGGGTCATGGTTAGGACTAAGGTTAGGCCAAGAGTAAGGTTTAAGATTAGGGTTAGAGTAAGTGTTAGGGCTATTACTAGTGTTAGGGCTATCTATGGTTTGTGTTAGGATTAGGTCTAGTGTTAGGGCTAGGCTTTGGGCTAGGGTTAGATTTAGACATAGGTTAAGGGATAGGCCTAGGCTTTTTGCTAGGGTTAGTGTTCAGGTTAGGGTTTGGGTTTGGGATGTATGAGGGTTAGGGTTAGTTAGAGCCTGAGTTGGGAATTAGGGTTAGATTTAGTGTTAGGGCTGTGGCTAGGTTTCAGGTGAGAGTTAGTGTTAGGGCTAGGTTTAGGGTTTGTGATAGGGCTAGGATTAGGGTAGAGTTAGGGTTAGTTTTAGCATTAGGGGTTAGAGTTAGAGTTAAGGTTGGGCTTAGGTTTAGGGCTAGGGATAGTGGTGGCCTAGGGTTACATTTGGGGTTAGGGTTAGGATTCCAGTTAGGGCTTTTGTTTTGGTTAGGGCTAGGACAAGGGTTAGGATTAGGGTTATGTCTAGGATTAGTGCTAGGGTTAGGGTTACAGCTAGGGCTAGATGTAGGGCTAGGGTTAGTTTTATGATTAGGGATAGAGTTAGGGTTTGGGTTAGGGCTCAGGTTAGAGTTAGGGCTAGCATTAGGGTTAGAGTTAGGGTTATGGTTAGGGTTAGGGCTAGGGCTAGGATTAGTGCTAGGGCTATGGCTAGGACTAGGTTTAGGCCTATGGCTAGGCTTAGGGTTAGTGTTATAGTTAGGGTTAGAGCCAGGGCTATGGTTAATGTTGGGTTTAGGGCTTGGCCAAGGGTTATGGTTAGGGCTAGGGTTGGAGTTGGCATTGGGTTTAGGGCTAGGGCTAGTGTCAGGGCTAGGATTAGTGTTATCATTAGGGTTAGGGTTAGAGCTAGGGTTAAGTCTAGGGTTTGAGTTAGGGTTAGGATTTTGTTTAGTTTTAGGATTAGGGTTAAAGCTAGATTTAGGTTTAGGGTTAGGGTTAGGGATAGGGTTAGGACTAAGGATAGGACTAGGGTTTCAGTTAGTAATAGGATTATGGATTAGATCTAGGGCTAGAGTTAACATTAGTGCGAGGGCTGGGTTAGGATTATGGCTAGGGTTAGAGTTAGGATAATGGTTAGTGCTAAAGCTATGGTTAGGGTTAGGGATAGTGTAAGAACTAAGGTTAAGGTAAGGGTTAGGGGTTAGAGGTTAGGGTTCAGTGTTTGCGTAGATTTAGGATTAGGGCTTCTCTTATAGTTAGGGTTAGGCTTAATATTTGGGTTTGGGTTATGGTTTGGGCTCACCTAGGGTTAGGATTATCTTTATTATAGGGTTATGTCTAAGGCTAGAGCTAGAACTAGGTTTATGGTAGGGCTAGGGCTAGGGCTAGGTTTAGTTTTTGTCCTATGGGTAGGCTTAGGCTTAGAGTTAGAGTTAGTGCTAGGGTTAGAGCTAGAACTAGCATCAGTGTAAGCCTAAGGCTAGTGCTAGATTTAGGTTAGGGCTAAGGCTAGGCTTAGGGTTAGGGAGTTTTAGGGTTAGGGGTAGGGCTAGGATTATTGTTAGTTTTAGGACCAGGACAAGAGATAAGGTTAGGGCTAGAGTTAGGGTTATGGTTTGGTTAGGGCTAGGGCTAGGGTTATGGTTAGGATTTGGGTTATGATTCAGGTTAGAGCTAGGCTTAGGCTTAGGCTTAGGGCTAGGGTTAGAGCTAGGACTAGTATTAGGTTTAATGTTATGGTTAGGGATTAGGTTAGGGATTAGGGTTAGAGTTAGGTTTAGGGTTAGTGTTAGGGCTAAGGCTAGGGTAAATCTAGGGTTAGGTTTAGGGTTTTTTTGGGGGGGTTAGGATTAGGGCTGGTTTTAGGCTTAGGGTTAGCCTTAGGATTAGGGTTAGAGTTAGGGTTAGGGCAATGGTTACACAAAGAGAAGGAGAGGCAGAGAGAAAGAGAGGTCTTCTACCCACTGGCTCAGTCCCCAGCTGAATGCAATGGCCAGAGCTGCACCATTCTGAAGCCAGGAGCTAAACCTTGATCAGAAGTGGAGCAGCCAGGACTCAAACCGATACCCATGTGGGATGCCAGCACTGTAGATGGCCACCTTAGTCACTACGCTACATTGCTGACTTCTTGGATTAATTTAGGGCTAGGTTTAGGGTTAGGGTTAGGGCTAGGGTTAGGATTAGATTTATAATTAGGACTAAGGCTAGGGTTAGGAATAGGTTTAGGGCTTAGGCTAGAATAAGCATTAAGGTCAGGGCTAAGTTTAGAGTTATGGCGAAGTTCAGTCTTAGGGCTGAGGTTTTAGGGTTAGGGCTTGGGTAATTGTTTGGGTTAGACCTAGCACTAGGTTCAGTGTTCACGTTAGGGTTAAGGTGAAGGCTAGGGCTAGGATTTGGGCTAGGATTTGGTCAAGTTAGAATAAAGCTAGTGCTAGTGTCAGTGTCAGGGTTAATGTTAGAATATATTTAGAGTTAGTGCTAGTGCTAGGGCTAAGGTTAGGGCTAGAGCTAGTGGTACTGATAGGGATAGGGTATGGTTAGTGTTGGTGCTAGTGTTAGGGTTAGGGCTATGGAAAGGGATAGGGATAGGGATAGGATTAGGGTTAGGGTTAGGATTAGGGTTAGGGTTAGGGTTAGGATTAGGGCTAGAGTCAGGATTAGGGTTAGGATTAAGTTTAAGGCTAGAATTAGGGCTAGGACTAGAACTTGGATTAGTGTTAGAGTCAGAGCTAGGCCTAGAGCTAGGCTTATGTTTCAAGTTAGAGTTAGGGTTAGGGCTAGGTTTGGGGTTAGGGTCCAGGCTAGGGCTAGGTTAAGATTAGGGCCAGAGCTAATTAGGGTTATATTAGGGTTAGGGTTAGGGTTAGGGTTAGGGTTAGGGTTAGTGTTAGGGTTAGGGTTAGGATTGGATTAGTGTTAGGTTTAGAATTAGGGTTAGGATTCAAGTTAGGGTTATTGCTAAGCTTAGGATTCAGGTTAGGGCTTATTATGGTTACGACTAGGGCTAGGTTTATGATTAAGTCAGATAAGGCTGATCGGTGACAACTGACTGAACACCAAAAAGGAAACCTGTTGAAGTGAAATGGACACTATGAGAAACAGTGACTTGATCAACATATCCCTGACTGTTAATGAACAACTTAATACATTATCCCTCTTAGTAGTTTTTTTGTCTGTTCTACTTAATACTACTGGTTTAATTCTGTAATTAATATACATTTATTCTTAAGTGTTGAAATTTAACTGAAATGTGATCCCCGTTAAATATAAGAGTGGGAATAAGAGCGGGAAGAGATGTACAATTTGAGACATGCTCAAGCTGACTTGCCCCAAATGGTAGAGTTAGAAACATACCAGGGGACTCCAATTCAATCCCATCAAGGTGGCATGTACCAATGCCATCTCACTAGTCCAAGTGATCAATTTCAGTTCACAATTGATCATAATGAAAGGACTAAGAACCAAAGGGACCACATAAACAAGTCTAGTACCTGCTAATACTAACCGATAGAATAAATAAAGGGGAGAGTGATCCAACATGGGAAGTGAGATACTCAGCAGACTCATAGAATGGCAGATGCCCTAAATAGCACTCTGGCCTCAGAATCAGCCCTAAAGGCGTTCGGATCTGGCTGAAAAGCCCATGAGAGTATTTCAGGCATGGAAAGCCAAGACACTCTGGCAAAAAAAAGACCTAAATGAAAGACCTCTGTGAGTGAGATCCCAGTGGAAAGAACAGGTCTTCAAAGAAGGAGGTACCTTTCTCTGAAGGGAGGAGAGAACCTCCACTTTGACTATGACCTTGTCTAAACAAGATAAGAGTCGGAGAACTCAAGGGGCTTCCATAGCCTTGGAAACTCATGACTGGAGCATAGGGAGATTACTGATGCCATAGACAGGAGTGTCAATTTGTAAAGTCAACAACAGGAGTCACTGTGCACTTACTCCTCATGTAGGATCTCTGTCCTTAATGTGCTGTACATTGAGATTTAATGCTATAACGAGTACTCAAACAGTATTTTTCATTTTGTGTTTCTATGTGGGTGCAAACTGTTGAAATCTTTACTTAATGTATACTAAATTGATCTTCTGTATATATAGAAAATTGAAAATGAATCTTGATATGAATGGAAGGAGAGAGAGAGCGGGAAAGGGGAGGGTTGCGGGTGGGAGGGAAGTCATTGGGAGGGGAGGCAATGTAGTCCATAAGCTGTACTTTGGAAATCTATATTCATTAAATAAAAGTTTAAAAAAAAGTCAAATAAGGGTTAGGGTTAGGTTTAGGGATTAGAATTAGCACTGTTTAGAGTTAGGGCTAGGGCTAGGGCTAGATTGAGAATAAGGGTTAGGGTCAGAGCTAGGGTCAGTGTATAACTAGGTTTAAAGTTTGAGCTAGGGTAAGAATTAGTGTTAGGGTTAGCTTTAGAGTCAGGGCCAGGACTCAAGCAAAGTTAGGGGATAGGCCTAAGGCTTTGGTCAATGTTCAGGTTAGTGTAGGTTTACAGCTTGGGCTTGGGTTAAGGCTAGGGTTAGGGTTAGGGTTATAACTTGGGTTATAATTTGGACCTAGGCTAGGATTATGTTTATAGTTAGGGCTAGGGTCAGTGTTAGAGTTAGGGTTAGGGTTAGAGTTAGAGTTAAGTCTAGGGCTAAGGTAAGGGTAGCTAAATCTAGGTCCTGAGCTAGAACTAAGGTTAAGGTTAGGGCTAGAGCTAGGGCTAATGCTAGGGCTAGAGCTAGGGCTAGGGCTAAGTTTAGGGTTAGGCCTCTGGTTAGGCGTAGCTTTAGGGTTAGAGTAAGGGTTAGTGTTATGGCTAGTGTTAATTCTAGGGTTAGTGTTAGGGTTATGGTTAAGGCTAGGGTTAGGCCTAGGGCTACAGTTAGGTTTAAGGCTGGGGTAATGTTTAGTGTTATGGCTAGGGCTAGGGCTAGGGCTAGAGTAAGGACTATGTGTAGGGCTAGTGCTAGGGATATGGCTAGAGTTACAGTTTTGGCTAATGTTAGTGTTATGGTTAGGTTTAGGTCTAGGATTTGGGGTTTTGAATGCAATGAGGATTAAGGTTAAGGTTACTGCTATGGTCAGGGATAGAATTAAGGTTAGGTTTAGTGTTAGAGCCAGGGCTAAGGTAGGGGTTCAAGCTAAGGCTAGGTGAGGGCTAGAACTGGGTTTAGGGTTTGGGTTAGGGCTAGATCTAGGGTTAGGTTTAGGGTTAGGTTTAGGGTTAGGGTTAGGGTAGGACAAGGGCTAGAGTGAGGGTTAGATCTAAAGCCTGGCTGAGATTTAGTGTTAGAGTTAGGGTTAGGGCTATGGCTAGGTTTAGGGCTAGGGTAAATATTAGATTAGGGTTAGGGTTAGGGTCAGGGCTAGGGTAGGGATAATATTAGGGTTAAGCTGTGGTTATGGTTAATGCTTGGGTAATATTCAGGGTTAGGGTTAGGGTTAGGGTTAGGGCTGGATTAGGGCAAGTGTTGGGCTTAGGGTTAAGTTTTGGGCCAGGGGTAGGGGTAGTCATCAGGTTAGGGATTCAGCTATGGTTAAGTTTAGGGTTAAGGGTTAGCTTTTATGATTAGAGTTGGGGTTAGAATGAGGGTTTGGGTTAAGTTTAGTGTTAGGGCTAGAGTTAGAGTTAAGTTTAGGTTTATGGTTTAGGGTTAGGTATAGGGCTAGAGTTTGGATTAAATTCACATTAAGAGCTAGGGCTAGGGTTAGAGTTAGGGCTCTTTCTCTCTCTCCCTCTCTTTCTGTCTCTCTCTATGCTGCTCCTCTCTCTGTGTGACTCTGACTTTCAAATAAATAAATAAATAAATATTTTATTAAAAAAGCCAATAACACATGAAAAAATGTTCAGGATCACTAGCCATCAAGGAAATGCAAATCAAAACCACAATGAGGTTTTACCCCACCCCAGTTAGACAAACAACAGATGCTGGCGAGAATGTAGGGAAAAAGGCATATTTATCCACTGTTGGTGGGAATTTAAACTGGTAAAGCCACTATGGAAAACATTTTGGAGATTCCACAGAAATCTGAATATAGCCCTACCACATGACCCAACAATCCCACTCCTTGGAATTTACCCAAAGGAAATTAAATTGACAAATAAAAGATTTTCTGCACCTCAATGTTTATTGCAGCTCAATTCACAATAGCTAAGACATGGAATCAACCTAAATACCCATCAACAGAACACTGGATAAAGAAATTATGGGGTATGTACTTTATAGAATACTACACAAAAATTTAAAAAATGAAATCCGGTCATTTGCAACAAAATGGAGGAATCTGGAAAACATAATGCTGAGTGTAATAAGCCAGTCCTAAAGGGACAAATATCATACGTTCTCCCTGACCTGTGACAACTAACTGTGCACCTAAAAGGAAACCTGTAGAAGTGAAACAAACACTAGGAAAAACAATGACTTGATCAGCCCTTGTCCTGACTGCCGAGGAACAACCTACTATTTTATCCCTTTTAGTATTTTTGTTCTACTTAATACCATTGGTTGAACTCTTTAATTAACACACAATTGTTCTTAAGTGTTTAAATTTAACTGAAAAGTGATCCCTGTTAAATATAAGAGTGGGAATAAAAGAGAGAGGAGATGAACAGTTCGGCACATGCTCACTTGGACTTACCCCTAGTGGTGGAGCTAGCAACATTCCAGGGGATTCCAATTCAACACCATTAAGAAGGAATACCAATGCCATCTTACCAGTCAAAGTAACTAGATCATTTTCAGTTCATAATTGATTATAAAGATAGGATTAAGTGTCAAAAGGATTACATAAACAAGTCTAGAGTCTGCTAATAATAACTGATAGAATTAAAAAGAGAGAACAATCCAACATGGGAAGTGGGATACACAGCAGACTCATAGAATGGCAGATGCCCTAAATAGCACTCTGGCCTCAGAATCAGCCCTTAAGGCATTCAGATCTGGCCAAAAAGCCCATGAGAGTTTCTCAAGCATGGAAAGCCAAGACACTGTGGCAAAAAAATGACTTAAATGAAAGATCTCTGTGAGTGAGATCCCAGTGGAAAGAACGGGCCATCAAAGAAGGGGGTACCTTTCTCTGAAAGGAGGAGAGAATCTCCACTTTGATTATTTCCTTGTCTAAATAAGATCGAAGTTTGTGAACTCAAGAGTCTTTTATAGTCTTGGCAGGTCATGACAAGAGCCTTGGGTGATTACTGACATCATAAATAAGAGTGTCAATTGTTAAATCAGCAATGGGAGTCACTGTGCACTTATTCCCCATGTAGTATCTCTGTTCTTAATGTGTTGTACTATGCAAATTAATGATAAAACTGGTACTCAAACAGTACTTTATACTTTGTGTATCTGTGTGGGTTCAAACTGTTGAACTCTTTATAGTATGTACTAAGTTGATCTTCTGTTTATAAAGATAAATGAAAATGAATCTTGATGAAGAAGGGGTGGGAGTGGAAGTAATATATTCGATGGTTGCAGGTGGAAGGGAGGTTATTGGGGGGGGGGGGGAATCCACTATAATCCAAAAGTTGTACTTCCGAAGTTTATATTTATTAAATAAAAGTTTTTTTAAAAAAGACCCCAAGTAACCTAATAGAATTACTCATCGTGTTTTCAAAAAAATAAGAATGTTAATTTTTAAATCAACAACAGGAGCTGCTGCATTTACTCTCCATGTTGGATCTCTGTCCTTAATGAGGTGCACTATGAAAACTAATGGTAAAACTTGTCTTTAAACTGTACTTTATACTTTGTATATCTGTGTAGGTGCAAACAGTTGATATTTCTATTTAGTATAGAATTGGTCTTCTGTATATAAAGTCAATTAAAAATGAAGCTTAATGAAAAATGGAATAGGAAAGGGAGTAGTTGGTGGGATGGGAGTCGAGGTAGGAGGGCAGGAATGGGGGGAAGAAACACTGTATCCTTAAAAGCTGCACATTTTAAAATTGTATTCATTAAACAAAAACCTTCAAAATCAAAAAGAAATGTGTACAAGGTATAGTATGCCCGGGTGGTTAATAGACTATAGGTTATTTTGCTTGGCTCTTTTAAAAGTAGAGCCTGTTCTTCATAAAAATGTCAGTTTGTAACTGGCCCATTTCTGGCTTCTGCACCTCTGCTTGCTTTATAACAGCTGAGGTCACCAGACTATGGTTCCTCCTGCCTTCTCCTGGCTGCAGCCAAAGGACAACACAGGTGGTACCAAGGTCAGTGAGGCCATGCCTGACCCCAACCAGGAACAATTGAATTGTTTTTCCAAAGAAAAAAAGTTAAAAGAGAACTGCCTTATTGGCTAACTGCTTCTCACTGCTGTATGTCTGCTTTCTGCTTGCACAAATCTTCATGTGTGATTAAATGACTTATAAGAAGAAAAAACCTCCCACCACTGCAACTCAGAGCTGTCTTCTCCAGATGTGCTGTGTGAAGACAGTCACCAGCTTGTTAATAAAAAGATTCCTAATTTGCCTCAAAAGTCGCTGCGTTTTTAATCTGTGTGCCCCACAACATTTGGAGGCCCCAGTAATGTTTTCCCCCATCCCTTTTCAGACAGGCAGGCTAGTTCCAACACTGTGGTGTAGCCCAAAAGGAGGCTCAGGGGGTGGCTGCTGAGAGATGTTCCTCAGCCCTCGGCTGACCTCTGGCACTTTGACACAGTTTCTTGGAGTCTTTGCTAAATTTAAATCAAATGAGTTGTCTGGTACCTCACTGGTGAATAGAAATCAATTTTTGACTTCTGCTTTCTGGTCTGTAGGTCAACCTGTCTGGGGTTCTTGGAAGGCTGGATGCAGCATTATTTCCACAACCAGATCTGAGTTCGAGACACTGTCTCAGATTTTGGACTTCTGGTCTTGGTTGAGTCTAATCTGTGTAAAGGTCTGTTTGTTCCTTCTGTTCAGACTTCTGGTTTTGGTTGAGCCTAATTCGTGTAAGGGTCTGTTTGCTTATTCCTTCTGTTTTGTTGTGTTCGTGTTGTCATAGTCATAGAGATGGAGCAAGGATCACCCCTCCCTGCTGATCTACCATTGGGCTATTCTTACAAAATTTTAGTGAAGTCAGAAGTCGTTTTGCTAAGTCTTTTGGTTTTACTTTGAATGTTTTTAATTGCCAGCTTTTCTGTGCATGAGAATGGCCAAACTTTGACATCAGGTGGTTGCCAGAGGGAACCACTAATCTTTCTATAGCTGTACAGGTCCAGAAGGTGATTTATGGGAAGCCTGGCCATTCTGACCAGATTCTGCACATTAAGATCTGGAGGTAAAAAAAATACTTGAGTGTCAGCACATCCTCCTGCCCAAGTCAAAGGGGAAGAAGCCACCACCTCCTGTTATTCAGGGCCCCCTGGAGGATCCAGTACTACTGGATCCTCTTCACTATGGAGCCAATCCATCGGCCCTACAACAGAGGTCCAAGGACTTGAGCCATCTTCTGCTGTTTTCCCAGGTGCATTATCAGGGAGCTGGAATTGAAGCAGCCAGGACTCTAACTAACACCTTTTTGAGATGCCGGCATTGTGGGGCAACAACTTAACCTGCTGCCCCACAATGCCAGCTCCTCAAAGGGACTCTACCTTGTGGGAAAGCACTGTAAAATCAACTTCTTAAGTGCATTCCATTTCTCTTTCAGTCTGTAGATTCCATTCATTTCCCACCACCTGCAGTGAGTGATTCCATATATGTGTGACACAGATTCTATGTATGAAAAAACAGACTAACATTCTGCATTCCATACTTGAGTGCTATCACATTCTAATTAATCTAATTGAAAAATATTTGTGGTTTACTCTTTTGATTGTGCAAGAGGCCTTATCAAATGCATAGTGTCAGGGATCCACCCCAGGAACCTCCAGTGGGCCCTGACTCTTCACAGATGAAGACCATCACCAAGGGGATCCCAGTTCTTTCGGCCCCTCACATTCAAAGAGCTGGTCAACATATCACCTGCAGCTCCAACGAACACCAGATTCTACACAGCCACCTGTCCCAGTCCTTCCATTGTGGCAAATTGCCTATCCCATGATGGGAGACAAGCCCCTTTTTATGGTCTATGTCCCTTTTCTACTAGTGATTTATATAATTAAAAACAACAAAATCCCTCTTTTTCTGATAGGCCACAGAGATTAATCTCTCTCCTTGAGTCTATTTTCTTTACTCATCAACTGACCTGGGACAACTGTCAACAACTTCTCCAAACCCTCTTCACCCTGGAGGGGTTTCATATCTGCACCCAGGTAAACCCAGGACAAAGAGGTGAGATATCCCAAGGAATGCAGTTACAGGGAAAGGCTCCAGGAGAACATTGGAAAGTAGACTTTACCAAAATATTACCTGAAAAATATGGTTACTGTTATTTTTTGGTTTTTGTTGACACATTTTCCAGGTGGGTGGAAGCCTATCCTACCGAGGCAGAAAAAGCTTAAGTAGTAGTAAAAATTAGTCTGAGATTGCCCCAAGATTCAGCCTCCTGCTAGCAATGGGGTCTGACAATAGTCCCACGTTCATTGTTCAAGTGACTAAATTACTAGCTAAGGTGTTAAAGATAAACTGGAAGCTACATTGTACCTGTAGACCAGAATGTTCAGGATAAGTAATTAAGTAAGTAAGTAAGTAAATAAATAAGACAAACTGGTGAGAACTGGGTGAACCTCCTTCCCTTTGCCCTATTATTGGCACGCCTTATGTAAAAGGCTTAACCCCTTATGAGATAATGCTAAAAAGGCCACCACCCCTACTCCCCAAACTAGGGAAGGAATGGCTGTGTAATTGGATAATGAATCCCTTATTAAATCCTTACAGTCTCTGCAGACAGTCCTCCAACAAGCCCACACCTTGGTGAAAGCCATGCAACCAGATCTCCTCGATGGACTGCTGGTGCTGACGCCTACAACATCCAACCCAGTGAGCTAGTGTGGATAAAAAACACAACACCTCAACTCCAGAGCCATGGTGGACTGGATCTCTGCCTGTAATCTTGAGCATGCATATGGCAGTTAAAGTAGAGGAAAATGCCATTGGATCCACCACACCGTAAATCATCCAAAGCCCCAGAACAATGGATCACCATCCCTACAGGTGACCCACTACAGATAATATTCTTCATAAGTATTTTAGTGTTTAACATACTAGCAGCAGGAGAGGATGTAGACTCACCTCACCCACACCAATTAATAAACTATACTGGGGGCCGGCACCGTGGCTCACTTGGCTAATCCTCCTCATGCGGCACCGGCACCCTGGGTTCTAGTCCCGGTTGGGGTGCTGGATTCTGTCCCGGTTGCTCCTCTTCCAGTGCAGCTCTCTGCTATGGCCCAGGAAGGCAGTGGAGGATGGTCCAAGTCCTTGGGCCCTGCACCCGCATGGGAGACCAGGAGGAAGCACCTGGCTCCTGGCTTCAGATTGGTGCAGCACACCAGCTGCAGCACACTGGCTGTAGCGGCCATTTAAGGGGGGAGGGTGAACCAACAGAAAAGGAAGACCTTTCTCTCTGTCTCTCTCTCACTGTCTAACTCTGCCTGTCAAAAAAAAAAAACTATACTGGGAGCTGTGTAGGACTGGGGATGGCACCTTCGCTTCCCTCTGGCTTCAGTCTGTTCACTGTTTGGGTCCAGTAGTGACAGATTTTGTAATCAAGGAGAAAAGGGCAGGAGCTTATGCTATGCAACAGGACCTTTCCCCCCAGCTCTTCACTGGGGGGAAGATTGAGTAAAATAAGATCTCTCAGTAGAACTGTTCTATGTCTGTCCCCAAGGGTCTTCTGGGTGTGAGGGAACAAACCAATATCACTGTGCTAGCTGGGGATGTGAGACTATAACAGGCTGAACAGAAACCACCTGATAAGCCTCTACCAAGGACCCAAAAAAGTGGTGCCAAAAGGGCCAATGCAACCCCATTATTATAAAAGTAAAAGATGGACAGGGCAAGGGTTGGGCAACTGGACACACCTGGGGACTTAGACTGTATGTGCTCAGCTATGATCCAGGAATAGAATTCAGCATTCAGTGTTACCCCCCAAAGCAAAGTCATAATCCCATTGGGCAAGAAATGGAGACAAGGCCACAGTTACCACCTGCAAGGTCCCTCCTGCTTCCCAGCCCACACCCGATAGCTGTGCAGCACCATCCTTAACATCTGCTACAGAGAGGCCAACAAAGCAGATGGAATCAAGCATACCATGTACCCTATTGGACATGCTGACTTCCGTTTTCATCTTTCTAAATGAAACTAATCCTAATGCCACCCAGGATTGTTGGCTATGTGTAAATCCAGAACCCCCCTATTATGTAGGTGTGAGAACTAACGCTTCTAAAGGCACTAATTCTTCTGATATTCAAACATCACTGCCAGTCAAGCCCATCAACAAAACCTTTTTAATGGGGAAAAATACCAAAATTTACCCTTGGTGATCTCTAAGGTAAGAGCACTGGCCTATTAATTGGAGGGTTTCAAGTCCAACACTCTTCCTATCAGGATGCATGTAGTCAATTTATGTCCTTAAACCTCACCAGCCTAGGAGATCAAAATTATCTTATAGCCCCAGAAGGTACTTGGTTCACTTATACCCTGGGAATTACTCCTTGCCTTTCTTGAGCGGGACTAAACAAGTTGAACAAGATGGAGCTATGTGTGCTTGTACACGTAATACCTAAGGTGTATTATTATTCGGGAGAAGGTAGAAAGGAACATCTGGGATTCCTCCACCAAGAAAAGAGGGCAGCTCTGGTACTGATTCCTCTTCTGGTTGGATTAGGGATCACAAGTTCCACCACAATTGGAACATCAGTCCTGGTCACTGGGGCAACAAAATTTCAAGGCCCTAAACAGGCAGGTAGATGATAGCTTAGCGGAGTTAGAAAAATCTATAACTCAGTTTGAAACTTAACTAGATTCTTTGGCCATGATGGCCCTATAGAATCGAAGGGGCTTAAATATTTTTTTTTTTCTAAGACAGGGAGGGCTATGCATGGCTTTGGGAGAAACTTGCTGTTTCTACACTAACCATTTGGAGATGATTAAAAAGAGTTTAGCATTGGTTCAAAAACAATTAAAAGACAGAAAAAAAGGGAGGATAATTGGTACCAAAACTTGTTCTCATGATCACCTTGGCTGACAACACTCATTTCAGTGTTGGCTGGGCCACTGGTCCTCATACTTATAGAACTTTTTATAGGGCCGTGCATCCTCAATTTTCTTTCAAGGTATGTTACCAGTATATTGGATGCAGTCAAATTATTAATGCTCTGAATGCACTAACAACAATTAAGTCATAGGAAAGTAGAGCCTTAAAGAGAGTCAATGATTTGACTCTCGAGCAAAACCGGTGGGGAATATGACAGGTGACTCAAAAGTTTAAATTGTCTACAAGGTATAGCACGCCCAGGTGGTTATAGACTATAGGTTATTTTTCTTGGTTCTTTTAAAAGCTGAGCCTGCTCTTCGTAAAAGTAAATGTCAGTTTGTAACTGGCCTATTTCTAGCTTCGTTACCTCTGCTTACTCGATAACAGCCAAGGCCACCAGACTATGGTTCCTCCTGCCTTCTCCTGGCTGCAGCCACAGAATAACACAGGTGGTGCCAAGGTCGTTAAGGCCATGCCTGACCCCATGTGGGAACAATCGAATCATTACATTTTCCAAAGAAAAAAAAAGTTTAAAAAAATGGCTTATTGACTGCTTCTCATTTCTGTATGTCTGCTTTCTGCTTACACAAGTCTGCACATGTGACTAAGTGATAAAAAGAGGTTTTGCCTTTAAAAACCCCACAACCACTGCAACACAGGGCTGTCTTCTCCAGACTTGCTCTATGAGAAGGCAGTAGCCAGCTGGCTAATAAAGACTCATAATATGACCTCAATATTCTTGCTGTGTTTTTAATCTGTGTGCCCCACAAGAGGTCATACACAGCGTGCATTCCCAGAAACCTCAACTTGCTGGGAGAGATTAGTTCTCTGCATTCAGTTCTCTTTCTGGGGGTCAGTTTTTCAAAACTCAACCATGCTTATGGACCCCCTTTATTCCGGCCACAGGCTACACAGGCCAGCCATAGGGAACCACAGCAGGTGCTCACTAAGGGGTGCTACATCCTCTTCTCCAGATCCCAGTCTAACATGCACAAGAATGATCTGTCCTATTATAGCAAACTACAGATCAGGTAACTTCTCAGATCTATTATGAGACCTGGGCCCAGTTCACAGATTAGCTCCTGGAGACAGGAACAAGCTAGCACCCCAGGCTGGCTGGGATATCAAAGAACCTGCAATGCAGGGGCAGGAGCCAGGTCCAGGTCCAAAGCCTAAAGATGCAGGACCTGGGGCACAGCTTCCTGAACTTTTCCAGAAGCCTGGGTGACCCAGGTATGCTAGAGTGAGTCCTAGGTTCAGAGAGTAGTGGGGGCAGTGCTGAACCCACAAACACACTTTGGTGGGGACAGCCCAGGCCTCAGGCCACCAATCAACTCCTGGGCTGTTGACCTGTACACAGTAGGGCAGACCTGTCCCTATGGGGCTTCTGGCTGCTATTTGTCACGAGGAAGGTGCAGCCCCAGGATGATACTGTTGGCGTGCTCTAGGACCCAACGTGGTTTGAAACTCAGGCCCACAAGGAGGTAACCTGCCCCAGGCCCTCCTGGTGAGTCCCAGCCCTAGAGGCTTTGCCTGTGGGAAGCTCACAGCACTTGCACAATAGACCAACTTGCATGTGCACAGTATAGCCTTCCCTCCAGAGCCAGGGCCCTGTCCACAGGCTGGTCACGTGGTCCCATCCTGACCAGAAGTGTGCAGCAGCCCATGTTCCCTTCATGCACTTTTTTGCCTGGAGAACTTCAGACAGAATGCTGGGAAAACTAGAAATCCTGTGCTCTCACTCCAGCCTGTCTGGATAGCTAGAGTTGCAGGCATGAGAGGTTTGCATACCAACAGATGGATCGTGGCACACATTCCCACAAACCTCGGCTTGCTGGGAGTAACTAAACCAGCAGAGGTGAGGAAAAGCCTGTGGACAGGTCGGCTGGGCCTAGACCCACTCAGCTTCTGGCTGTCACTGAGCACGGGGAAAGTGCAGCCCCAGAGTGACCCTATTTGCAGGCTCTGGGACCCAGCAGGTTGAGAATTGCAGACCCACAGGGTCTGGCTATAAAAGTAGGAACCCACCTCGGGCACAGCTGGCATGACCTAGCCCCAGAAACTTTGAGGGAAATGCATGGAACATGTGCATTGTCCAGCTTGCGTAAGCATAATATGTGTTTTCCTCTGGGGCTAGGGCCCTCTCCCATGGGCTCATGTGATCCCCTCCTGACCAAAAGGAAGCAGCAGCCCATGTACTGTGCATGCACCACCTTGCATGCAGGCCTTCAGGCAGCAAGCTGAGATATCTGTACAGCCTGAGCCATCACTCCAGCCTCAGGTCCTGCTGGTGAGTCCCAGCCCCAGAGGCCTGGTCTGAGGGAATCTCACAGCACTTGCACATTTTTCTGGCTTGTACATGTACAGTATCTTCTTCTTGCCAGAGCCAGGGTGTTCTCCTAACGGGTTGATCTCTTGACCCCATCCTGACTGGAAGTATGCAGTAGCCCAAGTACCATGTGTGCAGCCCCTTGTATTGAGGCTTTCAGGAAGCAAGTTGAGATATCTCTACAACTTCTGCCATCACTCCAGCCTGTCAGGATACCTAACGTGATAGAGATGCGAGGTTTCTTTTCTAAGAAGATGGGTCAGAGCTTGCATTCCCAGAAATCTCAGCTTGCCAAAGAGGCTAGTTCTCCTTGTTCTGCTCTCTATCTTTGGGTTGGTTGTTCAAAACCCAACTTCCATTCAGGGACCCTTTTGTTCCAGCCCCAGAACTGCAACCAACCCAGTGTAAGCATCCAAGGAGGATCTGATGATTAAATGCCACATCCACCGCCCCTGTCTCTTCTGTTGCTCCACATTCAACATATGCCAATGCTTCTGAAGCCACAGGTATGGGTAAGCATTATTTTAATTCCTATAGGTTAAATTGTCAGGAGACAACAGTAGTTTTTTCTGCATAATATTGGCATTTGGAATTTACAGAAGACTGTCTTGCAGCTAACAGATGTTCTATTTCAATGAGTGTCTCTTGGTCTGATGAATACAGTGGGAAACACTGACTACCCAAAAGGGAAGTAACTTGCCTGCGGTCATACAGCCTGTTGAGATTCAAACCAAATTGTGCCCAAAGAGGGCAGTGTTATCATGGTTATAAAACAAGAAAACTCAACATTATCCCATGCACAGTGCTCCCAGGTGCATCAGGTTGAAAGGCTTACTTGGTCAGGGCAGCAAGGAGTAGGAATACTGAGCAAAATTCACCCCAAACAACATCGGTTGAGACTGCATATGCCTGAGTCTTGTGCATTGTTTTATGAGGCCTTTTTTGATGTTTGAAAAGTTTCTTTGCAAAAACACATGTCATTGTGGGTTGTGGGAAAGCAGATACACCAAAAACTAACTTAAGTGTCAACATCATTGCTTTCATCATCCACTGTTTCCTTTGAATACCAGTAGAATTTGGTCAGAGGAAGAAGCTGAATGCCTCAAGAGCCTTCCACTGTTGGAGCCTCATGAGAAACAACTTTTAAATTCACAGTCTCTGAGTTTGGTGTGTGGTTGGCTATCTGCCATGAACCATGGGACAAACAGGAAAAGTGTGGCCTCAGCCCGGTGAGTGAAAAGAGCCCTGACTCTTGTGGTAGTTTGTGGTTTTATAAGGTCTCTTCCCCAAATATTATCTACAAACCAGCTGCCATACATTAGTCTTGGTCAGTTTGAATTACCATAACAGAATACAGCAGACCATATGGCTGATAGCATGGTGCCTGCATGATCGTGTTCTGGTTGGGGCTCTCATCCTGGCTTGCAGATGGATGCCTTCTTGCTGTGAGATCACATGGCAGAGAAAGAGGTCTCATGCTTGCTCTTCTTATTAAGCTACCATCTCTATCAAATTCAGACCCAACCTTTATGATCTCATTTAATAATAATTTCCAAAAGCACTCTTTCCAAATGTAGTCACGCTGGAGTCTGGCACTTTTTAATATTTATTCATTTTATTTATTTGAAAGGAAGAATATGGCAGGGGAGGGAGAGAACATATTAGATGCTCTAGATAGGTATGGATGAAATTGAACAGAAGCAATAGTCTCTAATTCTGATTTTTCATTTCAAAACATTGAAGACATAATATGGAAGAACTGGAGGACAAAGTAGGTTTTCCTCCTAACTCTTACACATTGGCTGCAAGGTCTTAAGAAAATTCTCAGTTCTCTGAAATTCAATATCCACATTTGTGAAATAAAGAACATGGCTGAATTATGTCCATGTTGTGACCTTGCTATTCTAGTATGGAGATTCTAAAGCCACAAAAAATTTCAGATTGGTGAAAACAGGTGCGATGGATTGAATTGTATCTGTGCCTCCTCCAGCTCATATGCTATTGATTCAGCAGGTTAAGCCTCTACCTGCATACCATATCAGGGTGTCTGGGATAGAATTCCATTTCTACTCCCCTAGCTACCTTGTTGTGCCTGAGAGGCAGCAGATGATGATTCAAGTACATGGTCTTGGTCAACCATATGGGAGATCCAGATAGAGTTCCTGGCTCCTGGTTTGTCCTTGCCTAGCTCCAGCTGTTGTGGCCATTTGGAAAGTGAACCAGCAGATGGAAGATCTGTGTGTGCGTGTGTGTGTGTGTGTGTGTGTATTTCCCTGTCTCCTTCACTCTATCTTTCAAAAAATACATAGATTACATAGATAAATATTTTATATCATTGCATATTTTTTATTTTGTACAACAGGATACTATGAAATACATATATATTGTGGAGTGCTTATATCTAGCTAATTAACAAATGAATTACTTCACATATTAAGGTATACAAACTGCATGCATTTCATAAGTACAACTTGAGGAACATAGTGATTCCTCCCAACTTATCCATGCTCCCACCCTTCTTCCTCCTCCTTCTCTTATTCCCATTCTTACTTTTTACTACAATTTATTTTCAATTAACTTTATACACATAAGATTAACTCTGTACTAAGAGTTCAACAAATAATATTAAAAAAAATCTGTTCCTCAACAGTAAAGAAAATGCTTTTCAAAGTCATTGTATCTCAGATCAAAGTGTCAATTTCATTTCTATAGATTACCTTTTAGGTGTTCTATTAGCTAATAAAAATGAGGGAGAATATATGTATTTGTCCTTTTGAGACTGACTTATTTCACTAGTATAATGTTTCCCAGTTTCATCCATTTGGTAGGGGAGGGAGAGAATATATTAGATTTCAAGACATTGACGACGTAGCACTCCAGGTTCTAGTCCCAGTTGGGGCACCGGATTCTGTCCTGGTTGCTCTTCTTCCAGTCCAGCTCTCTGCTGTGGCCCAGGAGAGCAGTGGAGGATGGCCCAAGTTCTTGGGTCCCTGCACCCACATGGGAAACCGGGAGGAAGCACCTGGCTCCTGACTTCGGATCGGCATAGCGCCTGCCATAGTGGCCATTAGTGGAGTGAACCAATGGAAGGAGGACCTTTCTCTCTGTCTCTCTCTCACTGTCTATAACTCTACCTGTCAAATAGAAAAAGTATATTTGTTTCATATTAGGATGGCTACACCTGCGCTTTTTTGGTTTTTGTTAGCATAGAATATCTTCTTCCATCCTTTCACTTTCAGTCTGCATGTTTCCTGTAGGCAGCAAATAAATGGCTCTTGTTTTTTAGTCCATTCACCCAGTCTATATCTTTTAACTGGAGAGTTGAGGCCATTTACATTCAAAGTGACTATTGATAAGTAACAACTTGGCTCTGCCATTTTCGATAAGTATTCCTATTGTTTACTTTATAGTTCCTTTGTACATTTACTGAGAGATTTTCTGCCTTCACCTTATTTCATAGTGATGGCCATGTTTCTGTAATTCTCTATGTAGCAAACCCTTAAGCATCTTTTGTAAGGCTAGATGAATAGTGAAAAATTTTTTCAATTTCTGTTTGTTATGGAAGATCTTTATTTCACCTTCATTCATAAATGAGAGCTTTGCAAAGTACAGTATTCTGGGTTGACAGTTTTTTTCTCTTAAGACTTGGAGTATATCTCACCATTCTCTCCTAGCCTGTAGAGTTTCTGATGAGAAGTAAGTCTAATTGGAGATCCTCTGTAAGTAATCTGGCATTTCTCTCATATACATTTTAGAATCTTTTCTTTGTTTTACTGTGAAGAGTTTGACTACAATGTGGTGAAGATCATGGTGAAGATCTATTTTGGTCATGTCTATTAGGAATTCTATGTGCTTCCTGTACTTGGGCATTCCTTTCTTTTTCCAAATTAGGGGAGTTTTCTGTAATTATTTCACCAAAAAGACTTTCTAATCCATTCTTTCTTTCCACACCTTCATGAACTTTTAAGACCTGTATGTTGGGTCACTTGATAGTATCCCATAAATATCCAACACTGTTTTAAATTATCTATTTTCTTCTTTTTCTTTTTGGTCTGACTGTAACATTTTCAGATATTTATCTTTTAACTCAGATATTCTTTCTTCTGCCTTACCCAATCTATTGTTAAGGCTTTCCACTGCATTTTTTATTTGATCTATTGAATTCTTCATTTCCAAGATTTCATTTAAAATCCAATTTCATGGGGAAAATCTTCATTTATATCACTTTTGGATTCTTTAATTCATAGATTTACTCCTGATTACTTCTAAGTAATCCTACAATCAGTTTTTTTGAATTCTGTTTCCAGCACCCCTTCTATCTCTTCATCTTCACATTCTAGTGTTGAAGTGTTTTTGTGTTCCTTTGGGGACATAATGTTGTCTTCCTTATTCTTATTTCTTGAATTTCTATATTTATTTTTAGACATTTGTGGAGATACTTGTTGGGTTTTTTCCTCTGTGATGACTTTTATCTTTGGACTATGCCTCTTGTGGTTTAGTGGAATGTTTGCCCTTTAAGTGTGTACCCAGAGGCATGTGCTGGGTATGGCCCAGGAGCTCTGTTCAGTGCTCCAGGATGAGGGGAGTGTCCAAAGTGACACCCAAGTTGGACATGGTAAATCTTTTTTTAAAGAGGACAGGGTTCTTCAGCTCTGTTGGTGTAGTCTCATTGGTCACCAAGGAAGACCAATTCCTGGATGAGCAATAGGGGAGCCATAAGCCTGTAGAGCCACCCACAATGACTGCTCACAGACCCAGCTATTCCCTGTGGCCTCCCATTCAGCCACAGTATTTTCATAGTATGTCCCAGCTTAGAAGGCTCCCACTGTCAGAAGCACCCAGCTCCTATTGATTCTCCCAGCCAGACTCAGGCATCTCTTCTCAGCTGGTAGATGGGCACATGGACACAAGCTGGTGCAGGTGTTATGTATGTCCAAAATGGTGCCCACTGTCTCTTAGCAAGTTATAGCATGCCAGTGCCAAGTGGTTGGGGAGAGAGAAATATATCCCTCTCTTATTTTTCCCTTTTGGTTGGCAGGTACACTGTCCCCCACTGGGACCCAAGCCAGACTCATGGCAGGATCTTTCTGTAGCTTTATTACCAGTGGCTTAAGCTGCTGCAGTCTTGTCTCACCTCATTCTCCAAAGCTGGTGCTGAGGCTCTCAGCTGCTGGATTCCTAGTTGTGCACGTCCACACCCTCTAAGTAGATCCATAGTGTCCTTCTAATTTGTATTGAGTTTCCTCAGCAATTTTCTCCCTAACTCTTCCCTGGGATTGCAGTCTCTCCACTTTTTTTTAAACTATCTTCCCCTAGACTAAAGCAGTAGGCCCTCTCTTTATTCCACCATCTTGGAATCTTCTCTGTGTATACCAGGTAAATCTTTTAAAACTTTTCCTCACAGTGGTGAAATCTCTCTTTTAAATCAGCTCAAACACTACCTTCCCTAGCAGGCCTTCCCTAGGCAGAGTGCTCTCTCTGGGTTCTTAAACTACCTCCTTTACAGCACTTAACATACCAAGTCACTGGAAATCTCTCCTGATTCTTACTGAAGCATGTGAACTTGTCAGTAGCTTGGGGCAGAGGACTGCACTGGATCTTGCCAAGGTCCCTCCTAGCTTCAAAAGCATGGGTCCATGGTGAGGGAGAGGTTGGTAAAGGATCAAAAGACAGGCAGGAAAATCAGGGGACAGAGAAACGTAGAAGTGAAAGAGGTGCAGAGGAAAGAAAAGTTGATAACTAGACAAAGGGAGCTTGTTGGAGAGGTTGACAGAAAGATCACGGTGAGAGTAGGGCCTCCCTCAGGATCAGGCTCAGGAGATCACTCCTAGCTCATAGGCACCAAGTCCTAGAGAAAGGAAGCTAGGATGTGGCTAGCTGATTTGGTCATAAGTAAACCAGCAATAGACCTAACACTTGCCCTACCCAAAGCAGAACAAAATCCAAAGGAAATCAGCTGCAACTGACAGACCCATAGAACATAGGAACACAGTTAAAGCATTTACCACCTTTCCTTGTCTGATGTATAGCAGCCTGGCCAGCCCAGAGACAATATTCTGGAAACAAGAGTCTTCCAACAACAAGACCTGCAGGGAAGGCAACCCACCCCCAACACAACTATCTATCTTTCTTTTTTCCCAAAAACTTATTATATTTGCAGATAGTGCTGCTCTAGGCCAAGTCCACCCCACATGTAGGGGCCAGTCTGATTCCAAGGCAGGAGTCTTGGCATCAGATTATCTTTGCTGCCATTCCTGGCTTTCTTCCTACTCTGATTTTTTTAAAGATTAATTTATTTATTTGAAAGGAAGAGAAAGAGGATGGAAGCAGGGGTAAGGTGCAGGAAAGAGAGAGAGAAAGAAATTTTCCATCCATTCGTTTACTTCTCATTAGCTTACTTCCCAAATAGTTGCAATCACCCTGGCTGGGCCAGGCTGAAGCCAGGAGTCTGGAATTCCATCCAAGTCTCCCACATGGGTAGCAGGGGCCCAAGAATTTGGGCCATCTTTCACTGCTTTCCCAGACACATTAGCAGGGAACTGTATGGGAAGTGTAGCTACTGGGACTTGAACTGGCACTTTGATATTAGATGTCAGCATTACAGCAGCAGCTTGGCTCATTTTGCCACAACACCAGCCCCATGTACCCTGATTCTTGTCAACAAGCAGCCATCCAGAACCCCCAGGGATGTTTATAAGGTACCCATGAGTACTGATGAATCAGTCTAAATATTAAATAATATCCTTTCTCATATTATCATTTCAATGCTTCAAAATAACTCAGTATGGCAATTGCTATAAGTACCATTACTAAAAGAAGAAGAGACAGGCTCATAAAGGTTAAGAAATTTGTCCAAAGCTACATATGTCACTATTAAGTGGCAGAACCTATTCAAACTCAGAATGTCCGCTTTTGGGACCTATTGCCATCCAAGAATAAAGTCTGTATCCCTTATCTATCCCTGAGCCCTTCCCTTCCATATCTGTTTCTCAGGTGATGTCTCTGCTTTGCCTATATAGTCTCCTGGAGGACTGCTCTTCTGTTAGAAACCCACATCCCTGCTACCTGTTGCCTACATCCCCTGCCCCCCTGAATGATGCCCTGTCTGCCTCCCTAAGTGCCTCCCTATTTGTGCCACTCTGCTGCTCTACCATGGCGGCCAGGTTGCCTACCCTTTGACTGCCAACCTAGGCACCTTCCACATCACCACTACAGAGACTGACCTGTGCATCTCACCTTCCACATCTTGTCTAACCTTCCACTGTGGAAGCCTTATTTTAACATACACTGGTACACCTAACTCCATTCCCTGAATCAGCCATTTGTTCATCACAGATAATCAACCCATGAATCCCCCTAATCCTGCAATACACTTGAACAATGCACTTAGACACTTCCCCTTGTCCCATCTCTTCTCTCATATATCAGGTTTACTTCACTGTAAAGATGGAGACCACAGCCCAGGGCCTCTGGCACTGCCCTAACTCCCATAGCTGGGAGGGGGTGGGGATTTCAGCAGAGGGAAAAAAGATGCTGTGCTGTTTTTGTTAGTTTTGTTTGTTTTTAACCTCCGAATTAACCTTGTTTTACAGCTCTGCACCTCCCTCATTCCTGAACAGAAGCACTTCTCTGGCACCTGCTTCTGCCATGCATGAATGTGTGTGCATTAGGGGGGGGGGGGGCGGGGAGAAGGACCTCCTGTGAGGAATGTGTAACCTCCTGAAAAGATTCCTGCGTATTCTTCCTGTCAGGTTAGCCAGCACTATGTTCACAGAGCAGGGGGGTGAAGAGGATGAAGAGGAAGAGGATAAAAATACAGGTAAGGTCTCAGTAGCTACAGTCACAAATGCAGTTCTACTTTCTCAATACTCCTCTGGTGGATTCTGTTTCTGCTCCAGCTCCATGGAGTGAAGCAGTAGCAGGACAAGCAGCATGCTAAGGAAGTGGTCAGAGGGGCAGTAGGAAGCACTTCCTTTCTCAGAAGACCTAGGGGGCAGAAACTAAGTATCATGGCCTCTTCATTCAAAAATCTCCTCTCTACCTCATAGCTTTTTTCTATCTGATAGATACTCATTTTCTGTGTTCTCCATTCTCTTTTTTTAAGTCACTTTACTTATCTGAAACACAGAGTCAAAGAGAGAAAGAGATGTTCCATCTGCTGGTTCACTACCCAAATGGCCTCAGTGGTTAAGGCTGGGCCAGACTGATGCCAGGGGCCTAGAGCTCTATCTGGGTCTTCCCAGGGGCCCTAGCAACTCTGGCCATCTTCTTCTGCTTTCTCAGGTGCATTAGCAGGCAGCTGGACTGGAAGTAGAGCAGCCAGGAATTGAACTGGCACTCATATGGGATGTCAGTGTTGTAGGCCACAGCTTAACCTGCAATGCCACAATGCCAACCCCTATATTCCCCATTCAATCACATTTCTCACCTCTGTGCTATTTTCTGTCCTGGAGGAAGACCCCTGTATTCAGTCATGAGAGTCCAGACTGGGAATAATCTTAACATTCAGCCATCTGTCCATTCATTCATTCCTCATGCATCTACCATAGGCCCCCATACCTGGCATGGATTCTGACCTTGGGTCTCATCACAGATGATCATTCTTTACCTCCTTGTCTAGGTGGAAATCAGAGAGGAAGTGACCTCTCCAAACTGTCCCAAGCACCTTGATAGCAGCATATCATTTCCAATAATGAAATGTCTCAAATAGATTGAACAGAAAAAGATTAAATTTGTTATTAGATGGAGGGTTCCTTCCCTGCATCACATACTCTGTGCTTCAGGCATTCAGAGGGGACTAGATGGTGTTTGGTGAGCAGCCTCATGTCACAGTAGATAGTGATGGTTGACTGTGTCCCAAAATTAAGTATGGTCCAAGGTGACATTAAAGATATCCAGGTCCAAGTTAAATATCTTATTTTGAGGAAGGGTTCAACACTATTGCCACCTCAGCTTCCCCATCTATGAACAGAGGGTAGGAAAACTGGGATACAACCAGATTGTTAGGGATTTTGAATGTCAGCTATGAATTAAACTCTTCAGGAACAGAATAACAAAATGGACCACACTAGAGAGAAAGTATCTGGTACAAAACTTAATACTAAAGCTGAGAAAAACTTGGAACCAGAAAACAATAGAGTCCCTCAATCATGTTGCAAATGACAGAGCCAGAGTCCAAACCCCCAGTCTGAACATCACTCAAAGTCAGTTTCTCCACAAAGCAGTTCCAAGCATCATGACTGCCCTGGATACAAGGCTCAAACTGCGTGAAATCTGGGGTCCATTCAGATGTTATTTCAATCCCAGATAATTGATTTAAAACTGCTTGTCCTCAGCTCAGGAGCAGATATTGTGCTTCTTGATTCTTTGAATGGAAAAAAATGAAATCTTATGGATTTCCCTACACAAGAAAATATCCAAAATTTAAAAAATAATAACATGTTTCTGTATGGTATGAGGAGGGCACAGATAGAGGAAGACACATTGCAGCAGCACGTTTCTTAAAACTTAGTAGGAAAGAAATTAGTGCTTCTATAAGAGCTCTTGTTCTTTTTCACATAGGAATTTTTATAGAGTTGCATGCATTCATTTGCAAGAACAGCATAATGTAAATTTATCATGCAATCATCACCCCATTTTTGGTAACCAAAGTCTGAATGTTTTTGAGGGACCACCTGCCTTCCTTCTATTTTCTTGTGGTCCAGTTGCAGCTGATCTCAACTGGACCCCATCCTGTTGCAGGCATGGGCCAACTCACTTGACTCATTAAAGTCATGAGTGTCACTAGCCTTGGTGATTGGGCTAGGGGTGGTCAACTGCCCCAAACCAAGTCATTACTGAGCAGCTGTGGGAGCACCACTGAAGCTACTGGGAAAGAAGCACTCTTGTTCTGCAATCCTTATTGACAGCCTGTACTTGTCTGTTTCCACATAGGAGTGTCTGAAGACTGCAGAGCTGCCCTCAGAGAAAGCTGAAGAGAGACAGACAAGGACAAATTCTAATGCATACTATCTAAGTGTATGACTCCAATGGGGCCTTAATTATAAATTATATACATTAGAGGACTTAGAAAACTCATAACATGTTCTATCTTTTTTCAGTGTAAGCCTATAGGAGCTATAGGCTTTTTTTTTGCAAGCAAAAGACCAACACACACCCACACCTTAAGTATACTGTGAGTTTCATTGAAACAAGAGTTTCAATGAAAAAGCAGTGATAATGGTTTGGGCAACTAGCCTGAGTCCTGTCAGCTCCTGAAAGGAGGACAGGTCAACCCCACCTGAATGTGAGGTCCTGGCCCTAATTGTGGTGACAGAACAGAGGTCACTAGGAGAGGAAAGCTCATCCCAAGCTGACATCTAGTTCCCCACCCACATAACATCCTACTGAGCTGCAATGTGAGAACGCGAAACTGCTTTTTAGGAGGTTTCACCTTCTCTGACTTCCACGATGCTTTCCAAATCCCCAGAATATTAATTCAGAGGTATCCCAAAGTGCCTGAAATTGGAATTCATTACCAGCTACATCCTCTCCTTTGCTAACATTCAAATTCTGTCCTTTACTAGTAGATATCTTGATCTCAAAGTCTTCCTTTCCCTGTGATTGCCAGTCCTTCCTGCACTCACCAAGAGTAATAGTGTGGACTTCAGTCCTTTACAGATTCTCAGCATTAGACCATCATGACTTATTGCAAATCTTACTTTTTGAGTAGATGCCTTAATTTCTTGTTGCCTGTCTTGGGTGATTTCCTACTAACCATCATTCCTAACTCCTCATTTGGGATTTGGGAGAGAGTTCAAATTAAAGTCTAATGAGTCCATACAGAGCCAGGCAGCCTCATCAATCATTCTTCCTACACTTCCTGAGCATCAGACCCCAGGCACCATGCTGGGGGATATAATATACAAAAGATACATCTGTCTTCAGTGAATTTACTCAACAAAGCTTCCATGGGATCTTTGTAGCTCTCATATAAGATAATTATAATGATTATGGGCAGTTAAGACAACATATTTCTGAAGTTCATGCCACCCTGTGTGCTCTTGGTATCTGACCTAGTCTCTGTGAGATGTATTTCATTGATTCCTGGTGATCCCCTCCTTAGCATGTGGCCAATGCAAGTCTTTAGTCACCAAAAGTGGGCAAGGGGCTGTGGGAAACTGAGTCCATTGGTTCTACTATACATCATTAAATTCATATGAAATGAGCTCCACACTAACTACTTCAGGGAGGTAAAGAAGAGTGAACTTGAACCAGCACTGGAAATCTGCCTACAATCAGAAAAACAGTACTGAAGCAAAGAAATCCTCATGTAATGGTAACCATCAGGATGACAAATGAAAAGCAACCCAATAAATGCTAATTAGTATAGAGTTAAAGAAGAGCAAACACCTATTTTGACTGAAAGTGAATATGGACAGACGACTGAGGAAATATTCATGAAGGAGTTTGAATTTTAGATGGGACTGAAAGAATTATCTCTTGATTTTAACTTTATGTCTAGACAAACAGAAAACTTTGAGCTCATTCAACTGAAAATATAATACAAGGCAAATAACCACTTGAAGAGAAATTGTAAATTTGATACAGAGCTGAATCCTGGTGGCTCAGAGCCCCCAGTCATGCCTGGCTTGGCCTGCTCACATGACTGCCCCATTCTGATCCACTCTACTCTTTTTTTTTTTTTTTACAGGCAGAGTGGACAGTGAGAAAGAGAGAGACAGAGAGAAAGGTCTTCCTTTGCCGTTGGTTCACCCTCCAATGGCCGCCGCGGCCGGCACACTGCGCTGATCCGATGGCAGGAGCCAGGTGCTTATCCTGGTCTCCCATGGGGTGCAGGGCCCAAGCACTTGGGCCATCCTCCATTGCACTCCCTGGTCACAGCAGAGAGCTGGCCTGGAAGAGGGGCAACCGGGACAGAATCCGGTGCCCCGACCAGGACTAGAACCCGGTATGCCGGCGCCACTAGGCGGAGGATTAGCCTATTGAGCCGCGGCGGCAGCCCCACTCTGCTCTTACAAGGTAAAGTAACATGAGTGATGGCCACAGACAGTCATTACTACAGGGCTTCCTTTCTAGGGCACAGTATTCCAAGGCAGCCTTGCATTGCCTAAGGCTGCCCCACACCTTGTGTAGGTTCAAGTCTGGCCACTTTCTTTTGGGGAGGCTGTGACACAGTTTGAAAATCAGGGTCTCCAGAGAATAGACAGAGCAGAGGTTGATCTGCACACAGTATCCTGTAGTCTGGACTCAAGAACTCAAGTGTTCCAGAGTGCAAAGGAATGTCTGTGTGCTTCTCTGGGCAACAGAAATTCAGCCATCATCTTGTTCCATAGGGCAGCAAAACATGGCCCAAGGGAACTATGCCAGCCTCTAGCCCCGCTCACTGGGCTTCTCAGAATGTTAAGGAAAAGGAGGCTTCAACCACTGGAAACTCAGTTAACAGAAGCCATAAATAACTGCAGTGCACAGAAAGTCAACAATACTGGCCAGAGATAAGGCAGTTCCCCAGAGCAGCTTTAAGTTTTTGATGCTTGGCAATTGTAAATATATATCCATTTACTTAAGCTGCCTAATGTAAGTGCATATAATTAAGTCCTAGCCTGTAAACACAGGGGACTTATGAAGGTACTGCAAAAATGAAATTAAAATTAAGTTTATTTTGGTACAAATTTTGATATCAATTCATATCTGTATATAATACATGTTCCTGTGAAATTTTTGAAAACCTCTCATATGCATGAATCTCAAATGTTTTTGGTGCCAAAAGAAACTTCTTTTAATTCCATTCTCCATGATTTTTTAAAAAATATATTTATTTCATTTATTTGAAATGCAGAGTTGGCCGGCGCTGTGGCTCACTAGGCTAATCCTCCGCCTTGCGGCGCCGGCACACCGGGTTCTAGTCCCGGTCGGGGCGCCGGATTCTGTCCCGGTTGCCCCTCTTCCAGGCCAGCTCTCTGCTGTGGCCCGGGAGTGCAGTGGAGGATGGCCCAAGTGCTTGGGCCCTGCACCCCATGGGAGACCAGGAGAAGCACCTGGCTCCTGCCATCGGATCAGTGCGGCACACTGGCCGTGGCAGCCATTGGAGGGTGAACCAACAGCAAAGGAAGACCTTTCTCTCTGTCTCTCTCTCACTGTCCACTCTGCCTGTCAAAAAAAAAAAAAAAAAAGAAAAAGAAAAAAAAGAAATGCAGAGTTGCAGAGAGACAGAAAGAGAGACCTTGCATCTGCTGGTTCATTCCCTAAATGGCTGCAACAGCCTGGCTGGGCCAGGCCAAAGCCAGGAGTCAGGAGATTCTTCCAGATCTCTCACAGGGATGTAGGGAAGCAAGCACCTAGGTCATCCTCTGCTGCTTTCCCAGGTGCATTAACAGGGAGCTGGATTGGAAGTGGAATATCCAGGACTCAAACCAGTGCCTATGACTTTGTTGCACGCAGTGTCTTTACCTGTTATGCTACAATGCAGGCCCCTCCTTTATCTGTTTGAAGTATCATCATATTCTTCATATGTCTTATGTGCATGATTGTGCATGTGTATGAATATGCTACTACAATGAGAATATTGACGTCTCACAACCTGATAAATTTAGCTTGGGTTTTTTTGACTCTAAAACAAAAGATAGTATTTTCCATTCATCAATCACCTATCCCTAAACTGAAGGTCATAGACAATATCCTTTAACTTGGTTTTCCTAATAACCATGTGCACAGTTCTGTATTTTGGCTTTTTAAATGATTTTTATTATATTAATTTTAATTAATTTTTAACAGATTCAATATGGTTCATAGATACAATTCTAAGATTATAATGATATTCTCTTCTTTCCGCTCTCTCTCCCTCCCTTGTCCCTTCCTCTCCCTTTCTTTCTTTCTTTTTTTAGTTTTTAAGATAACATTTTAAATTTGCATTACAGTAAAAAAGCTAAATATTCCACCAATATAATAAATTTAACAAATAAAAATAAAAAAGACTCTAGTTTAGTGGGAATACAGTAGTGGCTATAACAATAATTAAATTGAAAATGACCATTAACCCACATACAGTAAATGTTCAGGTATTCACATATCATTATAGCCACAGTAGTATCATATTCTTATCCACTGGCTTGACAAAGGCATAAAACAAAGTTTTACAAGACTATATTTGTAGCAATACTGATACACACAAGCATTTCTTTGTTTTTGTTTTCAAATTTTAGCTCCCACATATAAGGAAGAACATGTAGTATTTGTCTTTCTGTGTCTGGCTTATTTCACTCAACATGATGTCCCCAAGTTGCATCCATTTTGATGCAAATGGTAGAATTCCATTCTTTTTATAGCTGAATAATAATGTTTCTTGGCCTTTTGGCTAAGATCAAGTGTATAGCTGAATCATATTCCATTGTGTATATAGACCTCATTTTCTTTATCCATTCATCTGATGATGGACATCTTTGTTGATTCCAAATTTTGGCTATTGTGAATAGTGCTGCTATAAAAAACAGTGGTGATGAGGCCAGCACTGTGGCTTAGCAGGTAAAGCTACCATCTGCAGTGCCAGCAACCCATATGGGTCCTGGTTTGAGACCTGGCTGCTCCACTTCCGATCCAGCTCTCTGCTATGGCCTGGGAAAGCAGTAGATGTCTCATGTCCTTAGGCCCCTGCACTCACGTGGGATATCTGGAAGAAGTTCCTGGCTCCTTGCTTTGGATGGGTACAGTTCCCACTATTGCAGCCATTTGGGAAATGAACCAGCACATGGAGATTCATTCTCTCTCTCTCTCTCTCTCTCTCTCTCTCTCTGCCTCTGCCTCTCTGTAACTCTGCCTTTCAAATAAATAAATAAATACTTTTTAAAAATAAAATAAACAGGGGCCGGCGCCGTGGCTCAATAGGCTAATCCTCCGCCTTGCGGCGCCGGCACACTGGGTTCTAGTCCCAGTCGGGGTGCCGGATTCTGTCCCGGTTGCCCCTCTTCTAGGCCAGCTCTCTGCCGTGGCCAGGGAGTGCAGTGTAGGATGGCCCAAGTGCTTGGGCCCTGCACCCCATGGGAGACCAGGAGAAAGCACCTAGCTCCTGCCTTCAGATCAGCACGGTGGACCGGCCACAGCACACCAGCTGAGGCAGTCCTTGAAGGGTGAACCAACGGCAAAGGAAGACCTTTCTCTCTGTCTCCCTCTCTCACTGTCTACTCCGCCTGTCAAAAAATAAAAAATAAAAAATAAAATAAAATAAACAACAGTGGTGCAGGTATTTCTTTGATACAATGTGTTCATGTATTTGGGGTCTATACCCAGTAGTGGGATTGCTGGATCATATGGCAAGTCTATTTCTAGTTTTTTAAGAAAGCTCCATACTGTTTTTCTACAGTGACTGTACTAATTTACATTCCCACCAACTCTGCATAAGAGTTCTTTCTCCACATCCTTGGCAGCATTCATTGCTCTCTGTTTTCTGGATTTTAGCCTTTATGACAGGAGTGAGGTGGTATCTCACTGTGGCTTGAATTTGCAACTCCCTGATAGCTAGTGATTTCGAACATTTTTTCATATATTTGTTGGCCATTTTCATTTCTTCTTTTGAGACCTGTCTATTGAGTTACTTTGCTTATTTCTTAACTGAATTGGTTTTTGTTGCTGTTGAGTTTTTTTTAAGTTGCTGTTATTTTCTGAACATTAATCTGTTTTTTTTTTATTTTCCATAAGTCTTTATTTTTTTTTAAACTTTTATTTAATGAATATAAATTTCCAAAGTACGACTTATGGATTACAATGGCTTCCCCCCCATACCGTCCTTCCCACCCACAACCCTCCCCTTTCCCACTCCCTCTCCCCTTCCATTCACATCAAGATTCATTTTCGATTATCTTAATATACAGAAGATCAGCTTAGTATACATCAAGTATGGATTTCAACAGTTTGCTCCCACACAGAAACATAAAGTGAAAAATAATAGATGATTTTTTTTAAATGATGATGAAATCAGAGCAGACCTATTGTCATGTTTAATCCCAGTGAGAGTCAAGTTGGGAATTGATAATTTCTTTTTTTTTTTTTTTTTTTTTTTTTTTACAGAGGATCAGTTTAGTATGCATTAAGTAAAGATTTCAACACTTTGCACCCCCATAGAAACACAAAGTGAAATATATTATTTGAGTACTCGTTATAGCATTAAATCTCAATGCACAGCACATTAAGGACAGAGATCCTACATGAGGAGTAAGTGCACAGTGACTCCTGTTGTTGACTTTACCAATTGACACTCCTGTCTATGGCATCAGTAATCTCCCTATGCTCCAGTCATGAGTTTCCAAGGCTATGGAAGCCCTCTGAGTTCTCCGACTCTTATCTTGTTTAGACAAGGTCATAGTCAAAGTGGAGGTTCTCTCCTCCCTTCAGAGAAAGGTACCTCCTTCTTTGAAGACCTGTTCTTTCCACTGAGATCTCACTCACAGAGATCTTTTGCCAGAGTGTCTTGGCTTTCCATGCCTGAAATACTCTCATGGGCTTTTCAGCCAGCTCTGAATGCCTTTAGGGCTGATTCTGAGGCCAGAGTGCTATTTAGGGCATCTGCCATTCTATGAGTCTGCTGAGTATCTCACTTCCCATGTTGGATCACTCTCCCCTTTATTTATTCTATCGGTTAGTGTTAGCAGGTACTAGACTTGCTTATGTGCTCCCTTTGACTCTTAGTCCTTTCATTATGATCAATTGCGAACTGAAATTGATCACTTGGACTAGTGAGATGGCATTGGTACATGCCACCTTGATGGGATTAAATTGGAGTCCCCTGGTATGTTTCTAACTCTACCATTTGGGGCAAGTCAGCTTGAGCATGTCCCAAATTATATATCTCTTCCCTCTCTTATTCCTACTCTTATGTTTAACAGGGATCACATTTCAGTTAAATTTCAACACTTAAGAATAACTGTGTATTAATTACAGAATTAAACCAGTCATATTAAGTAGAACAGACAAAAAAACTACTAAGAGGGATAATGTATTAAGTTGTTCATTAACAGTCAGGGCTATGCTGATCAAGTCACCTTTACTCATAGTGTCCACTTCACTTCAACAGGTTTCCTTTTTGGTGTTCAGTCAGTTGTCACCGATCAGGGAGAACATATGATATCTGACCCTTTGGGACTGGCTTATTTCACTCAGCATGATGTGTTCCAGATTCCTCCATTTTGTTGCAAATGACTGGATTTCATTGTTTTTGACTGCGGTATAGTATTCTAAAGAGTACATATCCCATAATTTCTTTATCCAGTCTACCGTTGATGGGCATTTAGGTTGGTTCCAGGTCTTAGCTATTGTGAATTGAGCTATTAATCTGTTGTCAGATAGGTAGCTTGCAAATATTTTTCATTCTGTTGGATGGCTCTTCACTCTATTGATTGCTTCCTCTGCTATGCTGAAGCTTCTGAGTTTGATACAACCCATTTGTTTAGTTTTGCTTCTGTTGCCTGTGCTTTGAACATTTTGTCCAAGAAATTGTCCCCTCTACCAATGCCTTGGAAAGTTTTCCCTACATTTTCTTCCAGCAACTTCATAGTCTCAAGTCTTAAAGTTAGATCTTTGATTCATCTTGAGTTGGTGTTTGTATGTGGTGAGATATATGGATCTAATTTCATTCTCTTACAGATATACATCCAGTTTTGCCTGCACCATTTGTTGAAGAGATTATCCTTATTCCACTGTATGATCTGAACACTTTTTTCAAAATCAGTTGTCTGTATGCACATGGATAAATTTCTAGGCTCTCTGTTTTGTTCCATTGATCCATGAAGCAATTTTTACAAGACAGAGAATCTTTCTTGCATTTATGGGAAAAAAGAGAACAGAAAGCATGAGAATTTTTCTCTCACCAGACATCTCCATCCTTGAAGATCATCACAAAGATGATGTTCCTTTGATTGATAAAGATGTGTAGAACATTTAAGGAAATGCAGAAGCCCTCTATTCATCACCAAGCAAGAATGCTTAAAAAAGAATAAACACAAGCTTAAAAAAACATAGTCATAGAGCCTGGCATTATGGCATAGTAAGTTAAGCCATCACTTATAACATGAGCATACTGCTTCAGAATGTTGCTTCCAGTCCCAGCTGAAGGCAGTGGAAGATGGCCCAAGTGCTTGGGCCCCTGCCATCCATGTGGAAGACCAAAATGGAGTTCTGGGCTCCCAGTTTCTGCCCATCCCAGATCTAGCTGTTGAGGTCATTTGAAAAGTGAACCAGTGAATGAAAGATCTCTCTCTCTCTCTCTCTCTCTCTCTCTCTCTCTCTCCCCTTTCTCCTTAATCCTTTCAAATGAACAAATGAGTAAATAAATTTCTTTTAGAAAGGGTTTAACAACATGATCAAAGTAGTCACAAATTCCTTGGAGACAGAGAGAAGGGTCACCAATTTCACACCACCATGATTGGGAGGAGGGGCTGGGATTTCAGAGAAAACATTTCAGAAGTTGTGAAACTCGAGCTAAGTTCCTAGCAGTAGGTCGGGGGCAGCTAAGTAGAACGGGGAGGAGGATGATTCCAAGCAGACAGAAGAACATGATGAGAAAGCAGGGCAGATCTGGGGCTTGCCACACTGGGGCTCATCCTGCTATAACAGTAAGGTACCTGGTGTCATTTGACATTTTCCTCATTTGTTTATTGTCTGCCTCGCCCAACTAGAATATAAGCCTTCTGAGGACAGGGACTGTGTTTCAACCTGCTACTTCCCCAACACCTAGAACAGGCTTAGCACAGAAGAAGAATCAACAAACAAGTTAAATTCACAAATGGCAGCAAGGAGCGAGAAATGAGACTGAAGAGTCAAGGTAGCCACCATAAGTCATAAAGGTCTTGTCTTGTGCTAATGAGAGTGGACATTACCTTGAAGATCCAGAACAGTGTTCACAAACTGGCAGCCTGTGGGACAAAGCCAAAAATGTTTTTGCTTGACAAATACCACGCTTTTCAAATTAGGATATTTTGTATAAAATCTTAGTCTGCTTGATTTCATTTTTAAAATGCAGAAACAAGTAGCTGCTGGTAAAGGGGGATCAGCAGAAGCAAGCCTAGGAAGGAGAGGGCTTTTTGGTGTTTTTCAAGCAACAATCTACACTTATAGCCAGAACACACCACTGAGAAACAGGGCTTCTCCTGTTCATCTGTGGTTTTCCTTGCTCTTGATGAGTGAGAACACTGCTACATTTCTAGGGCTGCAGTAGGGAAAGCAGAAGATGGGAGGTACTCAGGAGGGCATCCAGTGGGGAGGAGGGTAGTATAAGGAAATGAGACCTTTGTTTTTTCTTCTTGTCCTCACTAAAGAATCACTATGTTCCTAAATTTGTATTTATGAACTGCATGAAGTCTGTATACCTTAAAAAAAGGGTTTCTGGGTTTAAAAAATGCAGGAAAATCAGATCCAGTCTTGCGAGCCAATGTCAGCTGGTGCTGAGCAGTAAATGCACCTCTAAGAAGGCCTGGGGTCTGCAGTGAGACCTGTGTCAAGCCTTCCTAGCTCCATGTAGAGAAATGAGTTTGCAGCCTTTGCTTAAAGTCAGAATTTCTGGTATGAAAATCCTATCATGTATTCAGTCTCTGAAACAACACCACAATGATACATGCCATCAAGTATGTTTATGCCTTCCCACTGTGAATCCAAACTGCTCCTATGTCACTAACAGACTGCCACAGAAGTGACAAAATGAGACTTCCAAGGCAAGCTCAAAAAAAGCCAATTTTTGCTTTCCCCACATCCTCGCCAGCATTTGTTGTTTGTTGATTTCTGTATGAAAGCCATTCTAACTTGGATAAGGTGAAACCTCATTGTGGTTTTGATTTGCATTTTCCTGATGGCTAGTGATCCTGAGCATTTTTTCATGTGTCTGTTAGCCATTTGAATTTCCTCTTTTGAAAAATGTCTGTTCAAGCCCTTTGTCCATTTCTTTACTGGATTGTTTGTTTTGTCATTATTGAATTTACTCAGCTCTTTATAGATTCTGGATATTAATCCTTTATCAGTTGCATTGTTTGCAATTGAGTTTCTTTTGCAGTGCAGAAGCTTCTCAGCTTGGTGGAATCCCATTTGTCAATTTTATAGTTGATTGCTTGTACTTCTGGGGCCTTTTCCAAGAAAAGTCTTTACCTATGCCAATGTCTTACAGAGCTAAGATACTCAGGAGGGCATCTAGTACAGAGTTTGCACTGTTGCTGGAAATAGAAACTGGTACAGTCATTATCAAAAACAGTATGTGTGGGGAAATTAGGCACATGAGGCCATTCAAAGATGGCGCCCAAAGGAAGTAAGGAGGGAGGTATCCAAAGTTGTCTACCACCAAAGATGATTGCCTGCACAGCATCAGGGGAGGTGATGACAACCGATGATGAGTGTACAGACATATGGCTGGTCCTGTAAAACGTTGCCCCGTAAAATGACCTTTTAAGTAATTGGTTGGTCCTTATGCCCTGCCCCAGTAATCCTGCGGTCTTGTGCTTTAAAACGCTTTGCTATTTGCGAAATAAACCGAGTTCTTGCTGCCTTGACTTGACTCCCCACTGTGTCTGACTGTCTCCGGGATCAGGAGGCTGGGGAGCAGGTGAGCAGCGCACTTACCTTTCTTCGGACCCAGTCCATCCTCATTCGGGTGGACTAAGACCCTGCAAGTAGGGAGATATCTCATTAATCTGAATATAGATCTACCACCATATGATGCAGCCATCCCACTCCTAGGAATTACTTAAATGAAATGAAGCCAGCATATGAAAGAGTGGTCTGTACCCCCATGTTTATTGAAGCTCAGTTCACAATAGCTAGGATATGGACAACCCAGATGTCCATCAACTGAGGACTGGATAAATTATGGTATGTACACACACACACACACACACACACACAGTATGGAATACTACTCAGCCATAAAAAGAATGAAATCTTGTCTTTCGCAACAAAATGAATGCCACTGGAAACCATTATACTTAGAGAAATAAGCCAGTCCCAAGAAGACAAATAAGATATATTTTTTCCTGATCTGTGGAAGCTAATAGAATATCTAAAAGGTAATGTGTAGGGTCTGAAACTGACATTTTGAGATTTGAAGACTGTTTATAGCCCTTGTCTCAACTCTTGAGGAACAGTGTTGTTTTTTTTTCTTCATACTATTTGCTGAACTCTTTACTTACTGTAGGGTTAATCATATGAGTATGAAGTAAACTGAAGATAGATCCTTGTAAAAAAATACGAGAAGGAGGAAGAAAGGTGGGAGTGTGGGCAGGAAGGAGGATAGGATGGGAAGTATCACCATGTTTCTGAATATGTAGATATGAAATATATTAAATTTCTATACATTAAATAAATTTTTAAGATTTATTTATTTATTTGAAAGGCAGAGTTACAGAGAGGCAGAGGCAGAGAGACACAGAGAGAGAGAGAGAGGTCTTCCATCCACTAGTTCACTCCCCAAATAGCTGCAACTGTCTGAGCCAGGCCAATCAAGCCCGGAGTCAGGAGCTTCTTCCAGGTCTCTTTTTTTTTTTTTTTTTTTTTTTGACAGGCAGAGTGGACAGTGAGAGAGAGAGACAGAGAGAAAGGTCTTCCTTTGCCGTTGGTTCACCCTCCAATGGCTGCCGCTGCAGCCGGCGCACCGCGCTGATCCGATGGCAGGAGCCAGGAGCCAGGTGCTTCTCCTGGTCTCCCATGGGGTGCAGGGCCCAAGCACCTGGGCCATCCTCCACTGCACTCCCTGGCCATAGCAGAGAGCTGGCCTGGAAGAGGGGCAACCGGGACAGAATCCAGTGCCCCAACCGGGACTAGAACCCGGTGTGCCGGCGCCGCAAGGTGGAGGATTAGCCTATTGAGCCACGGTGCCGGCCTTCCAGGTCTCTTATGCAGGTTCAGGGGCCCAAGGACTTGAGCCATCTTCCACTGTATTCCCAGACCATAGCAGAGAGCAGGATCAGAAGTGCAGCAGCTCAAATCGGCATCCATATAGATGCCAGTACAACAGGCAGTGGCTTTACTTGCTATGCCACAACACCAGCCACAAATAAATTTTTTAAAAAAAATAAACAAATTACCAACTGTAAAAAAGGAAGTCAGTTGTCATATAAGAAGTCTGGCTGCTCTGAGGCCTCTGTGCTGTGAGGAAGCCTAAGCTAACACTGCAGAAGGACCACACAGAAGAGAGAGAGCTGTCTTGCCAGTCCCCAAGAGGAGTTCCAGCCATCCCATCTGAGGTACCAAATGTGAAAGCCATCAAGGACATCTCAGCCAGACTCCATCCAACTGCAACCATGTGCAATACTATAGGATATCCTAAGACAGAACCATTCAGCTACACCTAACCAACCTACAGAGCCAAGAAAAATAAGAATAAATGGTTTCATTTTGAGATCTTCTTGTTACACAACAGCAAATACCCTAAATACCTATATTCCTACATGTTGGCTATATGGCTTTAGGCACATTATTTACCTTCAATTTCTTCATCTTCAAAATAAGTATAACACTAATAATGACGTTAGAGATTTTTAAAATTCAAATTAAGTCATGAATGGAGTGTTCTTAGCCTTCAAACTAGAAAAAGAGTTATCAATAATTTCACTCAGCATAATGTTTTCAAAATTCCTAACATGGATCACTTTTCAGTTAAAATTTAAACACCTAAGAATAATTGTGTGTTAATTACAGAGTTCAACCAACAGTACTAGAACAAAAAAAATACTAAAATGGATAAAGTAAGGGACAAATATCACTTGTACTCCTTGATAGGTGACAACTAACTGAGCACCAAAAAGCAAACCTGTGAAAGTGAAATGAACACTATGAGAAACGGTGACTTGATCAGCCCTCACCCTGACTGTTGATGAGCAACTTGATATGTTATCCCTCTTAGTATTTTTTTGTTTGTTCTACTTAATACTTTTGGTTGAATACTGTAATCAATACACAATTCTTCTTAAGTGCTGAAACTTAACTTAAAAGTGATCACTGTTAAATATAAGCGTGGGAATAAGAGAGGGAAGAGATGTGCAATTCGGGACATGCTCAAGCTGACTTACCTCAAACAGTAGAGTTAGAAACATACCAGGGGATTCCAATTCAATCCCATCGAGGTGGCATGTACCAATGCCATCTCACTAGTCCAAGTGATCAATTTCTGTTCACAATTGATCATAATAATAGGACTAAGAACCAAAGGGATCACATAAACAAGAATAGTGTCTGCAAATACTAGCTGATAGAAGAAAAAGGGAGAGAATGATCCAACATGGGAAGTGAGATACACAGCAGACCCATAGAATGGCAGATGTCCTAAACAGCACTCTGGCCTCAGAATCAGCCTTTAAGGCATGCGGATCCGGCTGAAAAGCCCATGAGAATATTTCAGGCATGGAAAGCCAAGACACTCTGGAACCAAAAAAAAAAAAAAAAAAAAAGAAACCTAAATGAAAGATCTCCGCGAGTGAGATCCCAGTGGAAAGAACGGGTCATCAAAGAAGGAGGTACCTTTCTCTGAAGGGAGGAGAGAACTTCCACTTTGACCATGGCCTTGTCTAAAAATTATCAGTCAGTGAACTCAGGGGGCTTCCATAGCCTAGGCAGCTCATGACAAGAGCCTAAATTGATTACTGATGCCATAAACAAGAGTGTCAATTTGTTAAGTCAACAACAGGAGTCACTGTGCACTTACTCCTCATGTAGGATCTCTGTCCTTAGTGTGCTGTACATTGAGATTTAATGCTATAACTAGTACTCAAACAGTATTTTTCACTTTATGTTTCTGTGTGGGAGCAAACTGTTGAAATCTTTACTTAATGTATGCTAAACTGACCTTCTGTATATAAAGAGAAACGAAAATGAATCTTGATGTGAATGGGAGGGGAGAGGAAGTGGGAAAGGGGAGGGTTGCAGGTGGGAGGGACGGTATGGGGGGGAAGCCATTTTAATCCATAAGCTGTACTTTGGAAATTTATATTCATTAAATAAAAGTTAAAAAAGAGTTATCAATAAATCATGTGTTCAATAATTATGTCATTATTTGACTTTGGTTATCATTATTATTTTTGTTGAAGTTTGTTTAGGAGGTAGTGGCACTCAAAACTGGATGCAGAAAAGGAGGAAGAGGCAGGGAAGGTGCTTATGGACAGATCAGGATCAAGGAGAGTATATGTAAAGAAGGCAGTCCTAAATGAGATGTGTAAGTCTTGACAACCCGAACTCTGTGATCTCAGGCAATTGGCTATCTACTCCATTTGGTGCTTTGCGTTAAGGATTCTGGAAGCTGCTACCAAATCACAATTGACTAATTTATAATTCATTTAAAAATGTGAGTATTTATGGAGCACACACTTTATGTGTCAGGCATTGTTCTAGTGCCAAAGACACAGCAATGAACAGAGATTCCTGCCCTCATAGAGCCTTCAGGCATCAAATAAATAAGAAAATGTATAATGTGCTGGATGGTGAAAATACAATGGAAAACACAATGGTATAACTCGTAAGTGAGGGATGGAAGAGGCAGGTTGCAATTGTAGGTAAGTAGGTCAAGGAAAGCTCTGGTATGGTGGAAAGTGAAAGGGGTACCTGAGTGGAGAGGAACCATAAATTGTACATAGAGAAGTAAAACATAAAAAGGCAGTTGACACTTTATATTCTCACAGATATGATCAATTACACTAATGGATATATAAGTTTTCTTCCTGTGACTTTATATAAGTTAAATGTTACTAAACTATCTTTAGGTTACTCAGTCATATTTTATCCTTTTGTGCCATATTTCTCTCTAAGCTATGCTAAATTATTTTGGGAATAAGGCAAGATGATGTATTTTTTAAAGATGTATATTTATTCATTTGAAAGTCAGAGTTACACAGAGAGAGGAGAGACAGAGAGAGAGAGAGAGAGAGAGAGAGAGAGAGAGGGCTTCCATCCAATGGTTCACTCCTGAACTGGCCACAGTGGCTGGAGCTGTGCTGATCCGAAGCCAGGAGCCAGGAGCTTCTTCCAGGTCTCCCACACAGGTGCAGGGGCTCAAGGACTTGGGCCATCTTCTACTGCTTTCCCAGGCCATAGCAGAGAGCTGGATTGGAAGAGGAGCAGACGGGACTAGAATCAGTGCCCATGTGGGCTGCTGGCACTTCAGGCCAGGGTGTTAACCTGCTGTGCCACAGCGCCAGCCCCGAGATGATGTATTATTCAGGTTAAAGTAGGTAAAGAAACAATGCAAAATAGCATCAGTTTACAAATAGTAGTATATATCTGTTCAATGTCCATAATGGGTGAGCTCCTTAGTGTCTTTATTCGGGCACACTGACCAACTGAGTTCTCTCCACCCATTTCAGCAGGGAGAACAAAAGATGGAAAACTAGTACCAACTCTTAAATGCTTCTGCTGCAAAAGACAACACACTCCTTCTCAGGGCTCATTGTCTGGAGCAGCTCCTGTGTAGCTGTGTGTGTGGTGATACTAAATGCCTAGAAGTGAAAGGAAATAGTTATTGATTGGTAGACTGGATAAAGAAATTATGGGATATGTATTCTTTAGAGTACTATACCGCAGTAAGAAACAACGAAATCCAGTCATTTGCAACAAAATGGAGGAATCTGGAACACATCATGCTGAGTGAAGTAAGCCAGTCCCAAAGGGACAAATACCATATGTTCTCCCTGATCGGTGACAACTGACTGAACACCAAAAAGGAAACCTCCTGAAGTGAAATGGACACTATGAGAAATGGTGACTTGATCAGCATAGCCCTGACTGTTAATGGACAACTTAATACATTATCCCTCATAGTATTTTTTTTTGTCTGTTCTACTTAATATGACTGGTTTAATTCTGTAATTATCACACAGTTATTCTTAAGTGTTGAAAATTAACTGAAATGTGATCCCTGTTAAACATAAGAGTGCGAATAAGAGAGGGAAGAGATGTATAATTTGGGGCATGCTCGGGCTGACTTGCCCCAATTGGTAGAGTTGGAAACATACCAGGGGATTCCAATTCAATCCCATCAAGGTGGCATGTGCCAATGCCATCTCACTAGTCCAAGTGATCAATTTCAGTTCACAATTGATCACAATGAAAGGACTAAGAGTCAAAGGGAGCACATAAACAAGTCTAGTATCTGCTAACACCAACCGATAGAATAAATAAAGGGGAGAGTGATCCAACATGGGAAGTGAGATACTCAGCAGACTCATAGAATGGCGGATGTCCTAAATAGCACTCTGGCCTCAGAATCAGCCCTAAAGGCATTCGGAGCTGGCTGAAAAGCCCATGAGAGTATTTCAGGCATGGAAAGCCAAGACACTCTGGCAAAAAGATCTCTGTGAGTGAGATCCCAGTGGAAAGAACAGGTCTTCAAAGAGGGAGGTGCCTTTCTCTGAAGGGAGGAGAGAACCTCCACTTTGACTATGACCGTGTCTAAACAAGATAAGAGTCGGAGAACTCAAGGGGCTTCCATAGCCTTGGAAACTCATAACTGGTGCATAGGGAGATTACTGATGCCATAAACAGGAGTGTCAATTTGTAAAGTCAACAACAGGAGTCACTGTGCACTTACTCCTCATGTAGGATCTCTGTCCTTAACGTGCTGTACACTGAGGCTTAACGCTATAACGAGTACTCAAACAGTATATTTCACTTTGTGTTACTATGGGGGTGCAAACGATTGAAATCTTTACTTAATGTACACTAAACTGATCTTCTGTAAAAAAAAAAAAAAAAAAAAAGAAATTATCAATTCCCAACTTGACTCTCACTGGGATTAAACATGACAATAGGTCTGATCTGATTTCATCATCATTTAAAAAAAATCATCTATTATTTTTCACTTTATGTTTCTGTGTGGGAGCAAACTGTTGAAATACTTACTTAAGGTATACTAAGCTGATCTTCTGTATATTAAGATAATCGAAAATGAATCTTGATGTGAATGGGAGGGGAGAGGGAGTGGGAAAGGGGAGGGTTGTGGGTGGGAGGGACGGTATGGGGGGGAAGCCATTGTAACACATGAGTCGTACTTTGGAAATTTATATTCATTAAATAAAAGATTAAAAAAAACTGAAAAAAAAGAAATAGTTATTGATTAATAATTTAATATGGACAGATGGATAAATAGATGACAGATGACAGATAATTGAAGAGAGAGAGAGAGAAGGTAAATAGGCTTCTATGTGGTAAATAAGTTGCCAAAGATCATACAGTTCATAAATAACTGAGTCAAGATCAGAACCCAGGCATGTTTGGGTTTCAAACTGGTCTTGATGTCAGAGTATGTGGACTCTGTAATGCTGAGCAGCATGCCTTGATATCTGGTGAGCAAATGAATAGACCTCCTGACCAGATGTCAAGTTTACCTCTGAATTTGGTATTCACGAGCACAGTTTGAAAAACTCTGCAGTTTCTTTTCAACAAATCTGTTTCCACTACTGCTAGAAAGGACCTCAGTCAGCACAGAAAACCTGTTGTTTGATAGAAACATACTTTGAGATTTACCATGATGGGAGTTTTACTCTGGCACAAGTTCCAACAACAGCCAATTCTCTCATTCTACAATCAACAAAGCACTTCAATTCTGATATTAACTTAGTCCCACAGCCTTCCTCCTCCTTCAGGCTCTAGTTTCAAGTCCCAGGTCTCCCCTAATTCTAGGCAATCCTACAAATTGAAGGTTCCTCTGATCACCTCCTTAGGTGTTAATTTGCTAGAACAGCTCACAAAACTTACTTGCCTTAGAGTTATCAGTTCATTGTAATATTACAGAGGAAACAAATGAACAGCCTGATGAAGATATTCACAAGGTGAGGTCTGGAAGGATCCCCAGTGAAGTAACTCCCGTCCCCATTAAGCTGGGAGTGCCACTCAGTCAGCACATGGAAGCTTTCACCAACCTGGAAGCTCTCCAAATTCTGGTATGTGGGGTTTTATGGAGGTTTTCATTACCCAGGCATGGTTGATTAGATCATAGAGTGGTGGTTAACCTGACCTCTAGCCCCTCTCTCCTCCCTTGAGGTTGGGGTGGAGAGAAGTGTGGGACTCAAAGTTTCAACTTTCTAATTATATCTTGGCCTTTCTGCTAATAAATTCCCATACTTGAACTATGTCACCACTCATCTCATTAGCATTCAAAGATGTTCTTAATCTGGATTTTCCAAGGGTTTTAGGTGTTATGTGTGAGGAATCAGGAAAAGATCACATTACGTATACATATATATGTATGTCATATATACATATATATTTTTATTTATATGTATGTCATATTACATATTTATTTAATTATAGCGCATTCACCAGTCTCAGACTAATTTCATTCTAGAAAATTTAAAGCTTAAAACTCTGAATGTATATAATTATTAACTTTCAAGAACTGGAGATTAGAAAGAGTGTGAGACATCTGAAAGGAATAAATGTGCTCACTATCTTTAAGGTTTACTCAGTTGAATTGATTCTAGAAATAATTGAATCACTATCTGAATGATGTTTTAATAGGCAGTATGTCGATGGTTTTTATTAAATGCTTTGTCAAGTTGCAGAGATTTGTATTATATATACACACTAAGCAGATCAACATGTATATACAGATTATGCATATATGAGGATCTTCAAAAAGGTTATGGAAAATACATATTCTAAAAAACTATGCATAATTTTCATATTTTTGTACCAAAATAAATTTATTCATTCCATTTTCCCATGAACTTTTTGAAGTCCCCTCATTTACAGATCTTCAATCATTTTTCCAAAAAGTTCATCTTTCAAAGAAATGGATTTTTTTGCATAAATCATTTGGCAGCAAGATTTAAATGAATTTTATTTGGTGACAATATTTGACCTGAATGTCACAAGACTATTTGAAGTATTTTCCCCAGTTATGTGAATATTCATATAACTGTTGAAATCTGAACTTTGATCAAATATTAGTTTGATTGTAGAGAACTGACCCAATAAACGGCATTACACCATATCAAGATACACTATTTACATGCAATGGACTGAATGTGCCCCTCCCCCTCCAGCTAAATTTGTATATGGAAAACTTAATCCCAATGTGATGGTACTTAAAGGAGGGGCTAGATCATTATGGTGGAATCTCATGAATGAGATTAGACATGAGGCTTACTCGCTTTCTGTTATGTTAAGACACAGTAAGAAGATAGCTTCTACCAACCAGGAAAAGGACCCTCACCAAGAACCTAACCATGCTCACACCTTGATTTTGGACTTTCAACCTCCAGAACTGAGAGAAATATTTATTGCTGAATCCACCCAGTTTGCACTATTTTGTTATAGCAATCTGAGCTAAGATATCATCTTTTCTAAATTGAAAACATTTTAAAATCTTGAAACACATTTGGCCCCACAGGCTTGAATCAGAAATTGACAACTAAATTATTCTCAGCTTTCCCTCTGATTAAATTATCCAGATTTGTTGTTGTTGTTGTTGTTGTTCATTGAACCAGAGTGATTATTCTATTCCTTGTAGTGATGTTTTTCCTACCTTCCCAGGCTAAGGTCAGACATGGTTATTTTCACTGCTCTCTGAAATCAGTGACTTAAGTCACTCTTCCCAAGTGTCCTTATCTCTTGGTTTCTTATCTTCTGGCAGAAAAAGAGGCTCCTGTAACTTGACTATAGACTTCGGCAAGCTTGCTTCATGTTTCTGCTTTCTTTAAGGCTTTCTAATAATTTGGACACATGTTTGTGCCACTTCTCCGTACATAAACACTATCGCACCTGCACAGCTTCTAGTTGTACCTGAACTAGTATAGAAATATGGACCTCTGTAAACACTGTCTTCTCTTGAGGGTAGCCATCTTAGAAGAAAAGCAGATACCTTCATTTCCTTTTATTTATTTATTTTATTATTAAAGATTTATTTTATTTATTTGAAAGACAGAGTTACAGAAAGAGGTAACTCCACAGAGAGAAAGAGAGAGAGGTCTTCCATCCAATGGTTCACTCCCCCAAATGACTGCAATGGCCAGAGCTGAACTGATCCAAAGCCAGGATCCAGGAGCTTCTTCTGGGTCTCCCACACAGGTACAGGGGCCCAAGGACATGGGCCATCTTCCACTGCTTTCCCAGTCCACAGCAGAGAGCTGGATCAGAAGTGGAGCAGCCAGGTCTTGAACCAGCACCATATGGGATGTCGGCGCTTCAGGCCAAGGCATTAACCTGATGTGCCACAATTGTAATTAAGTAGACAACAATGTGCTGCAGCTAGACTGGAATTATGGTCTTGTGGTAAATATCTCAGGTATTTCTGAATGACTTGTTAAACTTGGCTGCCCTGAGACCATGCACAGGGAAATGCAGAGCAGAGCTAATGAAGTCTGGGTGAGGTTGCAGTCACACAAGTGAATGGAGTTCCAAAGCTTTTGGGGGAGGTCAGACACCCTTGGGGGAATAGGGAAACCATAACTTCAGTTCTATGCTGCTCTAGTTTCTGTTATTTTAAAGTAGAGCCTCTCTGAACTGATGTATATTAGCATTTCTTGCTCCCTGAAATCAATATTCTTTCTTCATGTGGGGATTTTGAATCATTTTTGTACTTCCTCTTTTAAAGTTTCTTAACCCCTGCTTCTGAAGTTTTGATTGCCTGCTCATGAGGAGGGTAGACTTTTCTTTGCTACTGATAGAAATAGTTCATTTCTACTGATTGCACCCTGGTTCTTAGAATTTGATTCTGTAGCTTCCTAACCTGTTAGAATTACAAGTGGTGGTGGACACTGCCTAATCAACTGTGTTCATAAAATATTTTACGTCATTTAACATTAAAAGCAAGTCTGCTATATTCTTAGCTGATGACCATATTCTATATGTATTCTTGGCACAATTTTTTAAAAAGATGCATTTATTTATTTGAAAGTCAAAGTTATCGACAGAGAGAGAGAGAGAGAAAGATCTTCCATCAACTGGTTCACTCCCTAGATAGCCGTAACCCAAGTGCTGGGCCAAGTCAAAGCCAGGAACTTCCTCTAGGTCTCCAACATGGATGACAGGAGCCCAAACACTTCAGCCATCCTCCACTGCTTTTCCCAGAATATCAGAAGTGAGCTGGATCAAAAATGGACCAGCCAATACACAAACCAGTGCCCATATATGCCAGAATGCCAGCCCCAGCACATTTTTTCAAACTGGATATTTTTGTCTTAAATAATTATTTTCAGATTCTCAACTCCTTCAACTAAATCTTCTTCTCTTTTTTAAATTTTTTCATTAAGAAATGTGGGACCTATAATTTGTTTAAAGAGCATTTTTGTTGTGGAATGGCAGGGGTGGGGGGAGAGGAGGGCTCCAGGCTAAGCTTATTGTAAATTTTTCCCCCCACACATGAAAGAATTCAAAGGTGGAGGCATAAAGATGTTCAGGAGAGCAAGATTTATTTGGAAAGAAAACAAAAGTGCAAGCTCAAGAACCAAGTCATGCATGGACAAACAGCCAAAACCACAAAAAGACCCCAAACAAATAAAATCCCCTGTCCAAGGGAAAACTCCCAATAGTGAAAAAGCTCTCCACAAGGAAAAAGTCCCCAACCAAGAAAAAGCCTAAAAAAAACACTTTGTCAACAAAGTTAGGCATATCTTCTGTACCCTCCTGAGGCACTGGGGTGATGTCTGGGGTGGAGTCCAACTGACTATTCAAGAATGGGCAGAATTAGGGACTGGGCTAATCAGCAACACCTGATTCTATGGCCATTTTAGGGAATATCAGAATGGTATCAAGTGCATGATGGGAGTGGGTGTGCCCCCCTATAATTTTATTATAGTAATATAAAGGTCAATGTGTGGGACACATTCTGTTGTTGTGCTCCATATTTCCACCCAGTGTTGGTTCCAAGTTTACAACATTGTGGAACTGGAGGTTTCCCCTACTTAGAATGTTCAGGGGTCTGCTGGTACATGGGAGTTGGGCTTGCAGCATGCACAGAGAGGTAGTCTGGATGATGAACAGAAGGGAGACCCATAATGTGGGTAAGGCCAGCAGCAACCATCCACTAGTGATTAGGTCACAGCCTTTGAAAATGCAAATCTCCTGAAGCTGTCAACCAAGGAGCTCTGTGGGTGGTGAGGAGCTATCAGTGACAGTTTAGCTGGGGTTGTCAATTATGGAACCCAGCAAAGCACTGTTGGCTAGCTCAGTTAGAAATGGTTAGACTTTAGATCCAACACTAGCTATCTATGTTCTTACAACAGCTTCTTCTTCCACCAAAGAGCTATTAGAAAATAAAATTTTGGAATTTTCTGATAACTACTTTTTAAAAGTAATACTCAAATTATTACCAAAAGCTCAGTCCCTGTCCCAGTGTCAAATCAAAATAGGGGGGGGAGACTTGCGGTGGGCGGAGCCAAGATGGCAGAATAGTGAGGGCACGCACCGATAGTCCAGGAAAATTTAGTTTAATAAAAGTGGAGTTACAGTAGCCTCAGAAAAAGGATCAGGAAAAAATTGCAGAGGAAACTCTCCTGGATCTAGTGGCTGTGACTCGGAGGACCTACTGGGAGAACAAGGTTGCCCACCGCACGGAAGCAGAGCCGCGGGAGCCACAGGGTCTTTGCGCCAGTGCAGGAAGGGGAGTGGATGTCACACAGACACCAGCAGGGAGAGAAGGGACGCCCAGGGCTCCGAGTCCACACATCAGCGCTGGAAGGGGAGGTGAGCTCAGTAACCCGAGACATAGGCAGAGAAATGGCGGTCAGAATCTAGAGGAGAGCAAGAAAGTTCACCAGACTGACTACAGGAGAGAAGGAAAAAAAAAAGGTGGGGGGTACTGGTACAGACGAATTTCTCTCTAGTTTCTCTCTCCACCAACCTTGCAAAGGTGAGCAAGAGACAAAGAGCAGGACCCACTCTGGATATACATAACAACAGCGGAGAGCTAAGGAACTGAGTCACTACAATTCAGTAGCCTAGGCAACCCAGTGGGAGTCCAGAGGAGAAACAGAGCCTGCACAGACTCTTTGGGTAGAAGCCAGAGATTGGAAGCTAAATAACATCAATTCTGAACAACCGTGCGGTACTACTTACCTCCTGAATCAATAATAAAATAAATAGAGAGAGAGAGATTTAGCACACATAATGTGAGGGTGTCACCTTTGCACACCGTAAGGCAGAAGAACCAAGGAGAGCTCTCAGGCCACACCCACCTCAAGCCTCCAAGGCTCCTCCAACAGCAGGCAGTCCGCTTAACACAGACATAGTATAAAATAAAAAAAAAATTAAAAATTTAAAAAAAACAACACACAGTGAGGGGAGAAGAATTAACTATGCCAAGCAACAAACACAAAAATCGAGGGAACAAGATCAACAATGACACTATGATGCCTCCAAATAAACAAAACACCCCAAACCAAGATTATGAAGATGATGAGATAGAAGAAATGCAAGATACGGATTTCAAAAAATTTATGATAAGAACATTTAGAAGTTTTCAAAAGCAAATCCTTGAACTACAGAAATCCTTATAGGACAGGATGGAAAATCTCTCTCGTGAAAATGAAATTTTAAGGAAGAATCAAAATGAAACGCAGAAACTAGTAGAACAGGAAAGTGTGATAGTGAAGAGAAATCAAAAGGAAATGAAGAGCTCAATAGATCAAATGACAAACACATTAGAGAGCCTTACAAACAGAATGGGTGTAGTAGAAGAGAGAATATTGGACTTAGAAGACAGAGCACAGGAAAACATATAGTCAAACCAAAGAAAAGAAGAGGAAATTAGAAATCTAAAAAATATTGTAGGGAATCTACAGGATACTATTAAAAAAAACCCAACATACGAGTTCTAGGAGTTCCTGAAGGCATGGAGAGAGAGAAAGCATTAGAAGGCCTTTTTAGTGAGATACTAGCAGAGAACTTTCCAGGTTTGGAGAAGGACAGAGACATCCTAGTACAGGAAGCTCATAGAACCCCCCAATAAACATGACCAAAAGAGATCCTCACCACGACACGTGGTAATTAAACTCACCACAGTGAAACATAAAGAAAAGATCCTAAAATGTTCAAGAGAGAAAGGTCAGATTACTCTCAGAGGATCTCCAATTAGACTCTCAGCAGACTTCTCATCAGAAACACTACAGGCTAGGAGGGAATGGCGAGACATAGCACAGGTGCTAAGAGAGAAAAATTGCCAGCCCAGAATATTATATCCTGCTAAGCTCTCATTTGTGAATGAAGGTGAAATAAAGACCTTTCATAGCAAACAGAAATTGAAAGACTTTGCGGCCACTCGTCCATCCCTGCAAAAGATACTTAAAGATGTGCTACACTCAGAAACACAGAAACATGGCCATCAATATGAAAGAAAGTAAAGGAAGAAAACCTACCAGTAAAAGAGCATGGGAAGCTCAAAGCATATACTAGAAAATATCTCCGGGAAAATGGCAGGGCTAAGTCACTACATATCAATAGTCACATTAAACATTAATGGTCTTATCTCTTCAGTTAAAAGACACCGTTTGGCTGACTGGCTTAAGGAACAACACCCAACTATTTGTTGCCTACAAGAAACACATCTCTCTAACAAAGAGGCATGCAGACTGAAAGTGAAAGGTTGGAAAAGATATTCCATGCCAACAGAAACCAAAAAAAAGCAGGTGTAGCCATATTAATATCAGACAAAATAAACTTTAATACAAAAACTGTTAAGAGAGACAAAGAGGGGCACTATATAATGATTAAGGGTTCAATTCAACAGGAAGATGTAACTATTATAAATGTATATGCACCTAATTACAGGGCACCGGTCTGTTTAAAAGATATGTTAAGGGACTTAAAGGGAGACTTAGATTCCAATACAATAGTAGTGGGGGAATTCAATACTCCACTCTCAGAAATAGACAGATCATCCGGACAGAAGACCAACAAGGAAACAGCAGATTTAATCGACACTATTGCCCAAATGGATCTAACAGATATCTACAGAACTTTCAATCCTACATCTAAAGACTTTACATTCTTCTCAGCAGTGCATGGAACCTTCTCTAGGATTGATCACATACTAGGCCATAAAGCAAGTCTCAGCAAATTTAAAAGAATTAGAATCATACCATGCAGCATCTCAGACCACAGCAGAATGAAGCTGGAAATTAGCAACTCAGGAAACCCTAGAAAGTATGCAAACACATGGAGACTGAACAACATGCTCCTGAATGAACACTGGGTCATTCAAGAAATCAAAAGAGAAATCAGAACTTTCTTGAAGTAAATGAGGATAACAACACAACATATCAAAACTTATGGAATATGGCAAAAGCAGTATTGAGAGGCAAGTTTATAGCAATAGGTGCCTATATCAAGAAATTGGAAAGGTACCAAATAAATGAGCTTTCAGCACATCTCAAGGACCTAGAAAAACTGCAGCAAACCAGACCCAAATCTAGTAGGAGAAGAGAAATAATTAAAATCAGAGAAGAAATTAACAGGATTGAATCAAAAAAAAAAAAACACTACAAAAAATCAGCCAAGGAAGAGCTGGTTTTCTGAAAAAATAAACAAAATTGACACCCCATTGGCCCAACTAACTAAAAGAAGAAGAGAAAGGACCCAAATCAATAAAATCAGAGATGAAAAAGGAAACGTAACAACAGACACCACAAAAATAAAAAGAATCATCAGAAATTATTACAAGGACCTGTATGCCAGCAAACAGGAAAATCTATCAGAAATGGATAGATTCCTGGACACATGCAATCTACCAAAATTGAACCATGAAGACATAGAAAACCTAAACAGACCCATAACTGAGACAGAAATTGAAACAGTAATAAAGGCCCTCCCCACAAAGAAAAGCCCAGGACCAGATGGATTCACTGCTGAATTCTACCAGACATTTAAAGAACTAATCCCATTTCTCTCAAACTATTCAGAACAATCAAAAAAGAGGGAATCCTCCCAAATTCTTTCTATGAAGCCAGCATCACCTTAATCCCTAAGCCAGAGAAAGATGCAGCACTGAAAGAAAATTATAGAACAATATCCCTGGTGAACATAGATGCAAAAATCCTCAATAAAATTCTGGCCAATAGAATACAACAACACATCAGAAAATTCATCCACCCAGACCAAGTGGGATTCATCCCTCATATGCAGGGATGGTTCAACATTCGCAAATCAATCAATGTGATTCACCACATTAACAGACTGCAGAAGAAAAACCATATGCTTATCTCAACAGATGCAGAGAAAGCATTCGATAAAATTCAACACCCTTTCATGATGAAAACTCTAAGCAAATTGGGTATAGAAGGAACATTCCTCAATATCATCAAAGCCATTTATGAAAAACCCATGGCCAGCATCCTATTGAATAGGGAAAAGTTGGAAGCATTTCCACTGAGATCTGGTACCAGACAGGGATGCCCACTCTCACCACTGCTATTTAACATAGTTCTGGAAGTTTTAGTCAGAGCCATCAGACAAGAAAAAGAAATCAAAGGAATACAGATTGAGAAGGAAGAAGCCAAACTATCCCTCTTTGCAGACGATATGATCCTTTACTTAGAGGATCCAAAGAACTCTACTAAGAGACTATTGGAACTCATAGAGGAGTTTGGCAAAGTGGCAGGATATAAAATCAATGCACAAAAATCAACAGCCTTTGTATACACAAGCAATGCCACAGCTGAGAAAGAACTGCTAAGATCAATCCCATTCACAATAGCTACAAAAACAATCAAATACCTTGGAATAAACTTAACCAAGGACGTTGAAGATCTCTACGATGAGAATTACAAAATCTTAAAGAAAGAAATAGAAGAGGATACCAAAAATCATAAAAATCTGCCATGCTCATGGATTGGAAGAATCAACATCATCAAAATGTCCATTCTCCCAAAAGCAATTTATAGATTCAGTGCAATCCCAATCAAGATACCAAAGACATTCTTCTCAGATCTAGAAAATAATGATGCTGAAATTCATATGGAGGCAAAAGAGACCTCGAATAGCTAAAGCATTCTTGTACAACAAAAACAAAGCCGGAGGCATCACAATACCAGATTTCAGGACATATGCAGGGCAGTTGTAATCAAAACAGCATAGTACTGGTACAGAAACAGATGGATAGGCCAATGGAACAGAATTGAAACACCAGAAATCAGCCCAAACATCTACAGCCAACTTATATTTGATCAAGGATCTAAAACTAATTCCTGGAGCAAGGACAGTCTATTCAATAAATGGTGCTGGGAAAACTGGATTTCCACGTGCAGAAGCATGAAGCAAGACCCCTACCTTACACCTTACACAAAAATCCACTCAACATGGATTAAAGACCTAAATCTACAACCTGACACCATCAAGTTACTAGAGAACATTGGAGAAACCCTTCTAGATATTGGCACAGGCAAAGAGTTTCTGGAAATGACCCGGGAGGCACAGGCAGTCAAAGCCAAAATCAACTATTGGGATTGCATTAAATTGGGAAGTTTCTGTACTGCAAAAGAAACAGTCAGGAAAATGAAGAGGCAACCAATGGAATGGGAAAAAATATTTGCAAACTCTGCAACAGATAAAGGGTTAATAACCAGAATCTACAAAGAGATCAAGAAACTCCACAAAAACAAAACAAACAACCCACTTAAGAGATGGGCCAAGGACCTCAATAGACATTTTTCAAAAGAGGAAATCCAAATGGCCAACAGGCACATGAAAAAATGTTCAAGGTCACTAGCAATCAGGGAAATGCAAATCAAAACCACAATGAGGTTTCACCTCACCCCGGTTAGAATGGCTCACATACAGAAATCTACCAACAACAGATGCTGGCGAGGATGTGGGGAAAAAGGGACACTAACCCACTGTTGGTGGGAATACAAACTGGTCAAGCCACTATGGAAGTCAGTCTGGAGATTCCTCAGATACCTGAAGATAACCCTACCTTTCAACCCAGCCATCCCACTCCTTGGAATTTACCCAAAGGAATTTAATTTGGCAAACAAAAAAGCGGTCTGCACCCTAATGTTTATTGCAGCTCAATTTACAATATCCAAGACCTGGAACCAACCTAAATGCCCATCAACGGTAGACTGGATAAAGAAATTATGGGATATGTACTCTTTAGAATACTATACCACAGTAAAAAACAATGAAATCCAGTCATTTGCAGCAAAATGGAGGAATCGGGAACACATCATGCTGAGTGAAATAAGCCAGTCAAAAGGGACAAATATCATATGTTCTCCCTGATCGGTGACAACTGACTGAACACCAAAAAGGAAACCTGTTGAAGTGAAATGGACACTATGAGAAACAGTGACTTGATCAGCACAGCCCTGACTGTTAATGAACAACTTAATACATTATCCCTCTTAGTAGTTTTTTTGTCTGTTCTACTTAATACTACTGGTTTAATTCTGTAATTAATACACAGTTATTCTTAAGTGTTGAAATTTAACTGAAATGTGATCCCTGTTAAATATAAGAGTGGGAATAAGGGCAGGAAGAGATGTACAATTTGGGACATGCTCAAGCTGACTTGCCCCAAATGTAGAGTTAGAAACATACCAGGGGATTCCAATTCAATCCCATCAAGGTGGCATATACCAATGCCATCTCACTATTCCAAGTGATCAATTTCAGTTCACAATTGATCATAATGAAAGGACTAAGAGTCAAAGGGATCACATAAACAAGTCTAGTGCCTGCTAATACTAACCGATAGAATAAATAAGGGGGAGAGCGATCCAACATGGGAAGTGAGATACACAGCAGACTCATAGAATGGCAGATGTCCTAAACAGCACTCTGGCCTCAGAATCAGCCCTAAAGGCATTCGGATCTGGCTGAAAAGCCCATGAGAGTATTTCAGGCATGGAAAGCCAAGACACTCTGGCAAAAAAACAAACAAACAAACAAACAAAAAAAAACCTAAATGAAAGATCTCTGTGAGTGAGATCCCAGTGGAAAGAATGGGTCTTCAATGATGGAGGTACCTTTCTCTGAAGGGAGGAGAGAACTTCCACTTTGACTATGACCTTGTCTAAATAAGATAAGAGTCGGAGAACTCAAAAGGCTTCCATAGCCTTGGAAACTCATGACTGGAGCATAGGGAGATTACTGATGCCATAAACAGGAGTGTCAATTGGTAAAGTCAACAACAGGAGTCACTGTGCACTTACTCCTCATGTAGGATCTCTGTCCTTAATGTGCTGTACATTGAGATTTAATGCTATAACGAGTACTCAAACAGTATATTTCACTTTGTGTTTCTGAAAATGTGGGTGCAAAGTGTTGAAATCTTTACTTAATGTATACTAAACTGATCTTCTGTATATAGAGAAAATTGAAAATGAATCTTGATATGAATGGAAGGGGAGAGAGAGCGGGAAAGGGGAGGGTTGCGGGTGAGAGGGAAATCACTGGGGAGGGGAGGAAGGCAGTGTAATCCATAAGCTGTACTTTGGAAATCTATATTCATTAAATAAAAGCTAAAAAAAAAGTATGGGTGTGAGAGGTGGTCATGAGGAAAAATAAAGAGGAGCAAAATAATAAAAAAAAAAATCAAAATAAGGGAGCCGGTGCTGTGGCGCAGCGGGTTAACACCCTGGCCTGAAGTGCCTGCATCCCATATGGGCACCGGTTCTAGTCCCGCTGATCCACTTCCAATCCAGCTCTCTGCTATGGCCTGGGAAAGCAGCAAAAGATGGCCCAAGTGCTTGGGCCCCTGCACCCATGTGTGAGACCTGGAGGAGGCTCCTGGCTCTTGGCTTCGGATCGGTGTAGCTGTTGCCGTTGCGGCCAACTGGGGATTGAACCATCAGATGGAAAACCTCTCTCTCTCTCTCTCTCTTTCTGCCTCTCCTCGCTCTGTGTAACTCTTTCAAATAAATAAGTCTTTAAAAAAATCAAAATAAGGACAAAGTCAGGATAAAAGATAAAGTTTAATCTAATGATAGGTAGGGCCGAAGGCAAATTGACATCTGAAGAACTATCATTTCTGGGGCCCAGCATTGCGGTGCATCAGGTTAAGCTGCAGCTTGCAATGCCAGCATCCCATATGAGCACTGGTTTGAGTGCCAGCTATTTCACTTCCAGTCTAGCTCCCTGGATTAGCTAAGGTGCCTGGGAAAAGCAGTGGAAGATGGTCCAAGTGCCTGGGCCCCTGCACCTATGAGGGAGACCCAGATGAAACTCCTGGCTTCTGGCTTTGGCGTGGCCCAGTCCTGGCCATTGCAGCCATTTGGGCAGTGAAATAACAGATGAAAGATTCTCTTTCTCTCTCCCACCCCTCCCTCCCTCTCTCCTTCCCTCCCTCCATACTTCCCTCTTTCTCTCCCTCTCTTTGTAATTCTGCCTTTCAAATAAATAATAAATCTTTAAAAAACAAAATAAAACAAAAAAGAAGTACCATCTCACTTAGTGAGAACAATGTATCTGTATCTGTTTTAAGATACTTATTTATTTATTTATTTGAGAGGCAGAACTAGAGAGAGAGGAAGAGACAGAGAGAGACATCTTCAATCTGCTGGTTCACTCCCTGAATGGCTATAATGGCCAGAGCTTGGCTCATCCAAAGCTAGGAGCCAGGAGCTTCTTCTGGGTCTCCCACATGGGTGCAGGGTTTCAAGCACTTGGGCCATCATATAGTTTACTGCTTTCCCAGGCCATAGAAGAGAGCTGGATGGGAAGAGGAGCATCCAGGACATGAACCAGCACCCATGTGGGAATGCCAGCACCACAGGCAGAGGGTTAGTCTACTGTACCACAGTGCTGGCCCCATGTCTGGGGTTTTTAAGGAGGCTGCAAAGGGAGATTGGGTGGCTGAGCCAGGTGTTGAAGCCAATTGCTGGTGTGATAACAGGTATTTCAGACCTTAGTGCAGCTCCTTGGGAAACCTGACGGCTTGACTTTATCATGAAGACACAGCAGGACACCTAGGCAGCCACAACACATTATTTGGCTGAGATCTGTAAGAGGGAAAGTATTGGGTTAAGAGATTTAGTGTTTTGTTAATCAAGATGAAGCCCTCTCAGCCTGGAGCCCATTTATTATGTCCTTAGTTATTCAAACTCCTGTGCATTTTGTTAGAACAAATTTAAACCTGTGATCAGTCACTCATGCTGATTTCCTGGCTTACTCAAGGCCAGCTTTTGGAATTTACAAGCAAGTATTACTCTTCTCTTGAACAAACACTTCAGTCAGTTATAAGCTCAGTAGTTTGTTTATGTTCATCAGAATATGAAAGGAAAAAGGAGGATGTATTTCATCCAGTTACAAAAAGACAGATACTAAGTGCAACATTCTGTACTAAATGGGTATGGAGAGTATAAAGTTAGTGTATTTCCACCTGTTAGCTCTCACCAGACTGTAACCACAAAATAAACACTTTTGAGACCAGACCCACAAGCCTAATGACAGAAATTAGTGCTTCTGTAAATGTTCCCCTCAGACCTCTGAAGAATTCATGAACACAGAAAACTGGTATGTGAATCCCAACCAGAAGATTTTAAAGTAGAGAGGATTTGTCAACTACTCTGGTAGTATGAGCAAAGAGATTGGGCAACGCTCCCTGAATTCCCCTGAGATTGCAAGAAGCAATCTATTGAGGCCAGAATTGAAGGTGGTGAAATAATTCCTCAGAGCAGAACTAGATTTATGGAATACACTGCAAGGAAACAGAGAGCAAGCAACACAGGTAGGAACTGACTACTGCTGCAACATGGAGTATAAATTTGTTAGCAGAGATGAAGTATGGGGTTTTGTCTTTGTGCAAGAAAGAATTCAGGAGTGAGACACAGAGCAGGGTAGTAAGATTTACTGGGATAGGGAATCCATTAGAACTGATGGGACAGAATTCGAAGGAGTGATAAGTTACTAGAACTGGGTAAAGCAAGGTCACATGGTTAAATGAAGAGAATACACCTGGCAGGTCAGGCAGGTGGCTCAGCAGACAGCTGAGAGCTGACCATGTGATCTTTGTTAAGACTGGGATTTTTAAGAGGATGGGTCGAATTTCCCCTCCCGCTTCTGTCTCTCCCCCACCTCCTTCTCCTTCGGTGTTAGCTGTCACAAAACACACCGAACACCGGAGTAAGGAAAAGGGTTTATTGGGGAACACCCAATAGATTGGAGGGGTGGGTGGTGAAGGAAAAAGAGAGAGAAAGAGTATAAGAGAGAGAGAGACAGAGGAGAGGAGCTAGTGAGGAGAGAAGATAGAGCAGAGGAGAAAAGCCAAGAGAGAGGAGCCAAGAGAGCTCTTTTAAAACTTTGCCCGAGGGCGGGCAAGGAAGCAGGAGCAGTGAATCCCATTAGGAAGGGGATGGAGCTTGACAACAGAGGTTGGGCTATGTGGCCACCTGGCTTCCAGCAATGGTGGCAGGGCCTAGAGCTTGGGATGTAACACGCCATAGATAAAGCTGTACCAGTTTCCTAACATCCCCCACCCTTTTTTTTTATAAAGCAGGAGTGGTATGGAATTACATTAGTCCCAAAAGTTCAGGGGGGGTAGAGGAATGATGATCTGTCTTTAGAGCTACTTCCTGCTGACATGGGATTATGAGGTACTCGTCGCTGGCATGGGGCAATGTCTCAAGCTGCTGTCTCCTAGGTGGCGAGCCGAGTAAATCCTTGTAGCAGCATTTGGTTGAATGCCTGGCTGTAGAAGGCCTTCATTTGTTCCATTATAACCTGCTGTACACATTTAGACACTGTAGTATAAAAGACAGGGTGAGAATAGTAACCAATGATCCTAAGAGTAGCATTAACCAGGTAATGAGAGGATTTCACAGAGGAGAGGAAATGGGGGGTCTCTGGACCCTTATGGGACAGTTTGATGGACATGGTTTAAAGCTGATCCCAGCCAAGACTGGGATAAAGGCCACTTACCTGCAGGTAGCAGGGTTTCTCTGCAGAGAAATTTTGAACAATCATACGTTAAGTGGGAGAAAGGACCATCAGTACACATAGGTTGGGAGTAGAGCCATTGGTGGTAGAGTAGAGGCTATGGTTACAAAGGAATGAGGCCCAGGAGTGGGCTAAACAGGGTCTAGAACAAAGGACAGAGTCATTATTAGAGGAGCTAAGAAAAGTGCTATCTAAGCTACAACTAAGTTTTATGAGAGGCAAATAGAACCTGACAGAAGGGGCTTGAAAATAATATGGTGGGCTTTAGGCCTTGTAAATTAAGAGGCCCAGACCTATCTATTTCTTCACATAGGGTACATCCTAAGGGAGGTGTGAACCTCCTTGGGGAAGGCGCCCTGTTGACTTTCATTACCTAGCTGGCCTGAGAGGAGAGCTGGCTAGGTAAAAGCAGGTGGCATCTCTAACAGGAAATTTACAGCTCTGCCTTTAATGTTGCTGACCTTGGTTGGCTGTCCCCTCAGCTGTAGTGGTCACTTTGGAAGCTGGGCCGAGTGAAGGACTTTTCAGCTTAGAGCCAATAAGATCTGTGGCTCTGACCTGGGCATCCTTCGACTCCAGGGCAGTTCCATTTCCAGTGATCCAACTCGTGGCTGGCAGAGCTGCCAGGGCTCATTACAAGCTGACTTCTGCTGAAGCCCAGGCTTACCACATCAAAAGCCATTGCAGTGGACTGGCCTGTTGGGTCTCCTTGAGGGCAGATCACTGTACAAAGCTGCCTTTAATAGGCCTGCCACCTATCTCTACATTTCTGATGCCTAGCTTTCTTTTCCTCCTGGTTTTTGTTAAAGCAGACCAGAGGATGCAAGTCAAGGGGGTGCTCAAGTCCCATCTCTAATCTTCGGTGGCCTAAAAATACAAGTCTATAGTCACAGACATGTTCTGTAGTAGTTTTTCTGAGGTAGACAATGCCCATGAGGAAAGCTATGTCCTTATTTTAAAACTTATTTTCCTTTGGTCTGAAAGGGAGGTCTTTTCTACTTACTGTTTACTTCGCTGATGGTGAAGTAAATCTAGCTATGAAATTATAATTTAAGCTCTTATTTGGCTATGCTATTACAGAAAAATGTTAGCCATCTCTTTTATAAGATCTAAAATCAAATTTTGCATCTTGGAGATTCCTTCATAATAGAATTAGTTTCCTACCTCAAAGAGAATAGAGAAATGAGAGAAGAGAACAAGTTGGGCTTAGACTAGAGAAGTGGGGGTGCCAGTCCCAGATTGCTTACTAACAATAAGAATATCAAATGAAAACTTAGGCTGGCGCCGTGGTTCAATAGGCTAAACCTCCACCTTGCAGTGCTGGCACACCAAGTTGTAGTCTCGGTCGGGGCGCCGGATTCTGTCCCGGTTGCCCCTCTTCCAGGCCAGCTCTCTGCTATGGCCCAGGAGTGCAGTGGAGGATGGCCAAAGTGCTTGGGCCCTGCACCCGCATGGGAGACCAGGAGGAAGCACCTGGCTCCTGCCTTCGGATCAGCGAGGTGTGCTGGCCACAGCACGCCGGCCACGGCGGCCATTGGAAGGTGAACCAACGGCAAAAGGAAGACCTTTCTCTCTGTCTCTCTCTCTCACTGTCCACTCTACCTGTCAAAAAAGAAAAAAAATGAAAACTTAGCAAACAGTTTCAACCATTAGATAACTTAAGAAAACATTTTCCAGAAGGTCCAATGCCTTCCATAAATTTTAATACATATATTTGGAAACATCTCTTAAATATCTAACATGATGTAGTTTGTTTAACTGGCAAACTTAAGCACAAGCATATAAAATGTTTTTAGTTTCTTTCTACCAACAAGTTTAAAACATCTGATTTGGGTCACATGAATCAAATATAACTTTGGATAATTTTAGCAGTTTAAATTGATAAGCAATCTTTTATCTATAAGCCAATTAAAATAAAATTCTTAATAAATTTTCCCATGTAGCTATACAATATGTATACACATATAACATAACATAATAGATTATAGTAGTTTTAATAATAACTTTTTAAAGTCTAACTGTTTTTAAAACCTATAGGACAGCTAAACACAGAACCAATGTTTTAATTTTATGAGCAACAAATTTGATATATAAAACCGTAGATGACAAGACTTTAAGTTGCCACGTTTAAAATTATAAACTCATTAACCAACAAAAGGCAGTTGCTTACATCACAGTATTTTTGAAAGTACCTGTAGGATTTTACAAAACATTTAACTCTTTTAGGCCTCTGCAGCTTTCTCATTAAGATAACCATCATGTCTAGTAACACAGGATCTTTAGACCTTTTAATTCTCAGACATTTGTATTAATAGCATTTTATATTATAGAAACTTAAAATTTAGCACCACTGCACATCTTGACAGTACTTCTAATATAATCCAAATAGTTGGTGTCTCTACAAGATGAGAGACATAGGTCCTTCGATTTTTTCAGTTGGGTCCAAATTGGAAAAACTGAAGTCCAAAATTTACTGGAAATTTCAGAGTCCAAATTGTTTGAAACTTTGATTTTTGATTTTTTGAATGCCTGTCAAGAATGCCAAGAAGGCTTAAAATCCAAAATATCTGGTTGAAATAGGATTCCTTAACATCATGACATAATATAGACCAAATTTGATCATTGTTACAAGGTGATTATTCAAATGTTTGAAAATAAGCACATATTTAAATAACCCATAGCTCTTAATAAAAACTCAGCTGTTTTTAAACAATTAGAATTTAACAGAGACATCAAGAGAACATAATAGATTACTTTAACACATTGCTTTAACAGAGGATTAAATTCTAATTTTATGTAAAAGAGGAATAGATTAGGATACTTGTGATGTTTTCCATCTGCCAATGTCCTGGATTTACATTTTGAAATAACCTGTTAAAAATCTCCAAACTAAGATAACATTTTTAAATAAGGTAACACAAATTTCAGCCTGAGTTACTCCAAGCAATGTTGAACTATTTTCATAGACAGTTTATACACTAACCCAAATAGTTTTTTATAGAATATAACATGCTAAGTATACAAAAGTTTACATTTAGACACATTATTTCATTTGCCTTTACCCAATTTAAATTAGCAGTTACACCTAAATGACTTAAGATGCTGATATGTCTCTATTTGAATTTAATTAAAATTAAAATTTCATTCATCTAAGACAAGTACTAATTACCCATTGCTGTTTCATTGAGTACTGATTACCCAGAAACCTGTTAAAATAAATTGCAAAATAAGTTCAGCAAGTTACAAAGCAATATTTTTAAGGGTAGTGAACTTCCTAGATTTAAAGAAAAATTAGTTACAGTTGTCTTTTTTTCCTAAGAATACCTTAGGCCCATGACATCATAGTCTATCAGCCAACTGGGGCTGCTTCTGAAGCAAAAGTTCAGGCAGCTGCCACAGTTCCCAAACCTGATTTTCCTGTCTGCCTTGCTCATGATAAAACAAAAGAGCCATCAGAAGGGTGGGATACCTAATTTGTTTCTCAATAAGCAGGGATCCCAAAAGGATGGGATTACCACTCCCTTGCTATTCTTATGGTAAAACTGGAACAAGAGAGGGAAAAAAGACCAGTTGGAAACCATGGAGACAGCCATTCCCAAACCGAAAAGACAGAGATAGTAGACTTTGGGTCAGGACTGATTCTAAGATAAAGTCTGAATTCCTAGGTGGGAGGGAGAGATACAGTGAGAGTGGGGGTAGGATCTAGGGAGGAAGTACACGTGGACAGAGAATGGTTTTGAGGAATAGATGAGCAAGGTGCTTGAGATAGGACAGAGGAAAAAGTTTAAACGTGTGGGATACTTTCTATCTTCCCAAACACTCACAGAAGTGATAAAGATCTTGAATATTATAGCTGATCCCTCAGGGTCAAACATGCCACCATGGAGGGGCCACTTGAGGCATTGGTGTTTGAGGGCTGGAGTCAATTTGAGAGGGACCATATTAATGAATCAGACGGAACGCGGTTAGAGAAAAGTTCCCACTGTGACCTGTAGAGTCAGATCCGTGGATTGCAAGTGTCCTTGCATCCTGGCTATCTGACTAATGAGAGAATATGGGAGCAGAAGGCAGGGTCATCACCCAAGCACCCACTGGAGCCCAAGGTCTAGCCTGCAAAAAGGGGAACAGAGATGGAGTCGTCACTCACACCCACTGTTGCCCGGACATAGTGTCCGTAGAGGCTAAAGGCCTTAAGTAGAAGTAGGAGTGGTGGCTAGAGTCCAGTGCTATGACCTTTACGAGAGTCAGGCAAGTATACAACAGTAGACAACTACTCAAATAGGAGTTACCATGAGGAATTTTCGTTCTGCGTCTTACCTCAAAATTTGGAGGGCTGACGTGTGGATGGAGATCGCAGAATGTTCGGTGGCATGGAAGGAGTTCCGGGGGTGTGCTTTGCAACTGGCAGAAACCCAGGACCCCAGAGCACTGGGGGACACTGGATTACCAATGTAAGGCTTTCCTGGCCAATGCACCAATGTTAGCTGTCACAAAACACACCGAACACTGGAGTAAGGAAAAGGGTTTATTGGGGAACACCCAACAGACTGGAGGGGTGGGCAGTGAAGGAAAAAGAGAGAGAAAGAGTATAAGAGAGAGAGAGAGAGAGTAGCTAGTGAGGAGAGAAGATAGAGCAGAGGAGAAAAGCCAAGAGAGCTCTTTTAAAACTTTGCCCGAGGGCGGGCAGGGAAGCAGGAGCAGTGAATTCCATTAGGAAGGGGATGGAGCTTGACAACAGAGGTTGGGCTATGTGGCCACCTGGCTTCCAGCAATGGAGGCGGGGACTAGAGCTTGGGATGTAACACACCATAGATAAAACTGCACCAGTTTCCTAGCATTCAGGACAAGGAGTTTGCTGAGTGTAAATTGGGAAAATTCTCCCCAGATTTTACCATCCAATGCTGTTGTTAGGTAGGAAGTCAGTTATGAGCTTATGTGTGTGTGACAAAGATCTAAAGAAAAGACATCTATGTCCAGCATATGCATCTGCATCTCAAAGTCATCCTGATAGCATTTCAGGGGCAGCCCAGTATTTGCATCCTGCCCTGCTCCCTCCTACCCAATAACCTGCCAGGTGGGGGTCCCCGCCCCTTCTGCCTGATAACCTTCCAGATGTAGCACAGTATCTGCACTTCAAACACCCTCCCTGCCCTTCCTCTAATGGGCCCTGCGCCAGCCAGACTTCCCCCTGTTTGATAACTTCAGGGAGAAAACTCAGAAGTTTTTCTGTTTATATCCAAAAAGCCCTTTGTTCCAAGAGGAGCAGAGGTGGGGAAGTAAGACCCATCTCCTTAAAAACCCCCAGCCTCAACCAGACTCTGTGCTCATCCCTCTGCCTCTCTGCTGAGCCACCCACCTGGCCTGCCCAGGTGTAATCTCTCCACTCAACCATATAACCTTGCTCCACCCACCCCAGTCTGAGCGACTGGGCACTCTCCCTCAGGTTCTGTCTGGAGAGGTGCCCATCCGTTCTTACGGATGTCCCTTCCCTAATAAACCTTGCTATTTTACCTCCCACTACTCTCTGTCTCACGCCTGAATTCTTTCTTGCACAAAGACAAGAACCCTGCCATTCTCCAGTAACACTATCAGGATGGGAGGACAGAGAAGCTTCCCCTAGGGTGCCTGTGTTGGAAGAAGGCTGTGAAGATTTTATTGCTCCATGTTATCAGGCCAGGTAACCCATCTGGGGGTGAGGAGAGAGAATTTTCCTAGGGAGCTTCCTTTGGGAGAAGGGATGAGACCACCTGGAAAGTTATCGGGCAGGACTTTGAAGTGTAAAATCCTGGGCTGCTTCTAAGGTGAGCTTCTGCAGATACTGTTTTCTTAAGGCCCTTCTCATACACATAGGCTAATTTCTAACTTCCTCCATGAAAGCTGAGGGGACTACCTGTAGGGGCAGTCCCTTCTTAGTTAGGGAGACTTTTACCATATGCTTGCAAGTAAGCAGTGGGCAGGACATCCCAGTTGTACCCAGCAATACAGTCAACAATTTAAGAAGCATACTGCAAAATGCAGTAGTTACTCAAGGAAAGTTTACTGTGGTCTAGTAGGTTTTCCCAGGTAGATGATTTACATCTCCAGACAGAGCTGGAGCCACTTTGCACACTGGATGTGCATTTTCTGGAGACAAAATGTGGACTGCACATGAGAGTACCTTCCTGCAGGAGCTGAGTTGCACCAATGAGGATTCCTGAAGGAGCATCAGGAAGCAGCAAGAAGAAGATATTGCTGGATTCTAGGAACTGCAAAAGGAATTTGTGATAAGCCAGACACCAGTGTATCACCAAGGGAGCAGAAGCGAAAAATCTCAGCAAAAGATTCCTTCAAGAAACCATCAACAATGTCCATGGAGGGAAGTCATCTTTACATGTCTGCCAGACTCAGAGAGCCTAAGGTCATTTTATGAGAGCACTAGTCAAGTAAGAATTTTCATGCTCCTTTTCTCCCTTTCTCCCTACTCCAACCTGCAAGTTGGACACTTCATGTATCAAGGAAGATGCCAGTCATGCTCCTTTCCATCCAGGCTTCCCTACTTGCCTCAGGGCTTATCTAAAAAAAGAAGAGTAGCTCTAAGTTGGAATGAAATTCAAAGCTTTACATTTTATTTAGGACTGAGTGTTCTTCCCCCTCCTCACCTGCCCCAGAAGCAAGGGATATACAGACAGAAAGGGCTCCTGTCCTCTAGTTCACTCCCTAAATACCTGCAATAGCCCCTGACCAGTCTCCCACATGGAAGGCAAGGACCCAGTTACTTGAACCATCACCTCTGTTTCCCAGGGTCTGCATTAGCAGGAAGCTGGAGTTAGTGATATCAGAATTGGCCCCCTAAAATATGACACAAAATGTGGCCCCTTAAAGTTCCCCGAAAATCCCATCTGTGGTGCCATATAAGATATCGGAATTTGGGGTGCCATACGATATCACCATATGCTTTTTTTAAGATTTATTTTATTTATTTGAAAGACAGAGTTACAGAGAGAGGGAGAGACAGAGAGATAAATCTTCCATCTGCTAGTTCACTCCCCAGGTGGCCGCAATGGCCGGAGCTGCGCCAATCCGAAGCCAGGAGCCAGGAGCTTCTTCCAGATCTCCCATGTAGGTGCAGGGGCCCAAGGACTTGGGCCATCTTCTACTGCTTTCCCAGGTCATAGCAGAGAGCTGGATTGGAAGAAGAGCAGCCAGGACTAGAAGTGGTGCCCATATGGGATGCCGGCACTTCAGGACAGGGCTTTAACATGCTGAGCCACAGTGACAGCCCCACCATATGCTTATTAATAAATCCCCAATACTAATAAGCCCATATGGGTTCTTGCCTAATATTTAGAGAAGAATTCTGAATACTGGCATAAATGAATGAGCCAACATGGTACATTTTAAGCTTTTATTTAGTGTGAAAGATGCATAGGAGAATGAGGGCCCTATCTAAAGAGGAGAGGAAATCTGGATTCATACTGAGTACCAGGAACCAGCCATGTGGAGGAGCATCCAGGCCAGGAAGCATGGGGCGGGATGGCGCGAAGGCCACACGCCCTGGAGGCACAGGGCTGCAGCCAGCCCAGTACTGGCAAGAGGCCAGGGAAAGGAATAAAAAGGCAGACACATCATGCTCCAGGCTTTTAATCCTCTTTCAAAGGGGAGTGGTTGATCAACCTGATTGGCCAGTGGGCACTCAGGTGTGGCCAGGTAGGGGCATGAGGTCAGACAGGGACGTGATGAAGGTATGGTCTTCCAGCTCACAAACCTAATCAATTTTAACCTGTATGCCTGTCTACTTCATTAGGAGCTAGGGAAGGAATGGAATCCATACTTTCTGGTGTGCGATGTGGGCATCGTAACCACAAGGCTAAATTCCTATGCCTACCACAAACACTTTTAAAGAAACAATTCAATATAAATATTTTTATAGATTTACTTATTTATTGAGAGTCAGAGTTACACGCAGAGAGAAGAGGCACAGAGAGAGAAAGTCTTCCATCCGCTGGTTCACTCCCCAGATGGTCATAATGGTTAGAGCTGCACCAATCCGAAGCCAGGAGCCAGGAGCTTCTTCCAGGTCTCCCATATGGGTGCAGAGGCCCAAGGACTTGGGCCATCTTTTGCTGCCTTCCCAGGCCATAGCAGGGAACTGGATCAGAAGTGGAGCAGTTGAGTCTCAAACCCACGCCCAAATGGGATGCCGGAACTGCAGGCGGCAACTTTACCCACTAAACCACAGTGCTGGCACTGCAGGTGGCAACTTTACCCACTACACCACAGTGCCAGCCCCAATGTAATGATTAAAACAAGGAAATTACAAAGGTTCATGGAACAGAAGAGATTACCCTGATACTAAGATAAAAAAGAGAGTGATCCACATAGGAAGTGGGTGAATAGAGAAGAGAGGCTCTAGAATTGAGCCATGAGGCTTTCCAACTTAAAAGGAAATTAGGACAGATGAGTAAGAGACTAGAATGGGAGTTGTCATTGTTAAAGAGGGGAAACTATGAGATCCCAGAAACCAAGTGTACAAAGTGTTGCAGTAAAGGAATGAGTATCTGAGTTAAATGCTGCTAACGGGTCAAATAAGATGAAAATTGAGAAGTGTTCATTGTTTCTTTTTTTCAACATAACATCATTGATGCCCTTGACAAGGGACATTCTAGTATAGTGGTGAAATTGGTGGCCTTTTTTCAATGAGAAAATGATGATGGTGTGGGCAGGCATTTCTTTCAAGGAGTTTTGCTATCAAGTGGAGCACAGAAGTAGTCAATAAGCAGAGAAGTGGGGTTAAAAAAAGAGAAGGAAGGAAATAACAGTATATTAGCATACTGATGGGAGCAATGTGTTTCAAAGGGTGGGAGGTGGAGTGATGTTGCAGGAGAAAAAAAAAAGGGAGCAACATCTTCAGTCGGGTTAAAGGAAGGATGGAATCTAATCCACAAATAGAGCATTGACTTTATGGAGACAGTTCATCCAAAGTAGCAAGAGTAAATGCAGATCATATGAAGAGAAGTTGGTATGGAAGTAGATCATATGGACAGGATCTTGTGATAAGGTCTTGGATAATGTCTGTATCTTCTCAATGAAATAGGAAGGTCATAGCTGACAGCAAGGTCAGGGAGATGGTTGCGTATTTTGAGAAGAAAGTGGGAAGTGGTTCAGGAGAATCAGTAAATGAAAATGTAGTATGACTGCCAGCAGCATTAAAGAAAAAATGGATATCATTAGTCATGGATTCTGACAATAGTCACAGATGCTCCCTGCAATAGCTTTCTCCTTACAGGGTGGAGCAGCAGAAAGTTGGATTTAACTACGGTTTTTCCTTTCTGGACAAGTACATCAAGGAAGAGGATGGGAAATAAAGCTGATGCATGAAAGGCAGAAATTTTAAGGACCATAGTGTTCAAGTTGAGTAGGAAGAGTAGGAATTCAGATAAAGAGAGAGTGGTATGACTAGGGGACGGTGCTGTGGCATAGTGCGTGAAGCTGCCACCTGCAGTGCTGACATCCCATATGAGCACTGGTTCCAGTCCTGGCTGCTCCACGTCTGATCCAGCTCTCTGTTATGGCCTGAGAAAGCAATAGAAGATGACCCAAGTCCTTGGGGCCCTGCACCCTTGTGGGAGACCCAGAAGAAGCTCCTGGCTCCTGCCTTCAGCTCAACACAGCTCCGGCCATTGAGGCCATCTGGGGAGTGAACCAGTGGATAGAAGACTCTCTCTCTCTCTCTCTCTCTCTCTCTCCCTTTCTCTCTGCCTCTGCCTCTCTGTAACTCTTTCAATAAGTTAATACATATTATTTTAAAAAGTGGTATGACCAATGGATTTAGGCCTCCACAGAATGAAGGAATTGTTAGGGGTGCACAGGCATTAATCAGAAAAGGGGGGGGGGGTTGTGGTCAAATCTGGATGCTTAAAATTGGTATTAAGGAAGAATTATGGATACAATTTGATTTATAATTTGAACTCTAATTTGATCATGTTTGGGTTAAGAGGTCAATAAAATCATTGGAGAAAAAAGGCAAGGAACTGAGAAACTAGGATAAATAATATGTAAGATAGGCATTGAAGGCTGGCTCAATAGGCTAATCCTCCTCCTGCGGCGCCAGCACACCAGGTTCTAGTCCCGGTCAGGGCGCCGGATTCTCCTCTTCCAGTCCAGCTCTCTGCTATGGCCCGGGAGTGCAGTGGAGGATGGCCCAAGTCCTTAGGCCCTGCACCCGCATGGGAGACCAGGAGAAGCACCTGACTCCTGGCTTTGGATCAGCATGGTGCGCCGGCCGCAGCATACTGGTCGCAGCAGCCATTGGGGGGTTGAACCAACAGACAATGGAAGATCTTTCTCTCTGTCTCTCTCTCACTGTCCACTCTGCCTGTCAAAAAAAAAAAAAAGATAGGCATTGAAATCATCAGGAATTATGACAGAAGCAAATCAAAATGAGTGACCTTAAGAATGAGCATGACGGGACCAGTGTTCTGGCTTAGTGGGTAAAGCTGCTGCCTGCAATGCAGGCATCCTATATGGGTGTCAGTTTGAGTCCCGCTGCTTCACTCTCTGCTATGGCCTGGGAAAGCAGGGGAAAATGGACCAAGTGCTTGGGACCCTGCACACACATGGGAGACCCAGAAGCAGCTCCTGGATCCTGGATCCTGGCTTTAGACTGGACCAGCTCTGGCCACTGAGGCTATTTGGGGAGTGAACCAGTGGATGGAGTGCTCACTCATTCTTCCCGTGGCCCTAAAACTTTACCTTTCAAATAAATAGAAGCTTTTAAAGAATGAGTTAGAAAACATGTTCATTTGCAACAAGAAGACATAGAAGGTGTTAGAGCTTGCTGATACTAAGACTCAAAGTGAGACATTTTTGAGAAAGCAGGGAGTGGTGTTCAAGATTAACTAGACCACCTAGCCTATCTCCAAGTCCAGTAGGATGAGAGGTATAGGAGAAAAGTGACCCTAGAACGGATTCAGCCAAAACAGGGAGGTGAAGGGAAGGTGGAGATTCTAGGAAATATTGCTGGTGATTGATTTTAGGTTTGGAAGCATTTTAGAAGCTGGGGAAAACTGGGGAAGGACTATAGATTCAGAATATAGGCCTCTTTACAAATGAGGCTTCTTGTGGTTTTAAAATTAGCAAGAATCAAGGGCACATGAAATTCACCTTGATGGTATTGAGGCATAAAGTTGTGGCAAGACTATTACATGGTAGAAAGGTGTGACAAGGTGTTTCCAGGAGCCCAGCTGGGTCTGAGATGGTTTTTTATCCTTGTAATGGAAATACTGACGGGCTGAATTTTCTAATGGTGGTATGGATTGAGGCTGGACTCATATCTTCTCACACCAAGTATAAGGAGCTCCTTTCTTAATCCATGTGGCAACTGGGGATGCCATGCATCTACTGTGCATCTACAACTGTGCACCTACTCTGTAAAACCTAACACTGAGTGTTTACTACATGCTGGGGATATGATAGTTATTAGCACGCTTGACCCTCTGAACAATCCTTTAAAGGTAAGAAACCTGCTAATGAAATGTGAGTTTGTCAAATGCCACATCCAATAACAAAAGGACAGCAAACATGAAACCAGGCAGTCTGACTGCAAAGCATCTACTCCTAAACTGTATAAGGGTATTTTTTTTTTTTAGATTTTTATTTATTTATCTGACAGGTAGAATTACAGACAGTGAGAGAGACAGAAAGAAAGGTCTTCCTTCCATTGCTTCACTCCCCAAATGGCTGCAACAGAGCTGTGCTGATCCAAAGCCAGGAGCCAGGTGCCTCTTCCTGGTCTCCCATGTGGGTGCAGGGTCCTAAGCATCCGGGCCATACTCCACTGCTTTCTCAGGCCACAGCAGAGAGCTGGACTGGAAGAGGAGCAACCAGGATGCGATGCCAGCGCTGCAGGTGGAGGATTAACCTAGTGCACCACAGCACCAGTCCCAAGGGTATTTTTTAAAGTTCATGAAAATATATAATTAAAGGATAAGGTATATTTCCCAAAAACTTTCTGAAGTGTCCTCAGTTGATATACCAACTCCTAGGGAACTGACTATTGTAAATCATCCTGTTCACTTAAAAAAATCACTGATACATATATATATATATATATGTTATATTGTGTATGTTACATATATAAAACAAATTTTGAGGGCTTGAACCATTTGAAAAGAAGTTGGAACACTGTGACCCTTTATCCCTAAACAGTTTAGCATGTGTCTTCCTAGTATAAGGGCAGTCACCTTCAGGACTGACCATACCATTATCACGTCTAAGAAAATTATATCTAATGTATAGTCTATAACTAGATTTTTTCAGTTGCCTTTACTCACATGTACATACACATTTGTTTTTGTTCAGGATCTAGTTAGGGTTCATTTGGTTGCCTATTTAACATCAAAAAGACCTTAAAATGACCTAACAGAAGGAATTTGTTGGGTTTTAATATTACTTGCTGATCTATTTGACAAAATAGAAAAATGAAACAGACTTGGTAGTTCAGAGTATATGACTACAATAGCAGGTGATGAACTCTGTTATAAATATTCTAAAAATTGCTTTCAAAAATAATATATTGAATGAAGTATAATGCAGAGGTCATAAATATAGGCTTCAAGAGAATATTTTTTAAGATGTCTGTTACATAAATGAATACTCGTGGCTTGAGGTAGAATTTACAGACAACACAAACACATCACTTTAAAAGCTCTTAATGTTCATTTTGACACCTCATACATTAAAGCTGAAATGATTCACAAAAATAAGTATGGCCCTTGCACAAAGAAGATATGCAAAGTCAAGAAGCAGCCTGGGGTCAGTACCATGGCACAGTGGGTTAAAGCCCCAGCCTGAAGCACTGGCATCCCATATGGGCACCAGTTGGAGTCCCGGTTGCTCCTCTTCCAATCCAAGCTCTCTGCTATGGCCTGGGAAAACATGGCCCAAATTCTTGTGCCCCTGCACCCACGTGGGAGACCTGGAAGAAGCTCCTGGGCTCCTGGCTCCTGACTTTGGATTGACTCAGCTCCAGCCGCTATGGCAATTTGGGGAGTATACCAGTGGATGGAGGACCTCTGTGTGTGTGTGTGTGTGTGTGTGTGTGTAATTCTTTCAAATACATTTAAAAAGATTCTCTGTATCTCTGCCTTTCAAATAAATTGAAATATAAATAAATCTTTTTAAAAAGCAGCAGACTAAATAGGCAACCAAATGAACCCTAACTGCACACACACACAAAAAGTGTATGTACATGTGAGTAAAGGCAACTGAAAAAATCTAATTATGGACTTTACATTAGATATAATTTTCTTAGACGTGATAATGGTATGGTCAGTCCTGAGGGTGACTGCCCTTACTCTAGGAAGACACATGCTAAACTGTTTAGGGATAAAGGGTCACAGTGTTCCAACTTCTTTTCAAATGGTTCAAGCCCTCAAAATTTGTTTTATATATATATATATATATATAACATACACAATACACACACGTGTGTATGAGGGTCTTTCCAAAAGTTCATGGAAAAACAGAACTAAGATATGTTTATCCCCAAATCCACTGTTGCTGAGAATGTAAACTAGTACATTGTGGAAGACAGTATGGAAGTACTTCAGAAAGCTGAAAAGAGATACACCATATGACCCAGCAATCTCACTCTTGGGAATTTACCCAAGGTAAATGAAATCAGCATATGAGTTAATATCAGTACCCCCATGTTTATTGCAGCTCAGTTTACAATTGCTAAGATATGAAATCAACCCAGATAACCATCAACTAATGAATAAAGAAATTATGGTGTGTGTGTGTGTGTGTATAAAATGGAAGACTTCTCAGCCATAGAAAAGAATGAATTCATGTCTTTTGAAAAAAAAAAAAAAAAAAAAAAGGGTGCAACTGGAAACCACTATACTTAGTGAAATAAATCAGTCCCAGCATAATCCCCATAAGTGGGGTGGTAATAAAAGCATTTTAGTCCTGGTCGGGGTGCCAGATTCTGTCCTGGTTGCTCCTTTTCCAGTCCAGCTCTCTGCTGTGGCCCGGGAGTGCAGTGGAGAATGGCCCAGGTCCTTGGGCCCTGTACCAGCATGGGAGACCCAGGAGGAAGCACCTGGCTCCTGACTTTGGATCAGCGCAGCACCACTTGGGAGGTGAACTAACGGAAAAAGGAAGACCTTTCTGTCTCTCTCTCGCTCGCTGTCTAACTCTGCCTGTCAAAAACTTTTAAAAAATTAAATAAATATTTGGTAATAATAGAATTAAAAGGCTCAAACATGGGAAGCAATCCAAAACAGCAGACTCATAGAATGACAATTGCTTTAAGTAGCACTCTGACCTTAGAATCAGCCTTTAAGGCATTCTGGTCTGCCTGAAAAGCCCATAAGAACATTTCAGGGATTGAAAGCCAAGACACTGTGGCGAAAAAATGTTCTATGTAAGGGCCTCTTTGGGTGAGACCCCAGTAAAAAGAAGTGGTCATCAAAGACAGACATACTTTTTTCTGGAAGAGAACTTCTACTTTACTTATGGCCTTGTCTAAATATTAAAGGAGTCTGTGGATTCAAAAGGCTTCCATAGTCTAGGCAGCTCACGTCAAGAGCCTTGGGTGATCACTGACATCATAAGAGTATCGCTAAATTAATAACAGGAGTCACTGTGCACTAACTTCCCATGCAGAACTTCTGTCCTCCAAGAGTTGGATTATGAGAGTTAATAGTAAAACTTGTTCACAAAAATTTTCTTTATTTTAGTGCATTAAGTGGAAGATATTGTATGTCTTGTTTTAGATAAGCCTAAGTACCCAATTCCATTGCTTGTTTCCTTAGGTGCTTCTTCAATTAATGATAAAACTTGTTCTCAAAGAAAAAAAAAAGTATACTATTGCAAAAATCAAAAGAAAAATAAGGAAGGGAGCAGGAGGAATGATGGGAAGGAAGGAGAATAGGGTGGCAAGTATCATTATATACTTAAAACTGTATGATACATTTGTTCCATTTATATAAATAAATATTTCAAATAAAAAGCCAGTCCCAAAAAGACAAATACCATGTTTTCTCTGACCTGTGTTAACTAAGAGTACCAAAAATGTAATCTACAGGAGTGAAGGTGATTTTGAAATCTGATGAGTGTTTATAGCGTTCGTCTTCACTGTTGAGGAACAATAGGTTTTTTTTTCTCCTTATTGTTTTATTCTTTACTTAATGTAGGGTATAAGGTAACCTGGAAGTAGATCATTGTAAAAACTGAGAGGAAGTAAGAGGAAGAAGGAAAAGGGGGGGAGGGGGGAGAATGGGAGGAAGGGTGGGATGGGAGGTATCACTGTTCTTAAACCTCTATATATGAAATATATGAAATTTAAGTAAAATAAATTTTAAAATGTTTATTTTTGTGGAAAAAATTTTGAAACATATGTACATTCATGTGTGTGTTTCCTACACAAAGCATAAAAAATGAACTGCAAATGTGGATAAAGGTTCATGGCTATTCAACTTTTCTATGGATTTGAAATTTTGTTAATTATAAAATTAGAGAAAAGCACATAAGGTTATTAACTGTTCTATGAAGTGTAGAGTTAAAAAGTCGTATTTCTAAGCTGTTACTAAATATGATTTAAAATAGATTTATTCAACTCAATTAACAAATACAGACTACATGTATTTTCATGTTCATGCTTTTAAGTTTGAATATTCAAATTGGGCACACATCTAAAACCAGAAAGTTTTAAAGTTTAAATAGCAAGATAAGAAAAAAAAAAAAAAAAAAAAAAACCTGCAGACTCAATGGTTGTTGCTGAGGAGCAAGAAATCCTTGGTAGTGAAATGTGAATGGTGGCAGTGGTCATGTCTGTGTGCAAAGCATGATCTACACAGCTTTTTCTTCTGTAAAAGGTCTATAAAACCAATTCTTCAAATTAAATACATAATTTTGTTTAAAAAGATTTATTTATTTATTTATTTATTTGAGAGGCAGTTACAGGGAGAGAGAAGAGATAGAATCTTCCATGAGCTGATTCACTCCCCAAATGGCCACAACATCAGGAGCTGTGCCAGGCCAAAGCCAGGAGCATCTTCTGGGTCTCCCATATGAGTGCAGGGGCCCAAGCACTTGGGCCACCCTCCGATGATTTCCTGAGCCATTAGCAGGGAGCTGGATAAGAAGTGGAACAGCCAGGACTCAAATTGGCACCCATATAGGATGACAGCAGCTTAACATGCAGTGCCACAGGGCTAGCCCCAAATATGTATCTGAGTTTTTCAGATTTTAGAATATATGCACAGACTTTGAAGGTTAAGTACCCCTAATGCATACTTGGCCTCAGATTTTTGGATTAAAAGTGCTAAGTTGTAGTTTTGCTTTTAATCAACCATGGATCTATTTGCAAAATTTCCATTCCTTATTATTTTTCCCTGATGTAATTATAATCTGAGAGGAAAAATAAACCTAAAATGTCAAGATGTTATGTCTCATGTGTATTTCAGTCAACTTTTTATTACTATACCAAATATCTGAAATAAACTACTTATTGAAGGAAGGAGGTTTATTTGGCTCATGATTTTGAAAGTTCACAATTCAAAATGGGGTGGTTAGGGGCTGGTACTGTGGCATAGCAGGTTAAGCCGCTGCTTAGAGTGCTGGCATCCCGTATGGGTGCCCATTCAAGTCCCAGCTGCTCCAGTTCCAATCCAGCTTTCTGCTAATGGCCAGTGAAAGCAGTGAAAGATTACCCAAGTCCTTGGGCCACTGCGACCATGTGGGAGTCCTGGAAGAAGTTCCTGGCTCCAGACTTGTTTAGCTCCAACTGTCGTGGCTATTTGGGGAGTGAACCAGCAGATGGAAGATCTCACTCTGTCTCTGCCTTTCCCTCTCTGTAACTCTGCCTTTCAAATAAATAAATAAAATCTTTAAAAATAAAAACAAAATATGGGGTGGGCCCCATTAGGCTGTGTACTGAAGAAAGAGGCTGGAAGAAGAGGAGCACATGTGAGCCTGGAAGCAGAGAAAGGAAATGTGCTCTTCATTGTTTACTTGTCTACGTGGTCTCTCCTTATAGCCCACTACAATTCAGTCATAGGTCCTCACACCAACAGCCTAATCCAGTCTAATATTTTCTACAGACCCCGCCTTCACACACTATAATTGGATTAAGTTTGCATCCTTAATCCATTGATCATTAACCTAAGACTTTGCGGATTAAGTTTTAGATATTAAGACCTTTAGGAGACACCTAAACTAACATTCAAACCTAGTGTAGTATAGACATGGAAAAGTTACAGGTCTTAAAGATGGAGCCTAATGAAAGCACTAAGACTCAAAATCATCATTTTAGTATTTGAGAAGTTGAAATTTCATGGACTAGGGAACAAAATGTTTATGTGAAAGTACAGTTCATAGTTGGCTGAACTATGATCAGTACATTTAGCTTTAAATATGCCAAAACCTTAAATCAACATTCACAGTTTAGCAATAAATTGAGTTCTCTTTTGTAGGACAGAAGAGCCAGTAATTAATAAAGACAAGTGTTCAGATTTATTTGGAAATTCACAGTTTCTAATGGCACTACAGCTCTGTAGTTACATATTCAAAGTCCTGTTTCCACAACACACAGATGGTGCAACTTCCCACTCTGCTCTCATCTGGACCTCTTTTCAAGAGGCTTCTATACAATCAGGCCCTCTTGCTCTGAACGGCTAAATTGTGCAGACTGGAAAAAAAATTTGTTTTTTAATCTTCAAAAACATACTTTTAAACTAAAGCAGCAACTTAAACAAAAAAGGCTCTAAATAAGTCACATTATAAACAATACCCCAAAATAAAGGTATTAGACAAGTTTAAAAACAGTTATTACTAAAAGTGCTCAATAAGTTATAACTTAAATCTCTTACAACACAAAATGGTCAATTTTCTCCCTTCCAAAAAGAAACGTGTTCCACGTTCACTTATTACCGTATAATCACACACTAAAAAAAAATCATTTTATTCAAATATAGTCACAGCCAATTATTTTTTAAAGAAAAAAAGACACATGAAAACACAGTGACATCACAAACATATACCTCTGCACATTTGTAGCCAAAACAAAGCAAACATCAAGGAATAATAATCCCTTTAGACTTGACCAATTAGACAAGGACTGACAAACTCACTAGCTGGTTATGTGAATCTGTACACAGGCAGTGATTATTTCATAAGACCTGAAGTTGTTTGCCAACGTTCAAAGTTTTATATTTATAGTAAGAGAAAATAATGATGTTAAAAGTTTGGAGGATTTAGTGTTTATTGTGAATGCTTAAAATGTAATGTATCTAAAGAAAACCTTCATAAAACAATTAAATGTGATTCAAGATGAATCTACCAAAAATCCGTCTGTAAATACCAATCATTTGCAAGAAAAGATCTAGTAGTTTGGTTTTTTTCGCTTGTTTCCTCATTTTAAGTTGGCAAGTAATAAAGAAGTAATCCAGCATGACTAAATTAAATGAAAATAACATTAACATCATCACCATTTATCTAGAATAGACTTTACAGTTCCAAAAAGTTTGTGTGTATGTGTTTGAGTTTGCTTTAAAAGAGATCTAGTTGGCAAGTCTTTAGGATTTTCACTGTCTGACCCACATTGCTGAGTTTCAGGCACAGACCACCTTAAAGCCTTGTAGTGTTTGCAGCTTCAAAAGACTAACAAAGTTATAAAAGAAATCAAATGACAGAAAAATTTCTCCCTCCTCTTCCAGTGGCATTATAAATAGACAAAAGGCACATAAATATGGGAAGGTGCAAGAAATAGGAACAAAGCTAAAGGAAGAGGTTTAGGCTTTCATTCCTATCCCACCCAAGGGACTGGGCTTCCAAATTACTTATGTCCCAGTAATTAATCTATGAAAAACATCTTTATAAAATGTCTACCATTGTCTTTGTAGGAAGTGATCAGCCTTGTAAAACTGCAGCTCATTAATCAAGATTGACACAATCCTGTCTACTTGTTAAAAGGCAAAAACCATAATTTCTGAATACTTTTCCCACTGATATTTTCTCCCTCCCCCAAACCCTTCAAATACCACAGACTGTTCTTCAAAGAACAACAAAAATGTCTCGAGTATGAAAAGTTCAATTAATTTTAGATATGTCCCGAGACGGTTGTAACACCAAATGTTCCCACAGTGATCTCTTTGTTTCCTTTGATTATATCATGCAGGCTCGGCAATGATCCCGACTTAGTCTGTATTAGAGTCTTTATCAGTTTTCCTTGGTCTTGGACTTTAGATCGCCTTCGTTTTAAAGCCCTCTTTTCAGTTTTTGTCTTTTGGGACTGTCCATTGCACAGACTTGTGCAAGCTGAAATGCCACAAAAATAGGATTCTTCTGACTGTGATGAAGTTTCTGAGCTTCCTTCAGATGGAGGACCCTTATAAGAAGAGTGATAAACTTCTCCCATATTGGAAAAGTCTCTCTGGTTCGTAAAGGGCTTCCTTGCTTTTATGTCTCCATTGGCGATAGGGTGCAATGGATCTGCAGGCTTTATGGTCTCAATTTTTTCAGTTTTGTACTTACAGCGTTTCTTCTGTAACAGAAGTGAAAAAAAAAAAAAAAAGATAGGAATGAGACCTCCAGTGGTTAATTAAACATCTAGAAAGCAGAGCTAATGAATGTTGATGTGAATGGAAGGGGAGAGCGAGTGGGAAAGGGGAGGGTTGCGGGTGGGAGGGACGTTATCGGGGGGAAGCCATTGTAATCCATAACCTGTACTTTGGAAATTTATATTCATTAAATAAAAGTTTAAAAAAAAAAAGAAAATTATAAAAAAAAAAAAAAAGCAGAGCTAACAGAAGAGAGTGCCACCTCCTGGTGAAAAGGAAAACAAAACAGTATTATGAAAAGCATATAAATGTGTTATCATGTAAAATTAAGTTCTGTATCAGCAGCTTCAAAATTTGTAAATACAATCAAAACTGTTTAACCTGCCTACTTGTCACATATGATATAGATTCAGTGAGTGATAACTAGCAACTGAATTCCTAGTATGCACCAGATATTACATCAGTTCCTTTCATTTTTTTTTTTTTTTTAACTTATTTTACTTATTAACCCTGAAAGGTTTATCTTTGGTTCCTGAATCAGAAAACAAAAGTTCAGAGGTTTGGTTCCTTGCCCAAGTTGCAAAATAGTAAGTGGCCATGTTGGGACTGACTCTTAGGTTATTTTGGATCTAAGTCCAGGTTTTTTCACCTTGAGACAATTACCACTAATCAAAATAAATGTACACCTTTATTTGGAAGAAAATGGAAAAGCACAAACTATGTAGTAAAAAAATCTCAAGTATATTCTTGAATCCTGCAATCTGTGTCTTTTGAGTTTCAATTTTCTCATTTAAAAATAGGGAGGACACAATCTTCAGGTTGTAAGGCTTACAAGAATAATTGCATGCACTGTTCCTGGCAGGCAAAAATTATATACTCAATAAACAACGATTATCATCAAAGGGATGAGCAAACTTTTTCTGTAAACAATCATATACTAAATGCTTTAGGATTTGTAGGTCACATCCTTTCTCTTATATAGGAATATTTCAAAAGTTCATGGAAAAAATGGAATTAAAAGATTTTGGTTTAAATATTTTGAAATCTAGGCATAATTTTCTATCCATTTTTTTGAAGACTCTTTGCATTCTTTTTTGTTCTATATTACAATCCTTTAAAATGAGAAAATGCTTTTTGGCTCTCAGTCCATACAAAACATGCCACAGTGATCTGTGGGTCATAGTTTGCTAATCCTTAAAAGAACACATTTTGTACATTATCATCACTGAAAATAATCAGGATAACTTAAAGGTTATGCTAAATATTTAAATCTATGTCTTCATTTACTACCATATAATATACTTAAGTAGAAAGAAACAGAATATTACCTTTTTTTCTGGAGAGAACTTGAGAGGTTCTACGATGTACAAATCATTTGGGTCTACTGGTAAGAAAAAAAGAAGATGTAAAATGAAAAGTGGATTATGCTGTGATTAAACACTAAAAATATAAAATCATCCCCTAATAATTTTATTAATAGGACCAATAAATTTATATATCACATTAACTACATATTTATGCACATTAAACTATTAAGTGAAAAGAAGCAACATGGGAGAGAGATGGTACCATTCTTATTTTGGACTAGACTAAACCAACAGAGTAAGGGTCTTTCTTTGAACATGGCTCTCTCCTTTATTTGACAAGAAAAATAATATTACTGGGCAAGCTAATGCTAAGCCTATAGATCATCTGAGTATTTCCCTGAAAGACTAAACTCTACAATTTTGGTGGGTTAATAATGTGCAATACTTATCACATGTACAAGGGTAATTCAAAAATTTTGTGGAAAATGGAATTAAAAGATAAACTTATTTTGGTGTAAAAATGTTTGAAATTCATACATGGAGGGGCTTCAAAAAGTTCATGAGAAATGCATATTAAAACCTGTACATGGGTTTCAAAATATTTTGTGCCAAAATAAACTTATCTTTTAATCTCATTTTCCATGAACTTTTTTTTTTCATTTTTTTTAAATTATTTTATTTATTTGAAACGTAGTTACAGAGGGGGAGAAAAGAAAGTGGGGGAGAGAGGGAGGGATGGAGGGAGGGATGGAGGGAGAAAGGATGGGAGGAAGAGAGAGGGAGAGAGGAAGAAGAGGGAAAGGGGAAAAGAGACAGAGAGAGAGAGAGAGAGAGAGAGAGAGAGAGAGATGTTCCATTTTTTGGCTCACTTCCCAAATGGCTGCAATGGCCAGTGCAGGGCCAGGTCGAAGTCAGGAGCCAGGAGCTTCATCCGGGGTCTCCCATAAGGGTGCAGGGGCCCAAGCACTTGGGACATCCTCCACTGCTTTCCCAGATACATTAACAGGAAGTTGGCTCGGAAGTGGAGCAGCCAGGGCTTGAACCAGCAACCATATGGAATGCCAGTGTTCCAGGTGAATGCTTAATCTGTTAGCAACAATGCCGGCTCCCTTCCATGAACTTTTTTAAGTGCATTCATATAGAAGCCAGTTAGAAGAACATGTACACACACAAAAAAGAGATCCAAGGATTTGCTTTCTAGCTTTCATGACTATATTAAAAGTATGAATGCCAAAATTTTAAAAATAGCCTGAACATGCAATATACAGAATCAAGTAATCATAAACAATTCTGGCATATTGAGTAAATCAAGTACATTAGGTTTAGCTCAATGTTTTATTTTATTTTTATTTTATTTATTTATTTATTTATTTATTTATTTTGACAGGCAGAGTGGACAATGAGAGAGAGAGACAGAGAGAAAGGTCTTCCTTTTGCCGTTGGTTCACCCTCCAATGGCCGCCGCGGCCAGCGCACACGGCCAGCGCACTGGGCTGATCCGATGGCAGGAGCCAGGTACTTATCCTGGTCTCCCATGGGGTGCAGGGCCCAAGCACTTGGGCCATCCTCCACTGCACTCCCTGGCCACAGCAGAGCTGGCCTGGAAGAGGGGCAACCAGGACAGAATCCGGCGCCCCGACCGGGACTAGAACCCAGTGTGCCGGCGCCGCAAGGCAGAGGAGTAAGCCGCGACGCCGGCCCAGCTCAATGTTTTAAAGATTTCATTACTCAAAGCACATTCAAGATACTCAACCCATCCCTACCACTGACAAGGTAAACAAAGATACAGAAGAGGAGTTAGGAGACTTTAGTCCTATTCAACTCATTAAAAGTAAATAAGGTCTGACAGCTAGAACTAAGGTTTTTTTTTTTTATAAATAAATCCAATATCAACCTTCACATATTAAAAATGTATTAATAACATGATTCAACCAATTATAACTTGATGATACATATCTGATTTCTTGAGAAAGTCATCAAACATATTTTTAAAAAACCCTTAAAATAGTAATTTTCATTAGAATATTAACATCACATTACTTTTTAAAAAAGTCATGCTGGGCCGGCGCCGTGGCTCACTTGGTTAATCCTCCTCCTACGGTGCCGGCATCCCATACGGGCGCCGGGTTCTAGTCCCAGTTGCTCCTCTTCCAGTCTAGCTCTCTGCTGTGGCCCGGGAAGGCAGTGGAGGATGGCCTAAGAGCTTGGGCCCCTGTACCCGCATGGGAGACCAGGAGGAAGCACCTGGCTCCTGGCTTCAGATCAGCGCAGTGCGCCGGCCGTAGCAGCCATCTGGGGAGTGAACCAACAGAAGGAAGACCTTCTTCTCTCTCTCTCTCTCTCACTAACTGTCAAATTAAAAAAAAAAAAAATTCATGTCTATGTTTATGTATGGCTGTTATCTCATTTAGGTCTATATCTCCACTGAAAGCAAATACATATGATGGATTTAAACAAAATGAAAGAAAACATACAAATACTAAAAGCACTGAATAGCTAACAAGATAATAAGTAATCCCTAGGCCAAAACTGAAGGAAAAGTAGAAAGCTAAACAGTCAAGTAGCACACAAAAGTCATTTTTGTCCCGAGAGCATTTGTCAATACAAGAATATGAGAGTCAACTTTGGTTCATATATCAAAAGGGAATGGATCAGACATCAGATCCCAGAGTCCACTCAATGTAGTAGTCTAAATTAAGATACCTATGCCCTCCACAAAATAAGCTAGGATTCCAAAGAACTACATCCTCATGTGAAGAATGAAGCCATGCATTGAGCCCAAATTCCTGTCTCCTGCTAGCCCAAAAAACCTGAATGTGAAGCAAACACAAATTCTCTCAGGACTTCCATTTAGCCATCAATTTATGCCTACAAACATTTTATCAAAGATGTATGGTGCACAAAGATAGTCAAGTGCACAAAAATACAACACACCTTTGGCAAGAAACTACGAAGACAAATGTCACAAAAATTTCAGATATTAGAATTATCAAACACAGACTATAGACAATTATGCTTATGATGTTTAAATATAAAACAAGCTCATAAATACTTAAAGGAAACAAAATTAGAAAAAAGATCTAATTTAAAAAAGCAGAAATGGAAAATGTTATTTTTAATATTAAAACCCAAAAGAGCGAATTAATAACAGAATAAATACAGCTGAATGTCATGTGGCTTAGAAAACAGATTAGAAGAAATCATCCAAAAAAAAAAAAAAACACACAAAAAGGCAAAAATTGGAAAGTGTGTAATACAAGGGATAGAAGGAAAAAGACTAACATATTTAATTATTATTATTTTAAAAATTCTACTTGAGAGACAGACAGAGGGGAGACAAGGGGAGGCAGTTAGACATATTTTCCATTTACTAGTTCATTTGCCAAATGCCTTTTAAAAAACCAGGAGCTAGAAACTGAATCCAGGTCTCCCACATGAGTGGAACAAACCCCTCAACTGCAGGTGTCTTAACCACGAGGCTACATGTCTGCCCTTCTAACACGTTTAATTAAATTTAGGAATCTAAAAGGGATAGAGGTAATATTTGAGGGGAAAAAATAACGTTTGAGAATTTTCCAGTACTGATATACAGCAACCCTGGGATTCAAAGATCCCAACACATCTCACACAGGATTAATGAAAGGAATTGGGGGCTATGAGTATGGGTGTGGAGGGGAATGAGAATAATACTTTACCTTTAAGGGAAATAATGATAAAGATCTTAGAAAAATAAATGAAAGAACATATAGGTGAATATAAATGAACATTAAATTTAAAATGTTAACAATAATTCTCTGGTGACTTACAGCAAAAAAGAACTAAAATACGGAAAAACAGTGACAAATGAATCAAGTTAAGGATAAGTCAGCTTTGAGATTTTTGTATTATTCTGGAGACAAAAGTATTGATTAACTTTAGAGTTCTACAGGTATGTGTTATGTTTACGGTAACCAGTAAAACTGTAAAACATCAAATCTAATAGCAGTAGAAGAAAATATCCACTTTCTCCTGAATTAAAAACATTTAAAAGGGGAAAAAGCACCAAAACCAGTAAGATAATATTTTGATAATAAATTTTACATTTAGAACAAATGGAACACACTGCTAGAAATCTATAAAGTGGAAACAAAACTGTGCCCCTGTAAGCTGAGTTAAAGGCTCAAAATTCCTTTTTAAAACAAATTCCAGACCTCCATGACTTTACCGATTCAAGTCCTCTTGAAAAAAGAACTAATTTTTATAAGCCTTACATACCAAAACATAGCACAAGATCTAAAAAATCCCATGTCTGTCTTATTAAGGAACAATAGATACAAAATTCCTAAGCAATTATCAAACAAAATTATGTAAAATTAACAATAAATGTAATAGTCACTCGTATATATCATGACCAACTGTTATTTAATGCAATGTAAGTTTAACATTAGAAAATTAACAATTCATTTTCATGACACAGTAAAAATGATCATCTTTACAGATGCTCAAAATAGTGATTGGCGAAAATTAATCATGGAGGTTCAGAACTATTAGCAAGCCAAGAATCAAGAGGAACTTCCTCAGATAAAATACATCTACAAAACACCCATGACAAACATAATACTTACACAATAAAAGTTTTCCCTATGGGCACAAGCCACAACTGGTTCTCAACTACTTAGACTTAACACTGATGAAAATGTGAGCCATCACACTTAGGGATACCAAAGAAAAGAAAGCTGTAAGTGTTGGAAAGGAGGAAACAAAACTCTAAGAAGATATAAGAAGCTTACAAGTTTTCACTCCATCCTAAAAGTAAAAGGCTGTACAAAATGATGAACAAGCAAGTCTCAAACTACCAGAGATGTGAAGTGACAAGGCAAACCATTACTTCCAAAATTGGTCACAATTTACTGGAGCAGAAAACCAAGGAGTAGAAAATTCTGAAGGAACAAGTGTAGGAGCATGGGAATCGCATTGTACTTTAACTGACAAACAGTTGGAGGTTCAGTGTGGACACTATGAGCCTAAGAATCAAAAACTCTAGGGAGGCCCACTCATGGGAGGGGTCCTCAAATTTTCATTAGTTTTTTTTTTTTTTTTAATTTATTTATTTGAAAGGCAGAGTTACAGAGAGGCAGAGGCAGAGAGAGAGAAAGAGAGAGAGAGAAATAAAGTCTTCTATCCACTGATTCACTCCCCAGAAGGCTGCAACAGCTGGAGCTATGCCAGCCCAAAGCAAGGAGCCAGGAACTTCTTCCAGGTCTCCCACACAGGTGCAGGGGCCCAAGGACTTGGGCCATCTTCTACTGCTTTCCCAGGCCATAGCAGAGAGCTAGATCAGAAGTGGAGCAGCCAGGACTTTGAACTGGCATCCATATGGGATGCCAGCACTGCAGACCAGGGCTTTAACCTACTGTTGGCCCTTCATTAGTTTTATCTCAGCACTACCACTAGGTTCTCAACATTTTGAAAATTAACATGACATTCTGTTCTTAACAATGCCTGCTATAAGGGAAGTTTTGCCAGAACCTAATTTGCTGTTTTTATCAGAGCATAACCTACTTGAGGCAAAGAAAATATTCAACTCTGGTTGCCTCTGGCCAACCTGTTCCAACCATGGGAGGTGAAACAAGGGCTGCAGAGTATACAAGCAAGGGCAAAAAGGTCTACCAAAAGACTTAATAATTTTACATCCCTAAAGGCCTCCTTAACAGTGTATCATGTTCACCTTTCAACAAAGTTACAAAGCATACTAAAGGGCGAGAAAAAAAAAAAAAGGTTTGAATAGGTTGAATAAGCATAAGAACCAGAGTCAGATATAGCAGGAATGTTAGAATGACCAGGCCAGGCATCTTTAAAACACTATGACTAATATGCTAAGGGCTCTAATAGAAAAAGTAGGAAACACAAAATAACAGCTTGATAATGTAAACAGAGATATGGAAATTCCAAGAAATAATCTAAAATAAATGCTAGAGATCAACCACACAATAACAGAAATGAAGAACGTCAGATAGACATTAGTAGACCAACCACACCGAAGAAATAATGTCTGAGCTTCAGGATATAACAGCAACTTCCAAAACTGAAAAGCTAAGAGAAAAAGACCAAAAAAAATCAACTAATTAAAAACTAGGGGATAATTATAAAAGGTGTAATATAAACATAATGTGAAGAAAGAAGAGTAGGAAAAGAAGCAAGATTTGAAGCAATGACTAAGAATTTCTCCCAATTTTTCCAGTTTCTGAGGAAAAATTAGATATAATTCTTATCTTGGTTGTATATTCTTCAAGAATGAAGAAGAAACAAAGATTTTTCCAAACCAGCAAAAACTCAGGCAATTTATTGCCTGTAGACTTAGCTTACAAGAAATGTAAAAAGTTCTTTCAAGAGAAAGAAAATAGTAAGCCAGACACTTTGATCTTTGTAAAGGTGAACATTAAAGAAGAAATGAATGAAGGAAAATAAAAGAAACTGTTCTCCTAAATTATCTAAAAGATGATAATTTGTTAAAAATAATAGCAACAATGTATGCTTATGGATGCCTATGTTTAAACAAAGTGAATGACAGCAATGATACAATACAGAAGAAAGTCAGAGGATCTCCAATTAGATTAACAGCTGATTTCTCATGCGAACCCTACAGGCTAGGAGAGAATGGAGAGAAACAATTCAAGTCCTAAAAGAAACTGTCAGCTCAGAATAGTGTACCCAGCAAATTTCTCACTTATAAATAAAGACCTTCCATGAAACACAGACATTGATTTTGTTACCCTTCATCCAGCCTTACAAATAATGCTTAAAGATGTGATATACACAGAAACTGAGAATGATAGTCATCATCATGAAAGAATGTGAAGGCAGAAAATTTAGTAAAAGTACAAAGGAAATCCAAAGCAAACAATAGGGATATTTATCAAAACTTATGGAATGCAACAAAAGCAGTGTTAATAGAAATTTATACCAAATAGCGCCTACCTCAAGAAATTGGAAAGGGATTAAATCAATGAGCTATCAATATATCTCAAGGACCTACAAAAACAACAAACCAAACACAAACTTAGTAGATGGAAATAAATAGTTAAAATTAGACAATCAACAAAATTGAAACAAACAAAAAAAGATACAAAAGACCCGTGAAATGAAGAGCTATTTTTTGAAAAAAATGAACAAAATTGATATATCATTGGTCCAATTAACAAAAAAACAAAGAGAAAGGACCCAAATCAATAAAATCAGAGATGAAAAAAGAGATGTAACAATGGGTTCCACAGAAATAGTAAGAATCATCAGGAATTACTACAAGCAGTAATATGTCGACAATCTGGAAAATCTATTAGCAATGGATGTATTTCCAGACACATACAATCTACCATAATTGTCATGAATAAAAGAGAAAAATTAAACAGAACAATATCCAAAATGGAGACTGAATCAGTAAAAAAGACCCTCCCAATAAAGAAAAGCCCAGCACTGGATGGTTTTACTCCTGAGTTCTGCCAAACTTTGAAGAACTAATTTCAGTTCTTAAGTCAATCAAAACAGTTGAAAGGGGAAGATTCCTCCCAAACTCTTTTTAGGAGATGAGAATCATCTTAATTCCAAAACCAAAGAAACATACAACAACAAAAAAGAGACCTATACCCCTGACGATGCAAAAAAAAAACCTAAACAGACTAATAACCAAATCAGAGACTGAATCAGTAAAAGACCCACCTTATGAAGAAAAGCCCTGGTCCAGATGGCTTCATTGTTTAATTCAAAGAGAACTAATTCTAATTACTCATGCAAATCAATCAAAAAGGACGGAATCCTCCAAACTCCTTCTACGAAACTAAACCAGAAAAGATACTACAGAAAAAAATCCCTGATGGACACAAAAATCCTCAACAAAATATTAGCTAATCGAATCAAACAACACGAACCCAGGAAATCATTCACCAGGACCAAGTGGGATTTATCCCTGGTATGCAGGGATGGTTCAACATTTGCAAATCAATAAGTCACATTGACAAACTGAAGAACAAAAACCATATGATTATCACATATATACAAAGAGAGCATCTGATAAAATAGAACTCCCTTTCATATGAAAACCTTAAACAAATTGGGTTTGGAAGTAACATTCTTCACCACAATGAATGCAATTTATGACAAACCCACAGCCAGTTTCTTATTAAACAGGGAAAGATTGCAGGCATTCCCTTTAAGATCTAGAAGCAGATAAGGATGCCCACTCTCACCACTGCTATTCAATGTAGTCCTGGAAGTATTTGCCAGAGCCATTAGGCAACAAAAAGAAATCAAAGGGATACAAATTGGGAAGGAGGATGTCAAGCTATTCCTATTTGCAGATGACATGATCCTACCTATAGGAGATCCAGCAGATTCCACCAAGAGACTACTGGAACTCGTAAGAGTTTAGTAAAGTGGCAGGATATAAAATTAACACAAAAAATCAATAGCCTCTGTATACACAAACAATGCCATGGCTAAGAACTTTTATGATTAATCCTATTCACAATAACCACAAAAAAGATAAAATACCTTTGAATAAATTTAACCAAGGATATCAAAGATTTCTACAATAAAAATTACAAACAATAAAGAAATATAAGACACATAAAAAATGAAAAAATCTTCCATGCTCATGGATTGGAAGACTCAGTATGATCAAACTGTCCATACAACCGAAAGCATTTTACGATTCAATGTGATACCAATCAAAATATCAAGGACATTCTTATCAGATATAGAAAAAAATGATGCAAAAATTCATATGGAAACACAAGAGACCCCAAATAGCTAAAACAATAATAAACAACAAAAACAAACCTGGAGTTACCACAATACTAGACTCCAATACATATGATAGGGCAGTTACTATCAAAACAGCCTGGTACTGGTACAAATGATACATATGATAGGGCAGTTACAATCAAAACAGCCTGGTACCTGGTACAAAAACAGATAGAGAGACCAATGGAATAGAATAGAAACTCCAGAAATCAATCCATGCATGTACAACCAACTTATCTTTGACAATAGAGCTGAAATCAACCCTTGGAGAAAGGACAATCTCTTCAATAAATGGTGCTGGGAAAACTGGATCTTGGCATGCAGAGGTATGAAACAAGACAGCGACCTTACACCTTACACAAAAATCCACATAAAATGGATCAAAGATCTAAACCTATGACCCGATACCATCAAACTATTAGAGAACATTCGGTAAACTCTGCAAGACATTGGCACAGGCAAAGACTTCTTGGAAATGACCCCAGAAGCACAGGCGATCAAAGCCAAAATTGACAAGTGTGATTACATCAAGCTGAGAAGCTTTTACATTGCAAAAGAAACAAGTAGCAAAGTGAAGAGACAACTGGCAGAATGGGAGAAAATCCAGAATCCATAAAGAGCTCAAGAAATTCAACAACCACAAAACAAATAATCCAGTTAAGAAATGGGCAAAGGAATTGAACAGACATTTTTCATTTATTTTATTTATTTGACAGGTAGAGATATAGAGTTAGAGAAAGAGTGAGACAGAGAAAAAGTTTTGTATCAGCTGGTTAATTCCTCAAATGGCCACAATGGACGGAGCTGGGCCAATCCACTGCCAAAAGCCCAGAGCTGCTTCTGAGTCTCCCACAAGGGTGCAGGAGCCCAAGCACTTGGGCCATCTTCCACTGCTTTCCCATGCCATAAGCAGAGAGTGGATCAGAAAAGGAGCAGCAGGGACGCGAATCAGTGTCCAAACAGGATGCTGGCGCCACAAGCAGAGGCTTAGCCTACTACACGATAGTAGTGAACAGACATTTTTAGAGAGAGGAAATTCGAATGGCCAACAGACAAATGAAAAATGCTCAGGACCACTAGCCTGAAATACTATGAAGTTTCACCTCACCCCAGTTAGAATGGCTCTCATACAGAAATCAATAAACAACAAATGCTGATGAGGATGTGTCAAAGAAAGTACCCTAATCCACTGTTGCTGTGAATGTAAACTGGTACAGCCACTGTGGAAGTCAGTATGGAAATACATCAGAAATTTGAAACAGACCTGCCATAAACCCAGCCTTCCCACTCCTAGGAATTTACACAAATGAAATCAGCATATGAAACAGTGATCTGTACCCCCATGTTTATTGCAGCTCAATCCACAATAGCTAAGATATGGAATCAACCCAGATGTCCCATCAACTGAGGACTGGATAAAGAAATTATAGTATAGATACAATGTGAAGTACTATTCAATTGAAAAAAATGAAATACAACAGAAACAATATAAATGGAAACCATTATACTTAGTGAAATAAGCCAGTCTCAAAAAGACAAATACCGTATGTTTTCTGTGTTCTATGATAACGAATAGAGTACCTAAAAGGTTTAGGGGTCATTGTGGTCATCTGGAGAATGAACCAGTGGATAGAAGATACCACCCCTCTTCCTCCCTTTCTCCCTCCAACTCTCTCTCTAACTCTCTAACTATGTCTTTCAAATAAATAAAAATAAATCTTTACAAAGACAACTGGTTCTGGGAAAATTGGATCCATGCATGTAGAAATATGAAATAAGATACCTACCTTATACCTTATAAAAAAAATCAACTCAAAATGGATCAAGGGTCTGAATCTATGACCTGATACCTGACACTAGAGGAAAATATTGAAGAAACTCTGTGATGGACATTGACATAGACAAAGACTTCTTGGAAAAGACCCCAGAAGCACAGGCAATAAAGAAAAAACAGACAAATGGGATTACATCAAGCTAAGAAGCTTCTGCACTGCAAAGGAAACAACAGTTAAAGAGAGAATCACAAAAATGGGGGAAAACATTTGTAAACTATATAACTGATAAAGGATTAATATCTAGGATATACATAACAGGCTCAAGAAAATCAAGAGCAACAAAACAAATCATCCAGTTAAGGCAAGGGCAAGGAACACAAACAGGCAGTTTTCAAAGGATGAAATACAAATGGCCAACAGACACATGAGAAAATGTTCAGGATTACTAGGCATTATAGAAATGCGATTCAAAACCACAATGAATTTTCACCTCACCTCAGTCAGAATTGCCATCATACCTGGCCAGAGTTGTGGTATAGCAAGTAAAACTGTCACCAGTGATACTGGAATCCCATAAGGGCACCAGTTTGAGTCCTGGCTGCTCCACCTAAGATCCAGCTCCCTATTGATGGGCCTCGGAAAGCAGTGGGCAATATTCCACAACCTTGGGCCTCTACACCCATGTTGGAAACCCAGAAGCAACTCCTGGCTCCCAGCTTCAAGTCACCCAGCCCTGGCAGGTGCAGCCATTTGGGGAGTGAACCAGCCAATGGAAGATCACTCTCTCTCCTTCTGCCTCTCCCTCTCTGTAACTGTGCCTTTCAAGTAAACAAAAAACAAAAAACAAAAACAAAAAAAAAATCTTAAAAAAAAAAAAGAATTGCTATCATCTAAAAATCAAAAAGAATAAATACTGGCAAGGATGTGCAGAAAAAGGTACCAATCCACTGTTGGTGTGAATATGAACTAGTACAACCATCATGGAAGACAGTATGGAGATTCTTCAGACATCTGAAAATAGATCTACCATACAACCTAGTCATCCTACTCCTGGGAATTTTCCCAAGGGAAATGAAATCAGCATATTTGTACCCCCATGTTTAAGGCAGTCCAATTCACAATAGCTAAGATATAGACTCAACCCAGATATCCACCATCTGATGACTAGACAAAGAAATTGTGGTTTATGTATGTATACATGTGTATATATATATATATACACCCACCCACACACATACACACACACACACACACACACATATGGTGTGGAATACTACTCAGCTGTTAAAAAAAGAATGCAATCATCTTTTACAACAAATTGGATGCAACAAGAAACCATTATACTTAGTGAAATAAGCCAGTCCAAAAAAGACAAATACTATATGTTTTCCCTGATCTGTAGTAACTAACAGAGTACCTAAAAATGTAATGCATAGGAGTGAAATTGACAGTCTGAGGTTCAATGATTGTTTACAGCCCTTGCCTTTACAGTTGAGGAACATTTTTTTTTTCTTCTATGTGTTTAACTCTTTACTTAGTGGAGAGTTAATCTTATGAGTATAAAGTATACTGAAAGTAAATCATTATAAAAATTAAGAGAGAGAAGAGATTATGTAGGAGGAGGAAGGATGGAAGCATGGGTAGGAAGGAGGGTAGAGTAGGAAGTATCACTAAGTTCCTAAATCTGTATATATGAAATAGATCTCCCTCTCTCTCTGTAACTCTATCAAATAAATAAATAAAGAACAATGAAATCCTATCTTTTACAACAAAATGGATGTAACTAGAAACCACTATGAATAACAAAATAAGGCAGTCTCAAAAAGACAAATATTAGTTTTCTCTGACATGTGGAAGTTAATATAGAATATAAAAAATGTATAGGAATGAAACGACCATTTTGCAATATGATTGATTGCCTTTTAGTCCTTGTTCATACTCCCGTGAAACTGTGGTCTTCTTACTTTTTACTTGTTAAATATTATGATTAGTGGTGAATCGAGCCAGTGAATACAGAGTGGATTAAAATTACATCTTTATAAAAATTGATGAAGAGAAGGGAGTGATGAGGGAGACTGAGAGGGGAACAGGGCAGTGGGGAAAGTATGGTTCTCTTCTTGGAAATGTACCTACAGAATGCATAAAATCTGTTCTCTTTATATTAATAAAAACATTTTTTAAAATAGAGAAGAGAGAGGATTAGGATTATTTTGTTATTAAAAGGTATTCACACAACCTATGACGAGGTATAGTGTTATCTTAAAATGGACTTGGGCTAGTTCTTAACTCTAAGGGCAACTGATATACTAAAAAAGAAGATAAATGGAATCATATAACAGACTCAATTAAAACCACTAAAGGCATAAAAAGTATAGAAGACAAAAAAAAAAAAGAACAAAGAACACAAGTAACAAATGAAAAGCAGAAATAAATATGTAGCTATCAGCCTAACTATATGAATAATCATTTTAAACATCAAGTCTAACTATACTAGTTAAAAAAAATAACTGTCAAAAGAGATGAAAAAACTCAACTATATGTTATAAATAAGAAACCCACTGCAAATACAAAGATGTGCACAAGTTAAAAGTAAATGAATACAGAAAGACACACTAAGCTAATACAATCAAAAGAAAGCAGGAATGCTACATGAATTTCACAGACAGCAGACTTCAGATAAAGGAAAATTATCAGGGATACACAGGAGTATTACATAATGAAAAAGGGGTCAATACTCCAAAAAGACATGATGCCACTTTTATGTATGCACCTTAACCACAGAGCATCAAAATAATTGGAGCAAAAACTATTATATATGCAAAGAAAAATAGATGAATAGTTAAGACTTTAACATTCTATAATAAGAAATAGATTCAGCAGGCAGAGTGGATTAATAAGGACACAGTGGAACTCAAAAGCACCAAAATCTTCTGTATTTCTACACATAAGCAATAACCACATATACACACAAAATCAACTGAGATATATCAATGATTTTCCCAAATTGACTTGTAAAGCTAAAGTAATCTCAACCAAAAGCCTAATATTATTTTTTAATGGAACATTTAGTAGGTTGTTTAAAATTTACCTGGGAATGCAGAGAGCCAATAAGGCAGCAAATCTGAGATAACTGATATTCTGATAAAATTGTATATAGTAACCCTTGTCTAGCATCATACACAGAAAACCAATTACATGTTGATTTAAGATCTAAAAATTACACAAAATAAACATTTGAGAGAAAATACAGGAGGATATAGTTATCCATAAATTTGAAGTAAAAATTCAGTTTAAATAATAAAGAGCACCACCGTAAAAGAAAAAACATCCACAGATTTGATTATATTAAAATTAAGAGCTTCATCTCTTATTTAAAAGACTTCATATGAAAGAGAGTAAAAAGATAAATCTCACAATGAAATAAGACACCTGTAACATATTCAATCAACAAGCACAGGATCCAAATCTTTTTTAAACAGATCTGTAAACCAGTAAGTAAAATACAAACAGGAAAAAAGTATAGGAAAAATTTTCAAAGGCTTAGTAAAGCCAAATGATCAAAAGTTTAATAATAAAGATGCTTAACTTCTTTAATAAGTAAATTCAAATTATATCTTTAACAAAGTTAACAAGCATTTTAAAACTTGACAGTCTGGAGTATAAGCAAGAATATAGAGCAATAGCAACTCTCATAGTCTGGGTAGAAGCAAACATTGATAGGATCATTTTAGAAAAGTTTGCCATTATGTCTTAACTTTGGATAAGCACATGCTATGCCCCAGCAACTTCAAATAGAGGTAATATTCCTAGAGATACTCCCAGAAGAGTGGTTCAGATGCAAGCAAAGAAATGTTTGCAATTACTTCGGAGACAACAAACAGCAAGAGTGCCATTCATGTGCTACTTTTACACCAGGATATCATTTACATGAAAGTTAATTTTCTAATTACATAGGAATGTTTTTGTATTTCTCTTACATTACAAAAAAAAAAAAATGTTTCAAAACCAAAACAATTTTATTCCATTTGGTTGGTCAACAAAAGAAAGAGCTGAAAATCATCAAGGCACAAATTGAGGAGACAGAAAGGACACAAAGAGAAGACTTAATGCTACTACCTGGATCATATAAATCCACACAATGTCAAATGTTTATTAGACAACGAATTACATAATCTGCCAATTCCATATAAATACATATCAATTTTATACAAGGCACTAAGCTTAATAATAAAAATGATACATTACAACTGATGCCACAGAAATAAAAAAGAATTACAAGAATAATTATGCCCCAACAAATTTGATAAATTCCTAGAAAAATGGATGAATACCTAAAAACATATAACCTATCTAACTGAATTCTGAAGAAACAGAAAATCTGAACAGACTAATAACATGGAGACTGAATCAGTAATTGAAAATTTCTTAACAAAGAGAAACCCTGTATCAGATGGCGTAATCAGAGAATTCTAATGAACATTTAAGAAGTAACAAAACTTCTCCTAAAATTTTTATAAACAAACTGCAGAGAAGGAACACTTCCAATCTCATCTTACAAGGTCAGCATTATCCTGGTATAAAAGGCAAAGGTAGTGCCAGAGAAACTATAGACCAATATCCATTATGAACACACAAAATCTTCAACAAAATATGAGTAAACCAAATTCAACATCACAGCATGTTAAAAGGACTATACACCATGACCAAATAGGATTTATTCTTGGAATACAAAAATGGTTCAACATATGAAAATAAATCAATACATCACATTAACAGAATGAAGGACAAAACTACATGATTACCTCAATTGATAATAGAAAAGGTCTTTGACAAGATTCAACATCTTTACATGATGAGTAAAAAAATCAATTAGTAATAAAGTGAAACTACTTCAACATAATAAAGACCATTTTTGGGGGCCAGTGCTATGGCATAGATGGTAAAGCCACAGCCTGCCGTGCTGGCATCCCGGTGCCAGTTTAAGACATGGCTGCTCCAATTCCAATCCAGCTCTCTGCTATGGCCTGAGAAAGCAGTAGAAGATGGCCCAAGTGCTCAGCCCCCTGCACCCAGGTAGGAGACCTGGAAGAAGTTCCTGTCTCCTGGCTTCAGATCGGCCCAGCTCTGGCCATAGAGGCCATTTAGGGAATGAACCAGGAGGTGGAAGACCTCTTTCTCTCTGTCTGCCTCTGTGTAACTATGCCTTTCAAATAAATAAATAAATCTTTTTTTTTTAACTTTTATTTAATGAATATAGATTTCCAAAGTACAGCTTATGGATTACATTGGCTTCCCCACCCCACCCCACCACCCCAGTGATTTCCCTCTCACCCGCAACCCTCCCCTTTCCCGCTCTCTCTCCCCTTCCATTCATACCAAGATTCATTTTCAATTTTCTATATATACAGAAGATCAGTTTAGTATACATTAAGTAAAGATTTCAACAGTTTGCACCCACATTTTCAGAAACACAAAGTGAAATATACTGTTTGAGTACTCGTTATAGCATTAGATCTCAATGTACAGCACATTAAGGACAGAGATCCTACATGAGGAGTAAGTGCACAGTGACTCCTGTTGTTGACTTTACCAATTGACACTCCTGTTTATGGCATCAGTAATCTCCCTATGCTCCAGTCATGAGTTTCCAAGGCTATGGAAGCCTTTTGAGTTCTCCGACTCTTATCTTATTTAGACAAGGTCATAGTCAAAGTGGAAGTTCTCTCCTCCCTTCAGAGAAAGGTACCTCCTTCTTTGAAGACCTGTTCTTTCCACTGGGATCTCACTCACAGAGATCTTTTTGCCAGAGTGTCTTGGCTTTCCATGCCTGAAATACTCTCATGGGCTTTTCAGCCAGATCCGAATGCCTTTAGGGCTGATTCTGAGGCCAGAGTGCTGTTTAGGACATCTGCCATTCTATGAGTCTGCTGTGTATCTCGCTTCCCATGTTGGATAGCTCTCCCCCTTATTTATTCTATCGGTTAGTATTAGCAGGTACTAGACTTGTTTATGTGCTCCCTTTGGTTCTTAGTCCTTTCATTATGATCAATTGTGAACTGAAATTGATCACTTGGACTAGTGAGATGGCATTGGTACATGCCACCTTGATGGGATTGAATTGGAATCCCCTGGTATGTTTCTAACTCTACCATTTGGGGCAAGTCAGCTTGAGCATCTCTTGTACATCTCTTCCCGCTCTTATTCCCACTCTTATATTTAACAGGGATCACATTTCAGTTAAATTTTAACACTTAAGAATAACTGTGTATTAATTACAGAATTAAACCAGTAGTATTAAGTAGAACAGACAAAAAAAATACTAAGAGGGATAATGTATTAAGTTTTTCATTAACAGTCAGGGCTATGCTGATCAAGTCACCTTTACTCATAGTGTCCACTTCACTTCAACAGGTTTCCTTTTTGGTGTTCAGTCAGTTGTCACCGATCAGGGAGAACATATGATATCTGACCCTTTGGGACTGGCTTATTTCACTCAGCATGATGTGTTCCAGATTCCTCCATTTTGTTGCAAATGACTGGATTTCATTGTTTTTGACTGCGGTATAGTATTCTAAAGAGTACATATCCCATAATTTCTTTATCCAGTCTACCGTTGATGGGCATTTAGGTTGGTTCCAGGTCTTGGATATTGTAAATAGAGCTGCAATAAACATTAGGGTGCAGACCGCTTTTTTGTTTGCCAATTTAAATTCCTTTGGGTAAATTCCAAGGAGTGGGATGGCTGGGTCGAACGGTAGGGTTATATTCAGGTTTCTGAGGAATCTCCAGACTGACTTCCATAGTGGCTTGACCAATTTGCATTCCCACCAACAGTGGGTTAGTGTCCCTTTTTCCCCACATCCTCGCCAGCATCTGTTGTTGGTAGATTTCTGTATGTGAGCCATTCTAACCGGGGTGAGGTGAAACCTCATTGTGGTTTTGATTTGCATTTCCCTGATTGCTAGTGACCTTGAACATTTTTTCATGTGCCTGTTGGCCATTTGGATTTCCTCTTTTGAAAAATGTCTATTGAGGTCCTTGGCCCATCTCATAAGTGGGTTGTTTGTTTTGTTTTTGTGGAGTTTCTTGATCTCTTTGTAGATTCTGGTTATTAACCCTTTATCTGTTGCAGAGTTTGCAAATATTTTTTCCCATTCTGTCAGTTGTCTCTTCATTTTCCTAACTGTTTCTTTTGCAGTACAGAAACTTCCCAATTTGATGCAATCCCAATAGTTGATTTTGGCTTTGACTGCCTGTGCCTCCCGGGTCATTTCCAGAAACTCTTTGCCTGTGCCAATATCTTGAAGGGTTACTCCAATGTTCTCTAATAACTTCATGGTGTCTCGTAGATTTAGTCTTTAATCCATGGTGAGTGGATTTTTGTGTAAGGCTTAAGGTAGGGGTCTTGCTTCATGCTTCTGCACATGGAAATCCAGTTTTCCCAGGACCATTTATTGAACAGACTGTCCTTGCTCCAGGAATTGGTTTTAGATCCTTGATCAAATATAAGTTGGCTGTAGATGTTTGGGTTGATATCTGGTGTTTCAATTCTGTTCCATTGGTCTATCCATCTGTTTCTGTACCAGTACCATGCTGTTTTGATTACAACTGCCCTGCATATGTCCTGAAATCTGGTATTGTGATGCCTCCGGCTTTGTTTTTGTTGTACAAGATTGCTTTAGCTATTCGAGGTCTCTTGTGCCTCCATATGAATTTCAGCATCATTATTTTCTAGATCTGAGAAGAATGTCTTTGGTATCTTGATGGAGATTGCATTGAATCTATAAATTGCTTTTGGGAGAATGGACATTTTGATGATGTTGATTCTTCCAATCCATGAGCATGGCAGATTTTTATGATTTTTGGTATCCTCTTCTATTTCTTTCTTTAAGATTTTGTAATTCTCATCGTAGAGATCTTCAACGTCCTTGGTTAAGTTTATTCCAAGGTATTTGATTGTTTTTGTAGCTATTGTGAATGGGATTGATCTTAGCAGTTCTTTCTCAGCCATGGCATTGCTTGTGTATACAAAGGCTGTTGATTTTTGTGCATTGATTTTATATCCTGCCACTTTGCCAAATCCTCTATGAGTTCCAATAGTCTCTTAGTAGAGTTCTTTGGATCCTCTAAGTAAAGAATCATATCGTCTGCAAAGAGGGATAGTTTGACTTCTTCCTTCTCAATCTGTATTCCTTTAATTTCTTTTTCTTGTCTGATGGCTCTGACTAAAACTTCCAGAACTATGTTAAATAGCAGTGGTGAGAGTGGGCATCCCTGTCTGGTACCAGATCTCAGCGGAAATGCTTCCAACTTTTCCCCATTCAATAGGATGCTTGTCGTGGGTTTTTCATAAATTGTTTTGATGATATTGAAGAATGTTCCTTCTATACCCAATTTGCTTAGAGTTTTCATCATGAAAGGGTGTTGAATTTTATCAAATGCTTTCTCTGCATCTGTTGAGATAAGCATATGGTTTTTCTTCTGCAGTCTGTTAATGTGGTGAATCACATTGATTGATTTGCGAATGTTGAACCATCCCTGCATATGAGGGATGAATCCCACTTGGTCTGGGTGGATGAATTTTCTGATGTGTTGTTGTATTCTATTGGCCAGAATTTTATTGAGGATTTTTGCGTCTATGTTCACCAGGGATATTGTTCTATAATTTTCTTTCAGTGCTGCATCTTTCTCTGGCTTAGGGATTAAGTTGATGCTGGCTTCATAGAAAGAATTTGGGAGGATTCCATCTTTTTCGATTGTTCTGAATAGTTTGAGAAGAAATGGAATTAGTTCTTCTTTAAATGTCTGTTAGAATTCAGTAGTGAATCCATCTGGTCCTGGGCTTTTCTTTGTGGGGAGGGCCTTTATTACTGTTTCAATTTCTGTTTCAGTTATGGGTCTGTTTAGGTTTTCTATGTCTTCATGGTTCAATTTTGGTAGATTGCATGTGTCCAGGAATCTATCCATTTCTGATAGATTTTCCTGTTTGCTGGCATACAGGTCCTTGTAATAATTTCTGATGATTTTTTATTTCTGTGGTGTCTGTTGTTACGTTTCCTTTTTCATCTCTGATTTTATTGATTTGGGTCTTTTCTTTTTTTAGTTAGTTGGGCCAATGGGGTGTCAATTTTGTTTATTTTTTCAAAAAACCAGCTTCTCGCTTGGCTGATTTTTTGTAATTTTTTTTGGATTCAATCCTGTTAATTTCTTCTCTGGTTTTAAATATTTCTCTTCTCCTACTAGATTTGGGTCTGGTTTGCTGCAGTTTTTCTAGGTCCTTGAGATGTGCTGAAAGCTCATTTATTTGGTACCTTTCCAATTTCTTGATATAGGCACCTATTGCTATAAACTTGCCTCTCAATACTGCTTTTGCCATATCCCATAAGTTTTGATATGTTGTGTTGTTATCCTCATTTACTTCAAGAAAGTTTCTGATTTCTCTTTTGATTTCTTGAATGACCCAGTGTTCATTCAGGAGCATGTTGTTCAGTCTCCATGTGATTGCATACTTTCTAGGGTTTCCTGAGTTGCTAATTTCCAGCTTCATTCCGCTGTGGTCTGAGAAGCTGCATGGTATGATTCTAATTCTTTTAAATTTGCTGAGACTTGCTTTATGGCCTAGTATGTGATCAATCCTAGAGAAGGTTCCATGCACTGCTGAGAAGAATGTAAAGTCTTTAGATGTAGGATTGAAAGTTCTGTAGATATCTGTTAGATCCATTTGGGCAATAGTGTCAATTAAATCTGCTGTTTCCTTGTTGGTCTTCTGTCCGGATGATCTGTCTATTTCTGAGAGTGGAGTATTGAAGTCCCCCACTACTATTGTATTGGAATCTAAGTCTCCCTTTAAGTCCCTTAACATATCTTTTAAACAGACCAGTGCCCTGTAATTAGGTGCATATACATTTATAATAGTTACATCTTCCTGTTGAATTGAACCCTTAATCATTATATAGTGCCCCTCTTTGTCTCTCTTAACAGTTTTTGTATTAAAGTTTATTTTGTCTGATATTAATATGGCTACACCTGCTTTTTTTTGGTTTCTGTTGGCATGGAATATCTTTTTCCAACCTTTCACTTTCAGTCTGCATGCATCTTTGTTAGAGAGATGTGTTTCTTGTAGGCAACAAATAGTTGGGTGTTGTTCCTTAAGCCAGTCAGCCAATCGGTGTCTTTTAACTGAAGAGATAAGACCATTAATGTTTAATGTGACTATTGATATGTAGTGACTTTGCCCTGCCATTTTCCCGGAGATATTTTCTAGTATATGCTTTGAGCTTCCCATGCTCTTTTACTGGTAGGTTTTCTTCCTTTACCTTCTTTCATATTGATGGCTGTGTTTCTGTGTTTCTGAGTGTAGCACATCTTTAAGTATCTTTTGCAGGGCCGGACGAGTGGCCGCAAAGTCTTTCAATTTCTGTTTGCTATGAAAGGTCTTTATTTCACCTTCATTCACAAATGAGAGCTTAGCAGGATATAATATTCTGGGCTGGCAATTTTTCTCTCTTAGCACCTGTGCTATGTCTCGCCATTCCCTCCTAGCCTGTAGTGTTTCTGATGAGAAGTCTGCTGTGAGTCTCATTGGAGATCCTCTGAGAGTAATCTGACCTTTCTCTCTTGCACATTTTAGGATCTTTTCTTTGTGTTTCACTGTGGTGAGTTTAATTACCACGTGTCGTGGTGAGGATCTCTTTTGGTCATGTTTATTGGGGGGTTCTATGAGCTTCCTGTACTAGGATGTCTCTGTCCTTCTCCAAACCTGGAAAGTTCTCTGCTAGTTTCACACTAAAAAGGCCTTCTAATCCTTTCTCTCTCTCCATGCATTCAGGAACTCCTAGAACCCGAATGTTGGTTTTTTTTAATAGTATCCTGTAGATTCCCAACAGTATTTTTAGATTTCTAATTTCCTCTTCTTTTCTTTGGTTTGACTGTATGTTTTTCTGTGCTCTGTCTTCTAAGTCCAATATTCTCTCTTCTGTTTAACTGACTCTGTTTTTTAGACTTTCTAATGTGTTTGTCATTTGATCTATTGAGCTCTTCAATTCCTTTTGATTTCTCTTCACTATCACACTTTCCTGTTCTACTAGTTTCTGCGTTTCATCTTCCTTAAAATTTCATTTTCATGAGAGAGATTTTCAATCCTGTCCAATAAGGATTTCTATAGTTCAAGGATTTGCTTTTGAAAACTTCTAAATGTTCTTATCATAAATTTTTTGAAATCCGTATCTTGCATTTCTTCTATCTCATCATCTTCATAATCTTGACTTCAGGTGTTTTGTTTATTTGGAGGTGTCATAGTGTCATCGTTGATCTTGTTCCCTCGATTTTTGTGTTTGTTGCTTGGCATAGTTAATTCTTCTTCCCTCACTGTGTGTTTTTTTTAATTTTTAATTTTTTTTATTTTATACTATGTCTGTGTTAAGTGGACTGCCTGCTGTTGGAAGAGCCTTGGAGGCTTGAGATGGGTGTGGCCTGAGAGCTCTGCTTGGTTCTTCCGGGTTACGGGTGTGCAAAGGTGACACCCTTGGGTTATGCATGGTAAATCTCTATTTATTTATTTATTTATTTATTCAGGAGGTAAGTAATATCGCACGGCTGAGTTTAGCTTCAGATCTCTGGCTTCTACCCAAAGAGTCTGTGCCGGTTTAGTTTCTGCTGCAGACTCCCACTGGGTTAGGCTACTGAATTGTAGCCTTAGCTCTCCCCTTTGTTATGTATATCCCGAGTGGGGCCTGCTCTTTGTCTTTTGCTGGCTTTTGCAAGGTTGGCGGAGAGAGAGAAACTTGTTTGTACCAGTACCCCCCAACACCTTTTTTTTTCTTTTTTTTTTTTCCTTCTCTCCTGTAGTCAGTCTGGTGAACTTTCCCGCCTCAAAGCCCGCTTCCCTCTAGATTCTGTCTGCCGATTCCCCGTCAATATCTCCGGTTACTGAGCTCACCTCCCCTTCCAGCGCCGATGTGTGGACTCGGAGCCCTAGGCGTCCCTGCTCTCCCCGCTGGTCGTCTGTGTCACATCCACTCCCCTTCCCGCACTGACGCGCAGACCCTGCGGCTCCCGCGGCTTGGCTTCTGCGCGGTGGGCAACCTTGCTCTCCCAGTAGGTCCTCCGAGTCACAGCCACTAGATCCAGAAGAGTTTCCTCTGCAATTTTTTCCTGATCCTTTTTCTGAGGCTACCGTAACTCCACTTTTATTAAACTAAATTTTCCCAGACTATTGGTGCGTGGCCTCACTATTCCACCATCTTGGCTCCGCCCCCATAAATAAATCTTTAAAAAAAAAACCACAACGACCATTTTTGAAAAGCCCATAGCTAACATCATGCTCAGCAGTGAAGATGCAAAGGTTTTCCTCAAGATCAAGAACACACCAGGGATGCCTGTCCTCCCATGACACTTCTATTCAACAAAGCATTAGAAGTCCTTGTCAAATAAATTAGGAAAGAAAAAGAAGTAAAAAGTGTATAATTGGAAATCCTGTCCCCTTAACATAACTGGAATGAACCTTATAGACACTATGCTAAGTACACTAACCACAGAAAAATAAATATTGTATCATTAGATTTACATGCAGTATCTAAAGCCGTTACATTTACAGAACAGAAAACAGAAGAGTGATTACCATGGACTAAAGGAGGGGAGAAGGGGAATTGTTTAATGGGCATATGGTTTCAGATTTGCCATATAAAAATGTTCTGGAGATTTATCTATTTTAAAACAATGTGAAAAACTAAATATTAATGATCTACACATTTACAAATGGTTAAGATGATAATTTTATGTTATGACCTTTTTTACTGTAATGTTAAAGAAAGAAATGAAGACACTCTGTTTTCACTTAGGAGCTTGAAACTCTAAATAGAGCAAGTATAAGAAGGATAAAATTATAGAAGATTTAATTTAAACAGAAAAAACAAGTTTAACTAATGGACAGAATCAGGTTTAAAGTCAATCTCCTACTGGGAAGCGAGATACACAGCAGACTCATAGAATGGCAGATGTCCTAAACAGCACTCTGGCCTCAGAATCAGCCCTTAAGGCATGCGGATCCGGCTGAAAAGCCCATGAGAGTATTTCAGGCATGGAAAGCCAAGACACTCTGGCAAAAAAAAAAAGACCTAAATGGAAGACCTCCGCGAGTGAGATCCCAATGGAAAGAACAGGTCTTCAAAGAAGGAGGTACCTTTCTCTGAAGGGAGGAGAGAACTTCCACTCTGACTACAACCTTGCCTAAATATGATCAGAGTCGGTGAACTCAAAAGGCTTCCATAGCCTTGGAAACTCATGACAAGGGCCTAGGGTGATTACTGATGCCATAAACAGGAGTGTCAATTTGTAAAGTCAACAACAGGAGTCACTGTGCACTTACTCCTCATGTAGAATCTCTGTCCTTAATGTGCTATACATTGTGATTTAATGCTATAACTAGTACTCATAGTATTTTTCACTTTGTGTTTCTATGTGGGTGCAAACTGTTGAAATCTTTACTTAATACATGCTAAACTGATCTTCTGTATATAAAGAGAATTGAAAATGAATCGATGTGAATGGAAGGGGAGAGGGAGCGGGAAAGGGGAGGGTTGCGGGTGGGAGGGAAGCCATTGTAACCCATAAGCTGTGTTTTGGAAATTTATATTCATTAAATAAAAGTTCAAAAATAAATAAATAAATAAACCAAGATAACACATCTTTTTAAAACAGAAATAATTCTATTACTAGGTGCAAAGGCTACTCTATTTGGCCTTAAGGAGTCTGATAGAGAAGAGAAACAACAAAGAATCATAATTTCACTTAATATACGATAAAACCAAAAATTTCAAGAAGGTAAAATATTTGTTAACTGCATGAATAGAGATCAAATAAGGAATGCATATATGCTTACCAGAATGGCTAATAGGTCAAAACTACTAAATGTTAACTAGGATGTGAAACAAGTAGAACTCTCACACACATGATAGGAGAAAAATTCATGACTTCCTGGAAAACTATGTGGCAGCATTCATTAAAGCTAACACACATATATGTTGTGATCTCAATATTATTGCCAGGTGTATACCCAACTAAAATTCATATATATGCTCACCCAAATACAGTAATATAGTAATAGGGTCAAAATAAAAATAATCTAAGTGTAAATGAATAATATTTGGTATATCTGTAAAATGGATTACTATATAGGAATGAGAATAAAGAAACAATAACACTCAATGACATGGTGAATCTCATAATACTTTGAAGTCAGAATACTGACCCATGTGTTGGATAATGTTCTTCTCCATTTCAGCTTTGTTTATATATGTGTGTGATCAGTTTGTGAAAATTCCTGAAGCTTTACATATGATAATTACATTTTCTTATATGTAGTATTTCAACTAAAATTTGTTATAAAAGTCTATCAACCATGAAAAGAAAAAAAGCAGGAAAGAAGAAGAGATTCATCATCCCTAAGAAAAACAAACATGTCTGGGTTAAGTCTGGAAAGCTTTAAGGTAACAACAAACCAGTGAAGTGCAAGAATGATCACTTGAATGATTTAATCCCCAGAAGCATGCTGCTCAGTTACAAAATTCTAAAGAACAGAACAACAGCAAATAATTAACAAAACACTCCTAATTAAAACACATATTTCATTTGGCTACTTTAATATTGCTATGAAGACAAACTTCTAGGTCTCTTAATAAGCACTAATTTTAAGAATATTGAAACAGGAAAATAGTCACTCAGTTTACACTCAATTTAAATGCTAGGTATTGAGCATTAGACAATGAAACCTCATCAGAGTTTGAGGCTATAAAAGACAAAGACCAGATTTTTACTCAGAAGGTGCCTCACAATCCTGCACTAGAGACAAAAGAGATCCTACCTGTACAAGAAGAGGCAGATAAGCACAGGGTGCTATGGGAGCACATTCGGGTTTTCCATACCTGTTGAACTTTCTCAAACATCCCTTTCTAAAAAGAAATACTTCTAAACAGGAACATGTGCAGATAAAGCTACTAACTGCTAATTAAATGAACTAATGAACCCTTACCACCTTCTGGGCTTTTTGAAACACAGATGTGAAAGTGATAAACTGATTCTGACAGCACAAACATAAAGGTTACTCGTATCCATTTTTTACTCCAGATAGTCATCAACACAACCTTGACATTATACTTCTGCCAGAAGTAAGCTAGTTTCATGTTTATACACACACACACCCACACCCACATACTTATATAAAAGAAAAAACTACCTTCTTTGCCAGTTAACTGTAGAGACTTGGATCTGATGAGTGGGAATGAAGTTCTTCTTTTCAAACTCATATCATCATAGGAAGAAAAACACCTAATATATCAAGAAAAATTAGTATTTGGCAGAATTAGTAAACTATATATAATTTACTCTTTAGTTAAGGCTAAGTGGAGGGAGGCTACTAAGATCTATGAAAACCACATCAGATTAACTATAAATTAACACTTGAGTTACAAAAAATGTTTTAAAAATTTGTCTAAAAGGTACTACGTTAATAGCTACTCTATTTCTAATTTCACATTTCAGCATATTTCTCACCCAAAACATTTCAAAGGGTTTTATACACCTACTACTAGCATTTTCTTTGTTATAGGATTATTTCACTATTTGCAATAGCTTTTAACATTTTGATTTCAAAATAACCATACAAACAAAGGAATTATATAAGTGTCCCTTTATTTGCTCAAACTTGTCAAAGATATACAAAGTATAGTAGAAAAAATCATAAAACATAATGCTGATATTACCTTTTAGGGCTTGGATACTGATTACTTTTAGGAAGTTTTGAAATATAATCGCCGTCAAATTGTGAAGTGTTTCGACAACGCTGCATACAAAGCATCAGTCCCAAGACAACACAGAGAACCAAAGATATGACAAGATAGCTCTGTCGATCTGAAACCTGAGAACAGTTAAATAATAAATTCTACTAAGAAAAATATAGGTATCTTAACCAAAAGGAAAATCATTTTAAACATTTTTCAGTAAGCTTCAAAACCATATATGCCTATTAACATGCTCTATGAAAATAAACTATTGAAGTAATGTTTTTCTTTTTCCTCTAATTCTCTGAAAACATTTAAACCTATGGAAAAATTTAAAATAGCAGAATGGAAACATCTGTGACATACATTGACATTAACCATTTGTTAACAATTTGTCACATTTGCATTACCTCTTCCCCAGGGGCAAAAATAAACTGTGCATTCTTCCAGTCTTTCCCTTCTTATAAAACTGAACCACAATCAACATTAATTAAACAAAAGATCTGGAGATATTTTTAATGCTTTATCCCCACACACCCAAACTTTCTTCAAGTCTTACTCTTTCCACCTCTTAAATATCTCCTGTATCCAACAACCTTACATTATTTTTCACTTAGAAAATCCTATTCCAGGATCCTCTCACTGAGGTTACTGCAATAACCTAAATGGTTTCCTCCCTGCTTTTGTTCTTGCTAGTCCCCCATCATGCAACTCTCCACAAAGCAACAAGAGGAAACTTCAGTTTAAGTATTATTGAGGTGATGCATATCATTTCACTATTTTCTAATGATCTGCAATAATTAGAATAAAATTCCAGGGCCAACGCCACGGCTCGCTTGGTTAATCCACCGCCTGCGGCGCCGGCATCCCATATGGGCACCCGGTTCTAGTCTTGGTTGCTCCTCTTCCAGTCCAGATCTCTGCTGTGACCTGGGAAGGCAGTGGAGAATGGCCCAAGTGCTAGGGCCCCTACATCTGCATGGGAGACCAGGAGGAAGCACCTGGCTCATGGCTTCGGATCAGTGCAACGCCAGCTGTGGCAGCCACTTGGGGAATGAACCATCGGAAAGGAAGACCTTTCTCTCTGTCTCTCTCTCTCTCACTGTCTATAACTCTACCTGTCAAATAAATAAATAAATAAATAAGAATAAAATTCAAACCCTACATTGCCCACAAAGCCTTATCTGAGTAGGCCCTTCCAATATCATCAACCCTCCAGGCCCATAAGTTTTCTTTCTGTCCTCAAATATATCACAGTTTCTAATCTTGGGTCCTCTGCTTTAGTTCTGCTAGTAATAGGTTTGTTCCCATCACAGGTAGCGTGGGTGATAACTCCAGTTGAGCACTCAGTTCTAATGCCACCTTCTCAAATATCACCACCACCCTAAATGCAATATTTCATTGTCTTCACAGCACTGTAACTAGGAAAGGTTGTCATGCGTTTATTTATTTATCATATGTATTCATTCCATTCCTCCCCAGAATGAAAACTCTGTAAGGCCAAAGACTCTTCACTATTGATCCTCCAACCTAGGACTGTATGAGTTTATGGCTTACATATTGGTTACTAAATAAATACTTGTTGAATTACTTTAATTTTTGCAGCTTGGCAACTTTATAAGACTTTACAACTGAAAATAAGAATTTTTTGTTAGTAGCAATGTTTGAAAAAGGCCTGCCAGAACAGCCTTATGGCTGTTTATAGGTAAGATATAAATTATAAAATGCTATATTTTAGTATCCTCAAAAGTTTTCTATAAATGATAATTTTGTTTGGTTAAAGGTTTTAGGTCCCAGCTACATTGTAATAAGCCTGTTATATGACATCCTCCACATGTGCACTGTGTCTTACAATACCAGTAGTAACAATTACCTCCCGCTTTAACTCTGCTACTGTTACTGATAAGTTTGAAACAAGCTGTGTCATGTTGGTCAGCTGTGCTTGTAGCAACTGGATGGCTTCAGTTTGCCGTTGATCCTACAATAAAGGATTAAGAATTATTTTCCTTTGTATTTTACCTGTACAGTAACTATATTATCAATTCAAGTAAAATAATCTGGAAAAATCATATAGTTCTTTCCTCCCAAAAGCAAAAAACGTAATAGGAAGTGCTTCATGAATAAATATATAAATTTTGGCCAGGTAAAAAGCAAATAAAATATTTCAAGTTCTCGGTTCAACAATCTCTTAAAACTTTACTCTAAATCTAAGCTTTTAGATTAAAAAAAGATGGGGATGGCGTTGTAGAGTAATTAGTTAAGCTGTCATCCCTGACAAAGGCATCCCACACTGGCGCTGGTTTGAGCCTGGCTGCCTCATTTGATCTAGCTTCCTGCCAACGCACCTGGGAAAAGTAGCAGAGGATGGCCAAAGTCCTTGGGACCCTGCACCCACATGGGAGACCAGGATGAAGCTCCTGTCTCCTGACTATGGCTTGGCCCTGCCCCGGCCATTGTGGCCATTATGAGAGTGAACGAGCATATGGAAGATCTTTCTCTCTTTCTGTAACTCTTTCAAGTTAATAAAATAGATCTTTCTAAAAAAAAAAAAAAGTTTTAAGTTTCAGCTATTTACATGTGTATTTGGGAGGGGAAAATATAGAAAAGTGTATCAAAAGGTTTCACTTACTTCTCTGTGATCCACTATAGTACTTTCTATCCTACTTCATCATTTTAAAGTGCTAAATTCAACTCATTAAGTTCTTTGTTTTGAAATCTGATTCACGGGACCAGCGCTGTGGTGGAGTGGCTAAAGCCAGTGCCTGCAGTGCCGGCACCCCATATGGGCTCCAGTTAATAGTCATGGATGCTCCACTTCCGATCCACCTCTCAGCTATGGCCCAAGTCCTTGGGCCCCTGCACCCACATGGTAGACAGACCCAGAAGAAGCTCCTGGCTTCAGATCAGATCAGCTCAGCTCCAGCTGTTGCAGCCAATTAGGGAGTAAACCAGAGGATGGAAGACCTCTCTCTCTCTGCCTCTCCTTCCCTGACTTCCAAATAAATAAATAAATAAATCTTTTTAAAAAAAGAAATCTGATTCACATTTGACATGGATGAATTTAAGAATTATAAACACTTAAAAGACAAGCTGTAAATTTAATAAATTGCTATTAATGCTTCTAATCAAGATTTACTTCCATGTTGTTAATGATACAAAAAATACTAAAAATTATTTATGCAAGTCTTTGAGAAACCAGAATTAGAATGTAACATATAAAGCAAAGAAAAATACAGAGGAGGGGAAACCACTATATTACAATTAATGAAGATCTATGGTCATGGGTCAGAAGACTTACTATTGTTAAGATGTCAATTCTCTAATCTGTAAATTTCACACCATACCTACCAAGATTCAAACAGGCTGATTCTGTAGAAACTTACAACATGATTCTAGACTCCTGAAGAAATGCAAAAAGCTAGAATAGCCAAAAAAAATCTTAATAAGGACTTAACACTACCTGACTTTAAGAGCTTCTATAAAGCTACAGCAATCAAAACACTGTAGTATTAGCTTTATGAAAAGGGACAAATATGTCAACAGAATAGAATGGAAACAAAGACCAGAAATAGAACTCATATATCTAAGATCAAGTGATTTTTTAATGAATAGTACCATCCCTCCCCTAAAAGAACTTTGATTCATACTTTGCAACTTATAAAAATTAACTAAACATGGGCCGTTAAAAAACTAAAACTACAAAACTTCTAGAAGGAAATATAGAAAAATCTTTGTAACTCTGCATTAGGCAAAGATTTCATATAGCAATGATAAACTGATAAACTGGGCTTCCACAAATCGAAAGCTTCTGCTCTTCAAAGTACACTGTAAAGTGAACGAGAAAACCAATACTGGACTTAGGAAAAATGCTTCAAAGCATATATGACAAGGAACTTGTATTCAAAGCATGTAAAGAAATCCCAAACTGCAGTAATATAAAAACAAGGGAGAAACTACAATTACAATGTTCAGTGAATATACAGTATGATGTAACTAACTAAACTCTTCATCTGAGGTCTCCACACCTTACTATCCCCTAGACCCAAATAACCTTTTAGAAAACCTAAGTATAAAAAGTCTTCAGGGTGATAACACTTAAGAGTACAATACTGAAATCATTCCCTTAAAATCAACCAGACAGGAAAATTAACATAATCACCAGTCCTAATGCATCAGTATATTGCTCCAGCGAAGAGATAAGAAAAAATAAAATTAAATAAAAAGGTATAAACATCAGACTCCTAGAATGACATAATACTCTGACCTTAGAATCAACCACTAAAGCTTCCTGGTCTGGCTGAAAGGCCTGTGAGAGCATTTCAGGCACAGAAAGCCAAGACTCTGGCAAAAAATATCCTACACGAAGGATCTCTGTGAGTGAGACCCCAGTGGAAAGAAGGGGCCATCAAAGAAGGAGGTACTTTTCTCTGAAGAGAGGAGACTTTCCACTTTGCTTATGGTCTTGTCCAAATACTGGAGTCTCTGGTCAAAAAAGGCTTCCATAGCCTTGGCAGCTCATGGCAAGAGCCTCAGATGATCACTGACGTCATAAATAAATAAAAGTTAATTGTTAAATGCACTTACTCCCCATGTAGAACCTCTGTCGTTAATGAGTTTACTATGCGAATTAACTGCAAAATTTGTTCTCAAACTGTTCTTTATATGTGTATGTAGGTGCAAACGAAATCTTTACTTAGCATAGAGTTGGTGCTCTGTATATAAACTACAAATAAACCATAGTGAAGAATGGGATGGGAGAGGGAATAGGAAGTGGGGTGGGAGTCAGAATGGGAGGGCAGATATGGGGTAAAGAACCACTATATTCCTAAAGTTGTACCTATGAAAAATGTATTCATTAAATAAAAGCTTTAAAAATATTTAAGGGGCTGGTGTTGCAGCATAGTGGGTTAAGCCGCCTCCTGCAGTGCCAGCATCCCATATGGGTGCCAGTTTGAGATCCACCTGCTCCTCCACTCTTATCCAGCTCTCCGTTATGGCCTGGGAAAGCAGTAGAAGATGGTGCAAGTCCTTGGGCCCCTGCACCCACATGGGAGACTCGGAAGAAGTTCCTGGCTCGTGGCATCAGATCAGTGCAGCTCTGGCCATTGCGGCCAATTTGGGAGGAACCAACGGATGGAAGACTTCTCTCTCTCTCTGCTTCTCCTTCTCTCTGTGTGTAACTCTGATTTTCAAATAAATAAATAAATAAACCTTTAAAAAAATTTAAAAGGTGTAAAGATCAAAGAGAAGAAATAAATTTGTTCTTATTTACACTCAACAAGATTATCTACGTGGGATATCACACAGGATTTTGAAGTGTTTAACAAAGTTGTAGAAAAGTTCACTGCACTTCTATACACATACACACCCACACACATGTACTCCAATATAACAACGTTCAAGAAAATTTTGTGCAGAAAAGATAATGATACTAACAAGTTGATGACTTTCCAAACATGACATCACGTAACAGGCTTAATCATCAGCTATCTGGGGAAAAAAATTAACCAATATTTCTTACTCTTTATACCAGTGAGATTCTAAAAGAGTCAGTAGAAATTGATATAAGAGGTAAATAACGGATGAAAAAAACCAACCTGTTCTTCAGCTATTCTTGAAGTATTCTGAAGTTTCACTATTGTTTTATTAAAAGCCTTTTGCATTTCTTCCATTTGTTTTCGGTACCTAAGGAGTGAAAATTGGTTCAAGATAGCTTTAACTTTTTATATATTCACTTAATACTGAAACATACATCTGATTTTTACTGAGATAACTCAATTTTCTTAACTCTTATTCCGGCCTGTGCAACAGACAAACACAAAGGCATAATAAAGAACTATTAGCTATCTCAACGTTAATTTTCTGCATCTTACTGATATATAAAATTTTGTGATTGCTGTGGTTCCCTTGGGGTACAGAGAGCAAGGAGGGAGGGCAGGGAAGCAAGAGCAGATATGAAGGAGCTAAGTGAATATGCATGCACATATGCATACATACATGCACACTCAATATAACAATAAATTATATGTATGAATTTGGAAGAAATCCCCTTTCTATTTAATAGTCCCTAACATCTTATTGTGGCAGTTCAATTTAATAAGTGCTGTTTTAAAAACTCTGGATACCTGGTGCCTACAGGATTACAAAATGTTGGGGGAGAAGTGCTAAGGACAAACACTGGACAAGTAAGGAATTAAGAAAGCAGTTAATGAGTTTTTAAAATGCAAACTGTGGAGGGCCAGAGTTGTGGCACATCCAGTTAAGTCACTTTCTAATGCCAAGCATCCTGACATCCCATACGAGCTCCACTTTGAGTCCCAGATGCTCTGATTCTGATCTAGTTCCCTAGAATGTCCACCTAGAAGGGCAGTGGAGGATGACCCAAGTGCTTGGGCCCCTGCTCAACTATATGGGAGATCTGGAAGGAGTTCTAGGCTCCCAGTTTCCGCCTAGCCTAGCCCTAGCTGTTGCAGCCATTTGGGAAGTGACCAGTGGATGGAAAATCTCTTCTCTCTCCCTCTCTCTCTGTTAACTCTGCCTTTCAAATAAATAAATCTTTAAATAATAAAAAGTTTCAAAAATAAATAAAAATAAAAATGTAACCTGTGCATGGGGACACTGCACAAATGTCCTGGCACTGCCTCTGGCACTTAAGAGCACAAGGATATAAATTAGTAAAACTAGAACTGTAATTCAAAGACCCATATAAAAGAGTGCAAACTGCAAATACTGTCTATCATCCAATTCAGTATACTTTTTGTCTTTAATTATCTACATTCTTCAATGATATTTGACCAAATTCTATTTTGGACTCTAAAGCCTACATACTTTTTCCCCATGAACCCTTTGGGAATCAAACAGAAGTAGCTAAGTTAAGCAACAGAGGAAGGGAGTACAGACAATTCAAACTTATTAAAAGCCTCATAATAAAGATGTTATCTGTTACTAAGTAGTAGTTATAAAATAGTTTTTATAAAAAAGTAATTTTTATTTAAAGATTTAGTTAACTATTTACTTAAAGAGGCAGACTTACAGACAGAGAGAGTGAGAGACAGAGAGAGGTCTTCCATCCGCTGGTTAACTCCCTAAATGGCCGCAACAGCCAGAGCTGGGCCAGTCAAAGCCAGGAGCTTCCTCCAGGCCTCCCACCCGGGTGCAGGGGCCCAAGCACCTGGATCATCTTCTGATCCTAGGACATCAGCAGAGAGCTGGATCAGAAGGGGAGCAGCCAGGACTTGAACCAGCGCCCAAATCAGATTCCAGCACTGCAGGCAGATGCTTAACCCACTGTGCCATAGCACCAACCCCCAAAAAATAATTCTTTAAGACACTGGTCATCATATAAATAGCTTGCTTTCTCTGTCCAGCTAAAATTGTACTCACTACAATTCTATCATAAGATAGTTAAATCATTTCCTCCTGTAATCACAGATCATACAGAGATACTTAACTTACCAGATGAAATGGACTGTGTTAACTCAGAATAAAGCTTACCTTTGGCTAAGCTCCTCCAGATAGCGACCACTGAGAGACATGTTAACTTCTAACGCTTTAATACGATTATTAAGTCTCATAAATACTGACTCCTTTTGGTTTGATCCATGTACAAGATTTCCATTAGCATATCCTAGATCTGTAGAATTTTGTAATTCAGCATAAAAATCTGTGGCTGTCCTCTGTAAGCCTCTCAGAATTGCATCTTCTGGAGACTGTTCTTCTTCTTTTACTTCAGGCAATGAAGAATCCACAACAGGAGTCAAAACTAGCTTTGGTGTGTCAGCTACGTTCATTTTGGCTTCCCCATCTTCACTGTCCTGCACAGTGGCTGTATTCATGGGTGGCACTACTGTTTCAGTTAGTTTTGTGATAATCTGCACAGAGCTCATGTCTTCGTTCACAATATTATCCATCATCTCATGAACCTTTGTTTCAAAGATAACAGATGGCTTCTCCAAAGAACTAAAGCTCTCAGACTTTTTTTCTATTTCATTATCAACCTCAACAGAACTTTCTTGAGGAATCACTTGGGATGGTATATGTTCTGTCTCATGTTTAACAGACATAGACACTTCTATTTTAGATAATGGATTGATTTCTGGAGTAATATCCAAGAGAAGAGACTGAGAAAGAGTTTGAGGATGGCTTGGTTCAAGTTCTATTGCATCTACAGTGTGATTCATCAAATCAGCTTGGTGCATATTACTTAAGTCACCAAGAACAATAGTTTCAGCTTCCTTGTCCACACTCTTACGGTCCAACTCTCCACTCAGTGGGTGCAATACTGAAACATCTACTGTTTCTGCAGGAAACAGTAACTGTGGTTGAGCTAAATCTTTTCCTTTACTCACAGCAATTCTGCTGCGCTGCCGATAACGAGCAATTCTAACTGAACACCATCGATAAATGTATTCTGAAAAACTAGAAATACAACAAATTGTGGTCAGTTCACTGCAAAATATCTGTGTCTCTGACTCAAACCACGGTGATGATTCATCTTCTTGTTCACCACTGCCCAGAAGAGTCACTGTCGATGGACTTGCCTCCTCTTCTTCCTCTTGAACTAACTGTACAATGGGACTCTCTTTTGGAGTATCCGGTGATGATGGCTCTGTGTCCTGTATAGCTTCAGTGGTTATGTACCTAGAAATAAAGACAATTATAAGTCTCTTCAAGAAGACATCAAAAATTAAAATATATTTAAGGAAAATCAATATATATAAGAAAAAAGGGCTAGAAATAAAGAAGAAAAACATTTGTGGATGAAATAAATTTTCATTATAATTATAAAAACAAATATTGCTCAGAAATGGTAACAGAAATACCACTTATATGTGACCCGCCAAATAACTCACAGGACATTTATCATTTCATACTATTAGTCTTTGTTTTAGAATTATTTGTAAACGAGTATTTCCATTCACTGAAGTATACTGCATCTTTCCTCCCATAGTTGTTCACTAAATAGGTCTCATCACTTTGCTACAGATCAGAAATGATGATGCTCAAGAGCAATAACTAGAATCCAGGACTCTTTACATACTTATGAATGCACTATGTGACTGAATATCCTATCTCCAAATAATAGCTAGCTTTCTCAAAGATAATTTCCCTGTGAATGACTTAGGGATTCCAACATGGCATTATATTTATACACACATATATACACACACACACACACACACAGATTATCTGCTTAAGGAAGAAGAAAAATATCCCTTCCTCAAAATAATCTTAATACAAGGAGTTTTCAAAATGTTCATCAAAAATGTATATTATAGGGATGGTACTGTGGTATAGTAGGCTAAACCTTTTCCTTTCTACACTCACATCCGATATGAGTGCCAGTTTGTGTCCCAGCTGTTCCTCTACTGATTCAGCTCTCTGATATGGCCTGGGAAAGCAGTGGAAGATGGCCCAAGTGCTTGGGCCCCTGCACCAAAGTGGGAGACCCGGAAGAAGCTCCTGGCTCCTGGTTCAACACAGCTCTGGCTGTTGTGGCCATTTGGGAACTAAACCAGCAGATGGAAGACCTTCCTCTCTGCCTCTCCCTCTCTCTGTAACTGTCTCTCAAATAAATAAATAATTTTTTAAAAATACATGTTATGAAAAAACTATTCATGGAATTAAAATCAATCTTGCAACAAAATAAACATCTTCTAATTCCACTTTCAAACTTGAAGTACACTTATATACTCTGGGTTAATTTTCTGTTACTAAAAGCCAAATATTTAATCACTTTAAACAAATTCTGGCTTATTATAAATAGACAGTGCCATTAGATTTATTCTATCTTTGTGTTCTGGTGTAAGTATATAGTATAGAAGAGAATGGAGGGCTGAAGTTTCCAGGAAGTATTGTAAATCACAATACCTACTGTTCCTTCCAAAATAAATATAATTGATTTCTGGATATAGCCTTAACCACAAAAGGTATACAATCTGAAAATGTAAGGTAATTTTAGTAAAAAGAAGAATTATCTTCATATACAAATACTCCTACTCAAAAATTACGAGGAATGCCATGCCAGGAAATGTCTTCAAGGAAACACTAATGTTACAATAGCAAAGGTAGAATAAGTCAATATAAAATAGACAATTTCCAGAAGGTGAATTTTAACTTGGGTCACAGTGAAATAGTAAATGGTTAAATGGACCAATCTAAAACATTAGACTACCCTTCTTTAAGCAGAAAAGAGATAGTCTCTAAAAACATTTCTTATATATTTAGGTGGCATATTACTTCTTATCTAAAAAAATAAATTGTGACAGTAAGAAGGATCCAAAGGGGAGAGAGAAAAACCAAATTGAATTTAGTAAAAAGTAAGCTATATACCATATATATATATACTCTAAACCAAGCTGCACTTAAAAAGACAAACTCACTCAAATTTGGAAAAGAAAGTAAATCAGCTTAATAACTTTAAAACTTACATCTACCGAGAGGCTGGAAGATGGCGGAATAGAGAGGGAGGGAGCACAGCGAAGGTCCACTAAGGGAAGGTTCAAAGAGGGACCAGAATTTGTAGTTTTTAAGCCCTTCCTGAAACTGGGGAGACAGGGTGGACACGCGAGGAGGACGCGGACGCCTGAGACTCAGGACACCAGCAGGAGCGTGTACGCACCAGCGCTGGAAGCCGAGGTGAGACGGGGCACTCGCCCAGCACCGCGGCACAGCTGCCGCCGCCCCTCCCCCAACGCACGCTGGGATGGACACTGAGACATGCACGACTCAGTCGGGGAGGAAATAGAAAACGGAACAGAGTGAGTGGCGCCTGCAGAGAGAGTGCACGATTCAGGGATACTAATTGAGAGACTGAGTAAGCCAGTATCTCTTGGCACCTCCCCGGAGCTCCAGCGGGCGGGAAGCAGCCATTTTGTTTGTTTACATTTGGGCTTAAAGGAGAACTGTCTTTGCCTCCACACTAACCTTCGGAGGCAGAGCCCAAAGGTGGAGCTGAGGGTGCTCGAGGGAGGGCAGCCCAAAGCCCTGAGACCCAACTACTCAAGTTACAATAAAAAAAAAAAAAAAAAAAACCTGAATAGCGCCTCCTGGTGGGGAAAAAGCACAGGATCCAGAGCTGCAGTGGGCAGAGAGCAGCCATCCTGTCTGTTTCCCTGCGGGCTGTGTTGAGCAGCCTGATTACACTGGATATTGGTAGAGACTCACAGCAGCCTATAGTAGAGGGAAATCAACCCGAAAAATCACCCAGACGGAATGCCAAAAAACAAAACAAAAAACCAAAAAAACATGGAAGATCATATAAATTTGCCAATGGAGCAGGCTAAACCAACCATAACAGAGGCAGAAGAAGAAGAAGTTGAAAACATGCCAGAAAAAGAATTCAGAAAATTAATAATCAGAATACTTAGAAATAATGAGAAACAGTGTCAAGAGCTGAATGAAAAACAAGCCCAAGGATTAGAGATCTTAAAGAGAAGCCAGAATGAGATACTAGAACTGAAAAACTCAATTGACCATATAAAAAACACCGTGGAATCCCTTGGAAATCGAACAGATGAAATAGAAGACCTAATATCAGAATTCGAAGACAAACTTCCAGAAATAATACAGTCAGTTCAATCACAGGAAGAAGAAATTAAAAAATTAAAAAACACGGTCGGAGACCTACAAGATTCAATCAAACAGTGTAATGTTCGGATAATAGGAGTCCCTGAGGGGGTGGAAAGAGAGAATGGATTAGAAGGTGTCTTCAACGAAATAATATCAGAAAACTTTAAACAAAGGCAGCTGGATAACAACACACAAATACAACAGATAGCCAGGACTCCGAACAGAGTAGACCAGAAGAGAAATTCACCACGACACATTGTGGCAACACTCAGTTCAGTGACACACAAAGAACAAATCCTAAAATGTGCCAGAGAAAAGCGACAAATCACATTCAGGGGTAAGTCATCAGACTCACCCCAGACTTCTCCTCGCAAACACTACAGGCAAGGAGACAATGGCATGATATATTTCAAGTTTTAAAAGACAAACAATGCCAACCTAGAATACTATATCCTGCAAAGCTATCATTTATGAATGAAGGGGAAATAAAGATCTTCCACGACAAACAGAAACTGAAAGAATTTGTATCCACGCGTCCAACCCTACAACACTTGCTCAAAGGCGTGCTGCACACAGAAATACCAAAACAAGAACTTCACTGCAAAAAAAAAGCAAACGGTAGAGTAACCCACAAAGTTCAAAATACATAAACAGCTCGTTTCAGGAAACATGAAGGGGAAAAGACAGTACTTAACAGTAATCACATTGAATGTGAATGGTCTTAATTCCACGACAAAGAGACATAGAGACTAGCTGATTGGATAAAAAAAGAGAATCCAACTATATGCTGCCTTCAGGAGACACACCTCATCAGCAAAGATGCACGCAGACTGAAAGTGAAAGGATGGAAAAAGATACTCCAAGCTAATGGAAATCAAAAAAGAGCTGGTGTGGCCATCCTAATATCAGACAAAATAGACTTTAACATAAAAACTATTAAAAGAGACAGAGAAGGGCACTATATAATAATTAAAGGATCTATCCAACAGGAAGACATTACTATTATAAATGTATATGCACCTAATTACAGGGCGCCTGGCTACCTGAAAGAATTACTAAAGGATTTAAAGGGAGATATAGACTCAAATACAATAGTAACAGGGGACTTCAACACCCCACTCTTACCAATGGACAGATCAACCAGACAGAAATTCAACAAGGAAACAACTGAGCTAATTGACACCATAGACCAAATAGACCCAATAGATATCTTCAGAACCTTCCACCCCACAGACAAAGAGTTCACGTATTTCTCCCCAGTACATGGAACATTCTCTAGGATTGACCATATACTAGGCCATAAAGGGAGCCTCAACAAATTCAAAAAAATTGAAACTATACCATGCAGCTTCTCAGACCATAGAGCAGTGAAATTTGAAATCAACAACCCAAGAATCTCTACACCATATGCAAATATATGGAGAATGGACAACATGATCCTAAATGAACAGTGGGTCATCGAAGAAATTAAAAGAGAAATCAAAAGATTTCTAGAAACAAATGAAAATCATAACACAACCTATCAAAACCTGTGGGACACAGCAAAAGCAGTGCTAAGAGGAAAGTTTATAGCAATTAGTGCCTACATCAAGAAGCTGGAAAGGAACCAAACAAATGAACTCTCCATGCACCTCAAGGATCTAGAAAAACAGCAGCAAATCAAGCCCAAATCCAAAAGGAGGAAAGAAATACTAAAGATCAGAGAAAAAATAAACAGAATTGAAACCAAAAAAACAATACAAAAGATCAACAAAACCAGGAGCTGGTTCTTTGAAAAAATAAACAAAATCGACACACCATTGGCCCAACTAACCAAAAAAAGGAGAGAGAAGACCCAAATCTGTAAAATCAAAGATAGTAATGGAAATGTAACAACAGACACAACAGAAATAGAAAGAATCATCAGAAACTACTACAAAGAGATGTATGCTAACAAACTGGGGAACCTGGAAGAAATGGATAGATTCCTGGACAAATACAACCTTCCTAAACTGAGCCGTGAAGATATAGAAAATCTAAACAGACCCATAACCATGGAAGAAATTGAATCAGTAATAAACGCACTACCGAAAAAGAAGAGCCCAGGACCGGATGGCTTCACTGCCGAATTTTACCAGGCATTTAGAGAACAACTAACCCCAGTTCTTCTCAAATTATTCCAAACGATTGAAAGAGAAGGAATCCTCCCAAATTCCTTCTACGAAGCCAATATCACCTTAATTCCTAAGCCCGGAAAAGACACAGCAGAGAAAGAAAACTACAGACCTATCTCCCTGATGAACATAGATGCAAAAATACTCAATAAAATTCTGGCAAACCGAATCCAACTACACATCAGAAAGATCATTCACCCAGACCAAGTGGGATTTATCCCTGGTATGCAGGGATGGTTCAACATTCGAAAGTCAATCAACGTAATCCATCACATTAACAAATTGAGAAACAAAAATCATATGGTTACCTCAATAGATGCAGAGAAAGCATTTGACAAAATACAACACCCCTTCATGATGAAAACCCTAAGCAAATTGGGGTTAGAAGGAACATTCCTCAACACAATTAAGGCAATCTATGATAAACCAAAGGCCAGCATCATATTGAATGGGGAAAAGTTGGAGGCATTTCCATTGAGAACTGGCACCAGACAGGGATGCCCACTCTCACCATTGCTATTCAATATAGTCTTAGAAGTGTTAGCCACAGCCATCAGGCAAGAAAAAGAAATTAAAGGGATACAAATGGGAAAGGAGGAAGTTAAACTATCCCTGTTTGCAGATGACATGATACTATATATAGAGGACCCAATAAACTCCTATAAGAGACTACCGGAACTCATAGAAGAGTTTGGTAAAGTAGCAGGATACAAAGTCAATGCTCAGAAATCAACAGCCTTTGTATACACAGACAATGCCAGGGCCGGCCGAGGAAGAACTACTAAGATCAATCCCATTCACAATAGCCACAAAAACAAAGTACCCTGGAATAAATTTAACCAAGGAGGTCAAAGACCTCTATGATGAAAATTACAAAACACTAAAGAAAGAAATAGAAGACGACACAAAAAAATGGAAAAACCTGCCATGCTCATGGATTGGAAGAATCAATATCATCAAAATGTCCATTCTCCCAAAAGCAATTTACAAGTTCAATGCAATACCAATCAAAATACCAAAGCCATTCTTCAAAGACCTAGAAAAAACGATGCTGAAATTCATATGGAGAAACAGGAGACCCAGAATAGCTAAAGCAATCCTTTACAATAAAAACAAGGCCGGAGGCATCACAATTCCAGACTTCAAGGCATACTACAGGGCAGTTATAATCAAAACAGCCTGGTACTGGTACAAAAACAGATGGATAGACCAATGGAACAGAATAGAAACACCGGAGATCAACCCAAACATCTATAACCAACTCATATTTGACAAAGGACCTAAAACCAACCCCTGGAACAAGGACAGCCTCTTCAACAAATGGTGCTGGGAAAACTGGATGTCCACATGCCGCAGTATGAAGCAAGACCCCTACCTTACACCTTATACAAAAATCCACTCAACATGGATCAAAGAACTAGAGATGCGCCACGACACCATGAAACTAATTGAGAGCATAGGGGAAACGCTTCAAGATATCGGAACAGGCGAAGAATTCCTGGAGAAGACCCCACAGGCACGGGTAATCAAAGATAAAATAAACAAATGGGATTACCTAAAATTGAAGAGTTTCTTAACAGCAAAGGAAACAGTCAGGAAAGCGAAGAGGCAACCAACAGAATGGGAGACGTTATTCGCAAACCACACAACAGATAAAGGATTAACAACTAGAATCTACACAATGATCAAAAAACACCACAGAATCAAAACAAACAACCCAATAAAAAAATGGGCCAAGGACCTTAACAGACATTTTTCAAAAGAGGAAATCCAAATGGCCAACAGGCACATGAAAAAATGCTCAGGATCCCTAGCCATCAGGGAAATGCAGATCAAAACCACAATGAGATACCACCTCACTCCGGTTAGATTGGCTTACATACAGAAATCAACCAACAACAGATGCTGGCGAGGATGTGGAGAAAAAGGGACACTAATCCACTGTTGGTGGGAATGCAAGCTGGTAAAGCCACTATGGAAGACAGTCTGGAGAATCCTCAGAAACATGAATATAGCACTATCACAGGACCCAGCCATCCCACTCCTTGGAATATACCCAAATGGAATTCAAGGGGTGAAAAAAGCCATTTGCACCTCAATATTTGTTGCAGCTCAATTCACAATAGCTAAGACATGGAATCAACCTAAATGTCCATCAACGGATGACTGGATAAAGAAACTATGGGATATGTACTCTATGGAACACTATACAGCAGTAAAAAACAATGAAATCCGGGCATTCACAACAAAAAGGAGGAAGCTGGAAAACATGATGCTGAGTGAAATAAGCCAGTCCAAAAGGGACAAATATCACCTGTTCTCCCTGTTCGATGGCAACTAAACGAGCACCTAAAATGATACCCATTGAAGTGAAATGGACACTATGAGAGACAATGACATGAGCAGCCCTTGTCTAGACTGTTGAGGAAAAACTTACTATTTTGTTCCTTTAGTATTTTTGTTGTTGTTGTTGTTGCTCGGTATGCTCTACACAAGACCACTGGTTGAACTCTGCAATCAATGCACAACCATTCTTAAGCGTTTAAAAATTAATAGGAAATTGATCTCTGTGGAACATGGGAGTGGGAATAAGAGAGGGAGGAGATATATAGGATGGCACATACTCACTCAGACCTACCTCCAATGGTGGAACTGGAAATGTGCCAGGGGATTTCAACTCAATCTTACCAAGGAGGCAGGTACCAATGCCAGCACACTTGGTAAAGTGACAAATATAAATACACAACTGATCCAAAAGATAGGGTAAGTGTCGAAGAGATTACACAAATAAGACCAGTGTAAGCAAATAATGAAAGATAGAATCAAAAGGGTTGAGAATGATCCTGCGGGGGAAGCAGGACACACAGCAGACTCATAGAATGGCAAATGCCCAAAACAGCACTCCTGCCTCAGAATCAACCCTTGGGACATTCGGATCTGACTAAAAGGTCCATGAGAGTCTCGCAGGCATGGAAAGTCATGACACGGTGGCAAAAAACAATCTAAATGAAGGATCGTGGTGAACAACACCCCAGCAGAAGGATCAGGCCATCAAGGAGAGAGGCGCCTTTCTCTGAAGGGAGGAAGGAACCTCCACTGTGATATGGCCTTGACTAAACAAATTCAGAGTTGGTGAACTCAAAGGGCTTCCATAGCCTAGACAGCTCATAGCAAGAGTCTCGGGTGATTGCTGACGTCATAAATAAGAGTGCCAATTGTTATATCAACAACGGGAGTCACTGGGTTCATGCTCCCCACGCAGGATCTCTGTCCTTAATATGTTTATCTATGAAACTCAAAAACAACACTACTAGTCGAACAATACCCTATACCTGGTTCGGTTGTGTGAGTGCAACCTGTTGAAATCCCTGCTTAGTATATACTAAATTGATCTTCGGTATATGAAGGTAATTGAAAATGAAACGTGATGAAGGGCGGGATGGGAGAGGAAGTGGGTGAGGGGAGGGCCACAGGAGGAAGGGAGGTCGGGGGAAGCCACAATAATACAAAAGATGCATTTTATATTCTACCTAAAACTATTGGTTGAGCTCTGTAATTAATACACAATTACTCTTAGGTGTTTAATCAATGCTATAACTAGTACTCAAATAGTATTTTACACTTTGTGTTTCTGTGTGGGAGCAAAATGTGGAAATCTTTACTTAACATACACTAAATTGATCTTCTGTATATAAAGATAATTGAAAATTAATCGTGATGTGAAGGGGAAGGGGGAGAGGGAGTGGGAGAGGGGAGCGTTGTGGATGGGAGGGAAGACACGGGGGGGGGGGGGGGAGGCTATTGTGGTCCATAAGCTGTACTTTGAAAATTTATGCTCATTAAATAAATTAAAAAAAAAAAAACTTACATCTACCATAGATTTTTATTTTCACGGGACTACTATATAGTCACTAAAAATAATTTAAGACAAATAAACACAAAGGGATATTAAGTAAAAAAGATTAAGCAGGTTCCGGTGCTGTGGTGCAGCAGGTAAAGCCACCACCTGTGACACCCGTATCCCATATGAGCACCAGTTCATGTCCTGGCTGCTCCACTTCTGATCCAGCTCCCTGCTAATGTATCTGGAAAAGCAGCAGAAGACGGTCCAGGTCCTTGGGCCCCCGCACCCACGTGGGAAACCCAGAAGAAGCTCCTGGCTCCTGGCTGTGGATCAGTCCAGCTTGGGTCATTGCAGCCATTTGGGGAGTGAATCAGAGACAGAAGATTTCTCTGTCTCTGTCTCTGTCTCTCTCTCTGTGTAACTTTACCTTTCAAATAAATAAATAAATCTTTAAAAAAAGAGAGAGAGTAAGCCAAAATATCTCTTAAAAACTGACATGGAAAAGTAAAAACTGTTACATTAGCCTGTTAACAAACAGTCAAATCTATAGATGCATGTGTATACTAATACATGTAAAAATGCAGTTAGTGTTACTTAGTTTGGAAAACCAAGATATATCATGTGTTGTTCACTGAATAAGCCAAGATAACAAAGCTAGGAATAGCAATCCCAGCTACATATAATTAGACACACTCAGAATGTCTCTATTCCTAATAGATTTCCTAGGTCCTTCTAGGAATCAAAGACCATATTTTCTCTGTAATCACCCAATAAATACCTTTAGTCACATTTGACATTAACACACAAGAACATAGATTTCTTACCACACCCTTCAAAGAACAAAACTTTCAGAATAGTACTTCAGAAATACAGTTGAAATCATATTCCTTGCAAGTATTATTATGTTATCTTAACTATTTCAAATTCAATGATCTTATCCTCTTAAATCAGTTTTCTAATAGAGAAAGGGTCTTCAAAGTTTTACAGAATATATTTGATACATAAATTAAATCTTTAATAACTGTACCCAATTATCCAAAACATAAAGAACTTTTTATTTATTATGGCTAAGAAGAAGTACCCCCAAAAAGGTAATTATCTCCTACAGAAAAAATAAAAAGGGGTGGTTACTGTTATCTGTATATACACCCCTGCCCAAACTGCCACATTGTAAAATGGAGAAACAACTATATGATCCAATTTAAGAAATGGAACACGGTATTTGCTGTGTGACAAGAATTACTGCTCTTCAAGTATTTCAGGTATCCTTTGTAATTTTCTAGAGACACCAAAGATATACAATAAATGCATTTAAACTTCATAAAACCCAGCCACTAAAATTTGTCCATCAGTCAAATCAATTATCTGAACAAGGTATTGTGAATGATCAAAGTAATATATGACATCAAAACAAATGTCTGTTCTAGAATGAAGTATATTTCATGCACACATATACACCAATGAGAAGCAAGTCAAAGATGTTCTAAGTGACTGCAGAATGTCTGTTCTATGGTTCAAAGCTCCCTACAGATAGTCATTTCATACACAAATTACAAGTTCCTTTTTTTTTGTACTAGTATACTTAACTTCCACTTTAATAGAACTCTATTTAATATCACAGAACTTACTCAGGTGACGGAACAGGAGTTGAAACAGGAGTTGATTCAGGCATTTTAGGTGCAGTTGTGGTGGTGGCATTCTCAGATACACTTTTATTTCCTATTTTAAGAAAGATGCCCATATTGAGTTCAAGTTTTTAAAAGCTATACCATGAAAATATCTTACTATAACAAATAAAGATCTTTCGTTTCTCAAGGGAGAAGGAAAAACTGAAGTAAGCTTGCTACTGTAGCCTTTTTTTCCCAAAGTTCTTTTAGAAAGAAATGGATCATATAAGATTACAACTACAAGTAACACATATTATCTGCCAACTTCTCAGATAATTAAAACATATCATATGACAATAAATTCTGTGTAATCTTATATGATAAATATGCCTAGAAAGACACCTAAAAGAGTTATTCAAGAGGAGACAAATGTGTCATTTTAAAGTTTACACTTGGAACTAAGCATTTTTTTTAACAAAAAGGCAAAACTGTTTCTCTTTGCTAATAATATTCTTATTTGCTATTCTTTAAAGACAAAATGGCTTTCTAAGCTGATTAACTATTTGATACATAAAAGGAAAGCAAATGAAGTACACTATTTGGGCATCAAAACTTCTAGGTAAGTGATAAAATCATTATTACTGCTCAGAAGAATTGGAAAACAAACTAATTTTATGTACACAAAATTTCTTCATGAAAAAAGGTAGGTTCTTTTTGGATCATTTATTTACTTCTGAGTGAAAAATCCAGATTTTCCTGACTTATTATTTGATTTTTCCTAACTAGAAGAACCCCTGGAATACCAATTATTTAAAAGACTCATAAAATGATAGGTACCTTCTGTCAAGTCTTCAGTTTTTGCTCCCAGAATATTAGCAGCAATAT